>NC_053028.1:482408509-482546634 GCF_003073215.2 Triticum urartu
CACCCAGTTACGTTGTGACGTTTGATACACCCAAAGCATTCCTACGGTATCCGGGAGTTGCACAATCTCATGGTCTAAGGAAATGCTACTTGACATTTAGAAAAGCTTTAGCATACGAACTACACGATCTTTGTGCTAGGCTTAGGATTGGGTCTTGTCCATCACATCATTCTCCTAATGATGTGATCCCGTTATCAACGACATCCAATGTCCATGGTCAGGAAACCGTAACCATCTATTGATCAACGAGCTAGTCAACTAGAGGCTCACTAGGGACATGGTGTTGTCTATGTATCCACACATGTATCTGAGTTTCCTATCAATACAATTATAGCATGGATAATAAACGATTATCATGAACAAGGAAATATAATAATAACCAATTTATTATTGCCTCTAGGGCATATTTCCAACAGGTGGCCCACCTGTCATACAGCCAAAGGCAGGTGCAGTTAAGGCACCGGAGCTCAGTCCGCGAGGGAGAGGGCGTCATGGTAATCAAACTTCTCGATGTTATACGAGTTGACGCGACACATCAAAGCACTGCACTCGATATATTTCAATAATTTGCGTTTATCGATGCATTAATTACAACGCATGCATGCATGCCATGACTTTCCTTTTGATACTTGCATGTGTTGATTTAATGCACCTTGAAGTAGTATGAATATGTGACGGTAAAGCTTTGTAATGCCCCGGCCCTAAACCGAGAGATGGTTGTGCACGAGGAGGGCGAAATCATGCCGAGGAACAGGACGCGACGATAGAGCTCTCTATGGTCTCGATGGACATCACCTTGCTCCATTGCCCCTTGTGCCTCCGCCCCTTGAAGCCTCCAGTGTATGAGGTTCGAATACACCTTGTTTGTTCGGCTGATCGAGCAAGGTGCAGGTTTCTTGATTGACGTGTTGTTCGATTGATTTGTGAAGTGCGAGGAAGGGCACCTGGCCTGTGCGGACTACCGCGTCGAGTGCCCCGGGAACCAGCGGCAGTGCCAGAAGGGCGAGCATGGCGGTGGCTTCGACGTGCGGAACACGGCGGTGGACGCCGTCCTCTCCTCAGTGAGGGTGGAGTGCCCGCACGAAGGCTGTGGGCTCTACGCCACTTACCACAAGCTCGCCGATCCTCAAAGTGTGTGTTCGCTCGCGCCCTGCAAATGCCTCGTGCCTGTTTGCGGCTACGAAGGCCCGCCGCCGACGCTCTCCCACCACATCAGCACCGTGCATCCCATGCCCATGCACAGGATCCAGTACGGCAAGGTGCTGCAGCTGCAAGTGCCACTATTGGAGCCACGACTCTCGGTGTTCACGGAGGAGGATGGCCGTGCGTTTTTCTTGTTCAGCGGCGTGCTCGACATTAGTGCGCCTATCGCCGTGTCGGTCGTCTGCATCAGAGCAGGGGCGTCCCCATTGCTGCACTACGTGGCCAAGCTGTGGGTGAACGGCCCGCCGAGCGAGCCCAAAGGCAGGACCGACGCCGTCAAGGTGGAAATGGAGGTGACAAGCAACAAGGATCCCGACGACGTCGCCGTGCAGTAGCTGACCTTCTTCACAGTTCCGCTCAAGCTGCTGGCCGGGGCTAAGCTGGTGTCCCTCCACATTCAGATTGACAAGCTCACGTCCTAAATGATTCTATAGTGCCTTTTGTTTATCTTAGTAATATGCTAATATAGGGGTTAGCACGTTCTACTTTAGCTTAAGAGATAGTGGGTTTTGGTGGCGATGCAGCAATTACTTCGACATCGGATCAACAGTTAAAGCAATTTCCAATAGTCGAACGGATATTTTGTGTCTGTTGGATATAAAGATCCTTTGGGTAAGAAGTATAACAACTTATATGCTTGTTTGTTCATGAAGTGTTGCATACGTGTGCGAGTTGGCGTGACACATCAAAGTAATACTACTACTAGTAGTGTTCCCTCCGATCCTAATTTCTCTGTGCATAAGTCGAGGCGCAGATACCAAGGAGGGCATGGTTGTGTCTATACTTGGACAACTCACCCGCCTGCGCACTAGGTAGCCGAAGCTCGTGTCGTGTTGGTGCCGTGTTTGACCAGCACATTAACCAAAACCTCGCGCCTCCAGCTTAGACTCCGCGTTTTAAACTTCTCAATCTTAAGGCCAAGGAGCAACGTGAAACCTATGATAGAGCCAATCAAATGGTTGAGAACACTACAATTCATAGCTACAGATGCATGTGTGAGAGAGGACGAGTGTGTGCGTGCACCTCGTCTCTTCCTGTATAACGTACTAAACACATAGTACAAGTGTATGTGGGTGGCATCGACCTAGGGAGCTAGAGATGGTGCGTGCGAGAATTCCCGAGAGATAGGTGTAATGCGTTTGAAAAAAAGACAAGTCTTAGCTCGCCACGAGGCTATTCCTATCGAACACCCCAATAATCGTAAGATATGTATCCGACGGTGCCAGTTATTGCACGTACACAACAGTAGCAAAAGAACTACCATGGCATATGCTACACCATGGCCGAGAACACGTTCCCATGTTACGCCATCCGGGAATAGTGCCGCACTTCGAAACTAGAAACGTCAATAAATTTTGAGCTTGCATCTCGTCACATTCCAAATTACTACTACCACGCTATATTTAATTGCAAACCTATTCACACCGATCACAACGTAAACGGTTTCCCACTTAGGAGTGTATTAGTTTTTGATTATAAATACTACTATGCCACGATGACTGCACATTCCTCCTCAACTCCTCATCCACAAAAACAAACAAGTCATTCAACATCCTTCCCTTGCATGTGCCATGGCTAGCGTGAGTTCTGGGTCGAGAGATTACCACCAGGGACAGGCGAGCATAGAAGCAGAAGCACGAGAGATGTCTCGCCTCACCGCAAAAGCAACCGACATGTCCCGCTGCATGGAAGTAGCAGCACAGAGGTCCCACCATGCCGTCGAAGCAGCACGGAAGTCCCGTCGCGCCGTCGATGTAGCAGAATGGTCCGGCTGCGCCGTGGAAGCAGCAGAGATGTCCCGCCGCGCCGCGAATGCAGCAGAGATGTCCCACTGCGCCGCGGCAGACTGTGAAAATGTCTTGTGGGCAGGCGATGACTCTTACAGGCGCATGCATGCGATCGTCCATAGCCAGATGGATCAGATCTCTGGCTGGCCGAGGTTGCAGGACGACATGAAAGCCTCGTTTGAACAGGCTACCGGTGTCATCCGGCAACTAAGGGAGGGCAATGAGAGGCTTCAATCCGAGCGCAACCTGCTGAGGGCGAAGATCGTCCAAAGTGCAGACCAGCAGAAGGAGACCAATGCCTTGTTGAAGACGATCGGCGTCATCGTCAAGAAACTTATGGACGAGAATGACATGCTCAGCATTGAGCGCCAAAGGCTGGTGGAGGAATCCATGGATGCTCTCAAGCAATGTCTTGAGGACATGACAGAGCTCATCCCCGCTCGCCGCGGAGACTAGTTCCCGCGGCCCGAAGCAACGCATCAAGAAAGTAGAGATCAGCGAGACAGATCATTGTCTTCCTTCTTCTTTTTCCCTTGTGTATTTCGGGCGTAGCCGCATGTGGCTTTTTTAATTATCTTCCTAATTATGTAAGACAATTATTATCCAATGTCGTCGTCCTTATATATTCATCAGTCTTGCTATAAGTCGCAGTAGATGCTATATAGGTCCGTCGAATCTTACATCAAGATCCGTGCAAAATTTCTTTTCAGATTTTCTTTTTTCTCTCTTAAATCTCAGTCGAGTGAGACATAGCCATGCCATTAAACAGAGGCTCATGCACCATTAATGGAGACCTTGGGAGAGAGGTGGGCGGCAGATGGAGGTCAAAGGGCTCTCCTCCCGATAAGCACACGCAGGGGTCTAATCGCACACCTCTCGTACTCAAATAGCTACCCTGCATGGCGCCTCCTAGCTAATAAAAAAAGGGGACACGTGGCAGCACGTAAATGGTAAGTAGAACACCCACGGTTTCAATATTACTTGTGTTTCCGATTGTAACGTGACATCACTTGTTCCTAAATGACTTTGTGGATTGTTAATTGATAACCCACAAGTATAGGGGATCAATTGTAGCCTCTTTTGATAAGTAAGAGTGCTGAACCCAACGAGGAGCTAAAGGTAGAACAAATATTCCCTCAAGTTTTATTGACCACCGATACAACTCTACGCACGCTTGACGTTCGCTTTACCTAGAACAAGTATGAAACTAGAAGTACTTTATAGGTGTAACGGGATAGGTTTGCAAGAATATAAAGAGCACGTCAATAAAAACTAGGGGCTGTTTTAGGTAAAGAAGCAATGAAGTTAGTATAGCGAGTGTGGAAAAGTGCTGGTAGGAGTTGCGAAATTGTCCCTAAGCAATTGACTACTTTACTAGACCGATAACAAGATTTATGTGGGAGAGGCCACTGCTAGCATGCCATCCCTGACTTGGAATTCTATGCACTTATTATTGGAACTATTAGCAAGCATCCGCAACTACTAACGTTCATTAAGGTAAAAGCCAACCATATCATTAAGATATATTGGTCCCCCTTCAATCCCGTATGCATCAATTTCCATGCTAGGTTGAAGCTTCTGTCAGTCTTGCCCTCCAATACATAGTCCTATCAACATACAACTAACCCTATGGTGTGATCCACACACGCGCTCGTATGATGGGAACCAAAGGACAGCAACATAACCATAAGCAAATTAAACCAATCATAGCAATTCACCAATTACCGATAGGACAAGGAAAATCTACTCAGACATCATAGGATGGCAAGAATAATAATATTATGAAGCATAAAGCACCATGTCCAATTAGAGGGTAGAGCGGGTTGCGGGAGAGTGGGCCGCTGTAGATAGATGGGGGAAGGCGATGAAGATGTTGGTGAAGATGACGGGGGTGTTGGTGTAGATCGCCGTCACACGATGATGGCCCCGGCGGCGTTTCGGCGCCACCGGGAGAGAGGGGGAGAGGGGCCCCCTTCTTCTTCTTCCTTGACCTTCTCCCTAGATGGGAGAAGGGTTTCCCCTCTGGTCCATGGTCTCCATGGCAGCGGAGGGGTGAGAGCCCCTTCGAGATTGGATCTGTCTCTCTGTCTCTCTCTATTTTTGCGTTCCTGATTCTGCCCTTTCACCGTTTCTTATATTCCCGGAGATCCGTAACTCCGATTGGGCTGAAATTTTAACACGATTTCTATCCAGATATTGGCTTTCTTGCGGCGAAGAAGGGCACCAACCGCCATACAGGGTGGCCACGAGGGCCCAGGGCACGCCCCCTGCCCCATGGCCCCCTCGGGCATCGTCTTGCGTTGATTCTTCTTCCCAAAAATCACATATATTCCCAAAAAATCTCCGCCAGTTTTTATCCCGTTTGGACTCTGTTTGATATGAATTTTTTGTGAAACAAAAAACATGCAACAAACAGGAACTGGCACTGGGCACTTGATCAATATGTTAGTCCCAAAAATAGTATAAAAAGTTGCCAAAAGTATATAAAAGTTGTAGAATATTGGCATGGAACAATCAAAAATTATAGATACGATGGAGACGTATCAGCATCCCCAAGCTTAATTCCTGCTCGTCCTCGAGTAGGTAAATGATAAAAAAGATAAATTTTTATGTGGAATGCTACCTAACATAATCTTGATCATGTAATCTAAACATGGCATGAATATTAAGACATGAGTGATTCAAAGCAATAGTCTATCATTTGACATTAAGACAATAATACTTCAAGCATACTAATAAAGCAATCATGTCTTTTCAAAATAACATGGCCAAAAAAAGTTATCCCTACAAAATCATATGGTCTAGCTATGTTCCATCTTCACCACACAAAATATTCAAATCATGCACAACCCCGATGACAAGCCAAGCAATTGTTTCATAGTTTTGACATTCTCAAACCTTTTCGACTTTCACGCAATACATGAGCATGAGCCATGGATATAGCACTATAGGTGGAATAGAATATGATGATGGAGGTTGTGTGGAGAAGACAAAAAAGGGAGAAAGTCTCACATCAACGCGGCTAATCAACGGGTTATGGAGATGCCCATCAATTTATGTCAATGCGGGGAGTTGGGATTGCCATGCAACGGATGCACTAGAGCTATAAGTGTATGAAAGCTCAAACTGAAACTAAGTGGGTGTGGATCCAACCTGCTTGCTCATGAAGACCTAGGGCATTTGAGGAAGCCCATCGTTGTAATATACAAGCCAAGTTCTATAATGAAAATTCCCACTAGTATATGAAAGTGATAACTCAAGAGACTCTCTATATGAAGAACAAGGTGCTACTTTGAAGCACAAGTGTGGTAAAAGGATAGTAACATTGTCCCTTCTCTCTTTTCTCTCATTTTTTTATTTTTCTATCTTTTTTGTAGGCTTCGTTGGCCTCTCTCTTTTGGGGGGGGGGGCTTCTCTGGCCACTTTTATTTTGATAACCTCACATGGGACAATGTTCTAATAATGATGATCATCACACTTTTATTTACTTACAACTCGATATTAGAACAAAATATGACTCTATATGAATGCCTCTGGTGGTGTACCGGATGTGCAATGATCTAGCATAGCAATGACATCAAAAAACGGACAAGCCATGAAAACATCATGCTAGCTATCTTACGATCATGCAAAGCAATATGACAATGATGCTCAAGTCATGTATATGAATATGATGGAAGTTGCATGGCAATATATCTCGGGATGGCTATGGAAATGCCATGATAGGTAGGTATGGTGGCTGTTTTGAGGAAGATATAAGGAGGCTTATGTGTGATGGAGCATATCATATCACGGGTTTTGGATGCACCGGCGAAGTTTGCACTTACTCTCAAGGTGAGAAAGGGCAATGCACGGTACAAAAGAGGCTAGCAATGATGGAAGGGTGAGAGTGCGTATAATCCATGGACTCAACATTAGTCATAAAGAACTCACATACTTATTGCAAGAATCTATTAGTCATCGAAACAAAGTACTACGCGCATGCTCCTAGGGGGATAGATTGGTAGGAAAAAACCATCGCTCGTCCCCGACCACCACTCATAAGGAAGACAATCAATAAATACCTCATGCTCCAACTTTGTTACATAACGGTTCACCATATGCATGCTACGAGAATCACAAACTTCAACACAAATATTTCTACAAACCACATCTACCCACTAGCATGACTCTAATATCACCATCTTTATATCACAAAACTATTGCAAGGAATCAAACATATCATATTCAGTGATCTACAAGTTTTATGTAGGATTTTATGACTAACCATGTGAATGACCAATTCATGTCATCTCTCGAAATAGATATAAGTGAAGCAAGAGAGTTTAATTCTTTCTACAAAAGATATGCCCACGCACTAACAAATATAAGTGAAGCAAAAGAGCATTCTACAAATGGCGGTTTTCTAAGTGAAGAGAAACAGGAAATCCAAACTTCAAATGATATAAGTGAAGCACATGAAGCATTCTATAAAGCCATACTCAAAAAATATAAGTGAAGTGCAATGAGCATTATATAAATCAACCAAGTACTATCTCATACCAGCATGGTTCATAAAAGAAAGTGAAAACTAAATGCAAAAGACGCTCCAAGATTTGCACATATCACGTGAACGAAACGAAACTGAAAACATAGCGATACTTGTTGAAGAAAGATGGGATGCCTTCTGGGGCATCCCCAAGCTTAGACGCTTGAGTCTCCTTGAATATTTAATTTTGGTGCCTTTGGAAGCCCCAAGCTTGAGCTCTTGCCTCTCCTCCTTCTCCTCACATCGAGACCTCCTCGATCTTCGAACACTTCATCCACACAAAACTCAACAGAAAGCTCGGTAAGATCCGTTAGTATAATAAAGAAAATCACTACTCTAAGTACTGTTGAAAACCAATTAAAATTTTGTTTTTTCATTGTAGCTACTGTAATATAACTTTTCCATGGCTTAATCCACTAATAGAAATCGATAGTTTCATCAAAACAAGCAAACTATGCATCAAAAACAGAATCTGTCTTAAACAGGACAGTCTGTAGTAATCTGAACATTCACCATACCTCTAGTACTCCAAAAATTCTGAAAAATAGGAAAAATAAACAATTTGTATAGAAATACAGTGCAAAAAGTTTTATAACCGTTTGACGTTCCTGTAAAAAATGTAAAATTGTGCACTACAGCCAAAGTTTCTGTCTTGCACCGCACAAACCAACAAGCAATGTAAACATCCTAAAGGCAAATCTTGGCACATTATTTTTATTTTTAAACTTTATAAAAGCACACAACAGAAATAAATGACTCTCTAAAACTTCCGGGTTGTCTCCATGGAAGCGCTTTCTTTAAAGCCATTAAGCTAGGCATATAGTGCTCAAGTAATGGATCCACCCGGATCCCAAGGTATATCAAAACCAATTTTAATTAACAATGATTTGTGATTTAGTAGTGAGCACAAAGTAACATATATCATGCAACAACGAAGTCTAACTCTCTACCTATGCATCGGCATGTCATAAAAGAACAATTCATGCACACATAGTAAAGGCCAATGCATAGTATAAACAGTTTCTTGCAATTTTATCATATTGGAAACATGGAGAGGCGGAGATGTAGTTCCTCTCTCATAATAATTACAGGTAGGAGCAGCAAGCACATGCATATTATATCTATTAAAATCATCATGTGTAGTAGTGAAACGCGACCCATCAATATAATCCTTAATAAGGGCAAACTTTTCTGATATAGTGTAGTCGGGAGAATTCAAAAACATAATAGGACTATCATGCGTGGGTGCAATAGCAACAATTTCATGTTTAATATAAGGAACTATAGCAAGTTTATCTCCATAAGCATAATTCATATTGGCATCTTGGCCACAAGAATAGCAAGCATCAAGTTCATCAAGAAGGGATATTTCAAATGAATCAACGGGATCATAGCAATTATCATGGAATTCATCCTTCCGTAAGAACGAAGGGACATTAAATAATGTATGAGTTGGAGAGTTACTCTCATTAGAATGTGGGCACGGGTAGCTAATCTGATCTTCCTCCTTTCGTTCTTCGCTCTCCTCATCATATTTTTCATCCAATGAGCTCACAGTTTCATCAATTTATTCTTCCATAGACTCCTACAAAATATTAGTCTCTTCTCGGACAGCGGAGAGTTCCTCAATAAATTCATCAATATCATAATTGTATTTATAATTCTCATAGAAATATTTAAGGATAGCTAAATTTTTAGGTCTATAAACTAAATCATCAAAATCTTCAAACTCTTTAAACAAAGATTCAATTTCACAAGCACCCTTAAAAGCAACAAATTCTTTTATTCATTCCACATCATAGTAATCATATATATCAATAGCATAAGAACCTAAGGTTTCATTATCATTAAAATTGCATGAAAAGGGAAGGTGTGGAGCCTTCATCCTAGAGCAACAAGTATAATCATATCTCAAGCATAGTTGCCGAGCATACCAATGCAACATATAAATTTGATCCCATAATAGTTTCCCTTTTTGAGTCAAGCGATAATCCCTAAAGTATTCACGTTGATCCAACGTGTCTCCCATTACATAATTGAATGGGGTTTTCTCAGGATTATTAAAGTAGTGCATAATATCTTTCACATAATGAGCATCGAGGGTTTTAGGAGGTTCCCCATCTCCATGAGTAGCAAGTAAACCTAAATTTTTCGGTATTTCGTGTTCCATATCCATAACTAAAGATAGAGAACAACTTAGAATAGCAAATAAAAATTACTTAGTGATAAAGCAAACAAGCACACATGAGAATATTCACCCCACGCTATAAATCCCCGGCAAGAGCGCCAGAAAAAGGTCTTGATAACCCACAAGTATAGGGGATCGATTGTAGCCTCTTTCGATAAGTAAGAGTGTCAAACCCAACGAGGATCTAAAAGTAGAACAAATATTCCCTCGGGTTTTATCGACCACCGATACAACTCTACGCACGCCTGACGTTCGCTTTACCTAGAACAAGTATGAAACTAGAAGTACTTTGTAGGTGTAACGGCATAGGTTTGCAAGAATATAAAGAGCACGTAAATAAAAAATAGGGGCTGTTTTAGGTAAATAAGCAATAAAGTTAGTATAGCGAGTGTGGAAAAGTGGTGGTAGGAGTTGCGAAATTGTCCCTAAGCAATTGACTACTTTACTAGACCGATAGCAAGTTTTATGTGGGAGAGGCCACTGTTAGCATGTCATCCCTGACTTGGAATTCTATGCACTTATGATTAGAACTATTAGCAAGCATCCGCAACTACTAACATTCATTAAGGTAAAACCCAACCATAGCATTAAGATGTATTGGTCCCCCTTCAATCCCGTATGCATCAATTTCTATGCTAGGTCGAAGCTTCTGTCACTCTTGCCCTCC
This sequence comes from Triticum urartu, assembly GCF_003073215.2. Taxonomy (NCBI): domain Eukaryota; kingdom Viridiplantae; phylum Streptophyta; class Magnoliopsida; order Poales; family Poaceae; genus Triticum; species Triticum urartu. The sequence continues at coordinate 482,418,883 of NC_053028.1, forward strand.
AATACATAGTCCTATAAACATACAACTAACCCTATGGTGTGATCCACGCGCGCTCTCATATGATGGGCACCAAAGGACAGCAACATAACCACAAGCAAATTAAACCAATCATAGCAATTCACCAATTACGGATAGGACAACGAAAATCTACTCAAACATCATAGGATGGCAACACATCATTGGATAATAATATGAAGCATAAAGCACCATCTTCAAGTAGAGGGTACAACGGGTTGCGGGAGAGTGGACCACTATAGATAGATGGGGGAAGGTGATGAAGATGACGGAGGTGTTGGTGTAGATCGCCGTCACACGATGATGGCTCCGGCGGCGTTCCGGCGCCACCGGGAGAGAGGGGGAGAGGGGCCCCCTTCTTCTTCTTCTTCCTTGACCTTCTCCCTAGATGGGAGAAGGGTTTCCCCTCTGGTCCATGGCCTCCATGGCGTCGGAGGGGCGAGATCCCCTTCGAGATTGGATCTGTCTCTCTATCTCTCTCTGTTTCTGCGTTCCTGATTGTGCCCTTTCACTGTTTCTTATATTCTCGGAGATCCATAACTCCGATTGGGCTGAAATTTTAACACGGTTTCTATCTGGATATTGGCTTTCTTGCAGCGAAAGAAGGGCACCAACCGCCTTACGGGGTGGCCACAAGGGCCCAGGGCGGGCCTGACCCCCTGGGGCGCGCCCCCTGCCTCGTGGCCCCCTCGGGCATCGTCTCACGTTGATTCTTCTTCCCAAAAATCACATATATTCCAAAAACAATCTCCGTCAGTTTTTATCCCGTTTGGAATCCATTTGATATGGATTTTTTGTGAAACAAAAAACATGCAACAAACAGGAACTGGCACTGGGCACTGGATCAATATGTTGGTCCCAAAATAGTATAAAAAGTTTCCAAAAGTATATTAAGGTTGTAGAATATTGGCATGGAACCATCAAAAATAATAGATACGATGGAGACGTATCATTAATGTGTGCGCCTTTGCAAATCAGACAACAAAATTACCAAAACATGTTGGTGCCATGTCTTGACACCCAACCAAGTTTCATGATTTTCATGCGTGTTTTGGATTTACAGGAATTAAAAAACCAAGTTTCTCTTCCGGTCGAGCCACGACACCCAGATGTTTGAATTTCATTCCCATTTCTTGCATGGGACCTAGAAATTTACCCGAGGACACACATGTAATTTTTCAACCAACTTTGGTGCACTGGAGCATGTGCTTGTATTTCAAATTTGAATTATGCACACAAAGGTGACACGTTCCCTCTCAGAACCACGAGCCTTCTTGAGAGAAACTCCGGTTTGCAAAAAGCTTATACCAAAACTTGTTCCTATTCAGTCAATTTTTTTACCACAGCGTGGTAGTACCATGACATGACACCATGCCAAGTTTCATGATTTCCAGGCGTGTTTTGGATTTACAAGAATTTTAAAACCAAGTTTCTCAATGGTCTCGGTCGAGCCACGATGCCAAGATGTTTGAATTTCATTCTCATTTCTTGCATGGGACCTAGAAATTCACCCGAGGACACACATGTGATTATTCAACCAACTTTGGTGCACGGGAGCATGTGCTTGTAGTTCAAATTTGAATTATGCACATTAAATGACCAGAAACTCAATTAATGTATAAAAAAGGCCAAACGAACCCAGAATAATTCCAAAATTTAATAGGTCACTCATGTAGTTCTATGTTGCCGCTGTAAAGAAACTCAGGTGGGTAGCGTATATCATTTCACACTCAAAGGTAACACTTTCCCTCTCAGAACCACCAGCCTTCTTGAGAGAAGCTCCCGTCTGCAAGAAGCTTATACCAAAACTTGTTCCAATTCGACCCAATTTTCTACCATGGCATGTTAGTGCCATGACATGACACCATGCCAAGTTTCATGATTTCCAAGCGAGTTTTGGATTTACAAGAATTTAAAAACCAAGTTTCTCGATGTTCTTAGCTGAGTCACGATGCCCAGATGTTTGAATTTCATTCCCATTTCTTGCATGGGACCTAGAAATTCACCCAAGGACACACATGTGATTTTTCAACCAACTTTGTTGCACCGGAGCATGTTCTTGCAGTTCAAATTTGAATTACGCACATTAAATGTCCAGAAACTCAATTAATGTATAAAAAAGGCCAACTAAACCTGGAATAATTCTAAAATTTAAGAGGGCACTCATATAGTTCTATGTTGCCTCTATAAAGAAAATCAGGCGGGAGGCAGCGTATACATCTTCACACACAAAGGTGACGCATTCCCTCTCGGAACCATGAGGCTTGTTGAGAGAATCTCTAGTTTTGCAAGAAGCTTATACCAAAACTTGTCCCAATTCAGCCAAAAATTATACATATGAAAACAGGGTTTAGATTATCCCAAACATCTCGCTACCTAGACCAATGTACTCTAATTTGAATTCAACATAAAATGGATACAAATATTTGAATTGGAGATCGTATGGTACATGTAGTTCATAGTGAAATATGATTACTGCTATATGTATGTTTTTTGTTATCAAGATAATATTTAAATGATGGTATAACTTGACAACAATCGTATTCAAATAAGGAAAATTGATTCAAATTTAGTCCATATGGTAGACGACAATATATATGTTCATAGGGTGGAGTAGAATGTTCATATATGATGATGGAAGATAAAAATGCAGGACTACATCCATTATAAACCGCGAGGTCACCTAACGATATATTCGGATTCAACATAACGTGGATTCAAAATTTGAAATTCGAGATCTTGGCATTTGTAATCATATAAAAAAGGACACGACTCTTTCTTTTTGTGGGAATTGATTTGTTTTTTGTTGTTGTTGAGGGAAGTGCGAATCAATTTGGTACTATACAGGGTAATCTTGTTCTCCCGATTTTTTTTACATTTTTCTTATAGTTTTTTCAATGGCAATATAGTAAAAGGGGACATGACTCTCTTGTGTCTTGTATGAATTGTTTTTCTGTACACGTTAAGTTTGTTCTACCGAACATGGAATCCGCGCCTTGTTATGCCAAAATTTTCAAGCTCGAGTATCTTTTGTCTCATCAGCTTTGAAACTCCCGCCTCTTCAACCGGCATCGTGCCTTGTTATCCCAAAATTTTGATGCGCGCGAAAACTCCCTCCTCATCCAAAATCGGTCCCTCAGCCCAGACACGTGAAATCCCCCTTTTACCCCTCAGCCGGAAATGCCGGCTCGATGGCGCATGGTCAAAACCGGTGGGGGTACGCTGGTAACTTACCCTACATTTCGGACAAGCGCGTCCCTAAACCATGGATCCCCCTACCATCTCCTTCGCCCCCATTCATACACCGAGGTCGCCAAACCCCGCAAAACCCCACCCTCCTCCATCGGCCTCCCGACCGCCACCCAGCCGGAGACTCTTCCTCGATGATGTTGTCCACCGCAACAGCTCGCCGTCCCTCATCCACCGCACCGGATGAGGATCCGTCATCGATCTCGTCGTCCCGCCAGATCAGCCGCCCCGTCCTCCACCTCCAAGGAGCTGCCCCGATGTTCGCCTCGTCTATCGCGCCACCTCCATCCCCATAGCGCCGTCTTGACCTGCCCCATCGGAACCGCATCACCCTCACCAATTCCTCCGATGAAGCCGAGGCCAACTCGGCGCCACCAAGGAGGTTCTGCACACACCGCTGCATTTTATCTTTTATGTGATCTCACGGGGCTGCCGGTGCTCGATACCGAGCAGCCATGGCGGGTCTCCATCGACGGTGTCATCGCCGGCCACTTCATCCACGACGTCTCTCCCCCATGTCGTTGCTTCCTCGGTGGCGACTTCCACACCGGCACTAGCTGCAACTGCTCCGGTTCTCGCTCGCGATGTGGCTCTGTTATTGCTGCCGGTCATGCTACTGCACTCCTCTTGCTTTCGTTCGTGCTGCTGCTATGCTCTTGCACTCCTTCGTGCTACTGCTCTACTCTTACTCTCGTTCTTGCTGATGCATGACCTCCGGCAGCTACAGGAGTTGCTTCTTTAGCACTCGCTCGTGGTGCTGCTGCTGCACGACTTGCTCTCTGCTAGTGTGTTCCCTGCTCGAGCGTCTGCTGATTTAGATCACTGCTTCTCTGCGACTAGTGCTCGAACACCCTAAACATCTATTGCAATGCTCTGCTACTAGTTCAATCAGTTTCGACAGTAAAATTCAGTTTCGATTGTAAAGTTCAGTTTCTTCAGTTAAGTTCAGAGTGAACAGTATTTACAACATCTGTCAGAGAGGCCGTGGAGCGGCTGATGCATTTTACATCTAGCACTTTTTGGTGATGTATTTTACATCATCTATTGCAGATGATATTAGTCCCACTTCAGATTAACGTTGCATGTCTTGTCCTGCTTCAGCCTTGCCGCCGTACACCTCACCAGAGCTGCTCCAACGACGGAACCGTCCATCACAGCGGAGCAATACCCTCAGTGCCATTTCTAGAGGCCTCAGATCTTCTTCCCCGCCTCCGACAGTCACAACAGCATCACCATCCTCCACGTCCAACCAATGATGCTGAGGTCGGCAAGGCTATGCCAATGTAACATCCCAAATTTGCAATTTGGAATGTTATACACTAGATCATCATGCATATCATATTTTCATGCATTTTGGTTGATCCTAGAAATTTCACGCAACTCAAGGACCCACGGAGAGAGTTGGAGATTTCGTTATTTTCATATTTGAGAGTTTTCTCAAATTTGAAAAGAGGATCATTTGATTTATTTATTTCATCTTCAATTATTTTTCCAATATATCAAATATGAGAGAGGGAATAATATGACTTTCCCAAAAGTTAGGAAAAATGAAGATCTAATGAATAAATCAAATTTTGTTTTCCGGTGTTTATTTGCATTTTATTTGGATAGGGAAAAATGCGCGTTTTCAAAAATTGCATTTTAGGTTCGGAGAAAAGTTCATTTTGTTCGACTCGTTTTTAGGAGTCGGGGAAAATTTACTTTAGGTTTTTCGGAGTTTGTTTAGTTTCTTTTTCTTTTGTTTTCTGCGCGTGAAAACCAGTTAAAAAAAAAGGAGCCTCCCGCCAGGCCACCGCCCCAGCCTCCCTGCGCGCATGCGCCAGGCGCAGGCCGCCGCTTCGCCTCGCCCTAGCCGAGTCCGGTTGGACTCTAGGCTAGCCCCCTTTCCTTGTTTCGTTTTCCTTTTCCTTCTCTTTTTCTTGCCCCCTACCCCAAGTCTCCTCACCCCTCACCTATATAAATACCCCCCCCCCCCCCCTCTCCTCACACCAAAACCCAAGCCCCTCTCCTCCTAAGACGCAGCAAGCAGCCCCAAGCCGCCGCCTTAGCCGCGCCGCCGCCGCCTCTAGCTGCTGCCGCCGCCGCCGCCCTTGCCCCGCCGCCGCCGAAGCCCTCGTCGGAACCTCGCCCGAGGTAGCCGTGCCTCTCTTTTTTCTTCCCCGGTCCGGTTTTCCTAAAAGAACCGTTCCGTTTTCTCTCTGATTCTTTTCTTTTTCTTCCGGTTTTTGTTTTGGTTTTCTTCCGAAACCCTAGATCGGTTTTCCATTTCTTTTCGGTCTTTTCTCCGAAAACCCTAGATTGGTTTTCGTTCTTCTTTCAGACCGTTCGTCTCAACGAACGTGATCACCGATTATTTCCCCAGTTAACGACGCCCGTTCGTTTAACCGTCTGTCTCTTTCTTTTTGTCGGATTTATTCCGCGATCGTGATCTCAGATCCGATCTTCGTTCTAGTCTTTCTTCCCGCTCGTTTATCGAAATCAGGTGATTCAAGCGCCTGGAGTTTCGTTTCGAAACCGCCGTTCCGTCTAATCAACTTAAACAAGTTTTTGCCGCAATAAAATTTGACCTAGTTTCAACTTGCTAGAACCGAGTTGTTTTCTTCCGCTGTTTGTTTTCCGTTTCTTTGTTCGGTTCGTTCTTTCTTTGCAACCGGAGTTCTTAAGTTGAACTTTCTGGTTCGTTCTCTTTTTCGAGTTTTACCTGTGCATTAGATGAGTACTTATTGTGTGCTTGTTGTTTGTCTGCGATAGATCACCCGGATTGCGCCGCTTGTTACTTTGAAACCCTAGGTCTCGCGGATCATCAGCAAGGCAAGTAACACTTTGATCATACCTTTTCTACAACCCATGTTTTATTGCATTAGATCAATCCCCTCACATTGCATGATTAGGATCTAATTAAATTGAGGGATGGGAAGTAGATGAGGTAGTACCTATCACCTGTATTATTATGAAACCTTTGGGAGTTACTTCTGCGTTTGCTTATTTTGCCATGCTATGCTAGTAGACGTGGACTGGGTGAGTGATATCCATGACAGATGTGAGCTTATTAATTTTAATGGTTTATCTAAGGTGGCAACTTAAACACACGTCTGGGTGGATTGAGGCACCTGATGTCTATCAGGACTTGCCTGTTTTTATTTCGGACCGCCACCCAGGCTCAAAGGGATCATAAGATAATTCATGCTAGAAACTTCCGTGTGCAGCCACATGCTACTATGGGCTCTGGCATAGTTGACTAAGTTGTGCGAACTCTTACGGGGTGGACTAGCAGATGTAGGGGTTGTAGGTGGTACGGTCTACCCCACATGTAAGGTGCTAGTGCTTCTGAAAGACTATGTCTTGGTCATCCGTTTCTCAAACACCATGTAGTGCGAGAAAACAAACGGAGGCGATCGAGTCATGTGGGGAAAAGTGCGCAAACCTCTGCAGAGTGTACAAACTAATCATGATTAGCCGTGTCCCCGGTTATGGACAACTTGAGTATCTAGTACTTGAATATCATGTGAATCTCAACATGTTACTTCTAATTAATGTTGTTGGGTTTTAATTGTTCACTTAATTGGGATCGGAATGCTGTCAACCATTCTCGATGTTTAACAACCACCATGATAGTTAAATAAATTTATTCCTTTGCAGTAGGGAAAAACTGGCTTTACGCAAAACTGTAACCATAGAGCTTTCCACCAGCCATATATGCATATAGTATAGCTGTTTCATTCCATTACTCTCTATGTGTTACATTGCTAGCATATTCCATGTGCTGACCCGTTTTCGGGCTGCAACTTCTCATGTTGCAGACTTTTCAGACGACGAGTAAGGTGCTTTTAGGTCGTGGTTCTATACTCAGTGATGCCGTTGGAGTTGATGGACCCATTTATCTTCCGAGTCTTCCGCTGTTATCGACACTAGATGGCCTTAAGCCATATTTATTGTAATAAGTTCTCTTTGAGACAATGATGTAATAAGTGTGTGATTGCCACTCTACTATAAATCCTTTGATGTACTGTGTGGTGTCAGCATTACTGATCCAGGGATGACACCTGAGCACAGAGCACTTGATCCATTCGGGTCGGGTCGCCACAGCCAAAGAGGTTATACACTCGTCACATCACTTTGTTACTTTGCATTCATGTCGATCCCTCGGGGATCGTTTTCTATGGAACTACTATGTTACTACTATTCATGCATTTGGTTAGAAGGAGTGGAGCAAAGCAAAACTGGAGGATTTTTTCCTTTGGTGTCTCTTTCAAAGAAAAAACGTAGGAATTTTAATATCCACTTGGACGTCCTTTTCATATTAATATGCATGAAGAACATGACTAATTGCATTACTAGCATAATAAGATTCTTATTTTTTCATTTTCACGTGGTTTGACTTTAATTTGAGCATGTTTCTCCATTCCTGTGTTCTTCCAGTTCATGTGAACCAAACACCCAGGTTGACAAAAATCCTATGTTTCCAAATGCTCTGTTTTGCACGTGCATTCCTATACTATTCCTGTGTTTTTCATGTCCCTGCGTTTATAGAAACCTCCAATTCTAAGGAGCCCTTACAAATTTACTTCATTTTCAAATAGGCGTCAAAGAAAACTCTGTGTGTTATGTCCTGCTCCTGCCGTGCCGTGCCGTCATCCACCCCAACTGAGGTGCACCATCGACAGAAGCGTTCACTGCAGCAAAGATTCCCCTTGCAGACTTTCTTTCGCCGCCTCATATCATCTTCCCCATTGCTGGCAGCCACGCCAACTGCATTACCATCATCGACTGAGCAGATGAACCTGAGGACTACACAGTTCCGGAAGAGAGGTCGCACTCTTCCATGTTTGCTTACGTTATACATCGGTTGTTATTACCTGCTACTTTATCGTTCAAACTTGAGTTTTAAAATGCCCGTGGGGCACATGTCGAGGCAGCAACGAATAGTATCTGTCTACTATCTGGTTCATCTGGGGTCTTCTATGTGGTTCATGTTGGGTGGGCAACAAACAGTAGATGATCCATTGTCTATCTTTTTAAACGGAAGCTATAATATACCTGCTATCATTAGTTTTGGATCTATCCACTCGTTTGCTACCATCATTCTTGATTTCTGCATGCACCCCTTAGGCCTTAAAAAATCTAACTATTTTATTATTATGCATGTCAGTTATTGTACACAATCGTACTGAACATGTAGAGAAAAAGAGAAGACCGTTGCGTGGGAATATAATGTCATGCAGACGCTGCTCCATGGTGGGCAAAGTGGGCCCCCCCTCCCGCCATTCCAGATTGTACTCCAGAGAAAGATAACTGTTCAGATGGCGATTCGGAGGGAGACGACCACTCCTATTTACCACCTGAGGTGTTTGCTCTAACCTGGCATGCTGATGTTGGTCATATCATGCATATGGCGCCTCACATTGCTTACTTTATACATCTTATATGTCATCAGCTTAGTTTATATTTGCTTTGTGTGAATGCCACCTATTTGGTTTCTATATCATACTCCCACCGTTCCTAAATATTTGTCTTTTAGAGATTTCAACAAGTGACTACATACGGAGCAAAATGAGTGAATCTACGCTCTAAAATATGTCTATATACATCCGTACGTGGTAGTCCATTTGAAATCTCTAAAAAGACAAATATTTAGGAACGGAGGGAGTATATGGGAATTATGCAATGCCATCTTCTTTAGCAAGGCATCATATATGTGAATCATGAAATGCCATCCTGTTTAGCCAGTCATCGTATATGTGAATTGTATCGTGCCATATATATTTTTTCAAAATGTATTCCATTTGTCAACAATGTTTATACATTCATCTACTCTTCTGTGCATCAGGCATTTGAGTCGGTCATGGGAAAATCTGGAATGAAAACAAGGTCTTCTGAGCAGTCAGTGCTACCTGTCGATGCAGATTTCTTGTTGGTTACAAACAGCTCCTTAGAGGAGGATTCAAAGACAGATGACTAGTCGTATCCCCCCCCCGAGGTGCATGCTCTAACTTGGCAGGGTTATATTGCTCATATCATGCATATGGTGTCTTGCATTGCCATGCCATCTGCTTAGATTAGACATGCTTTGTGTAAATGCCTCTTGTATGCTTTCTATATCAGATATGTGAATTATGCAATGCCATATTTTTCAGCTAGTTATCATATATGTGAATTATGCACCGCCATGTAGCCATGCATCATATATGTGAATTATCTTATGCCATCTTTTTTTCATTACGTATTCCATTTGTCGACAATCTGTGTATATTGAACTACTCTTCATGTGTATCAGTCATTTGAGCCGGTTATGGAAAAATCAGGAGTGAAAACAAGGTCTTCAGAGCAGGCAATGGTACCTGTTGAAGCATATATCTCGATGGTTACAGGGAGCTCCTCAGAGGAGGATTTAGATACAGATGACCAGTCCTATATCCCACCTGAGGTGTATGCTCTAAGTTGCAATGTTTATATTTCTCATATCATGTGTATGGTGTCTTGCATTGCTTAGTTTAGACATCATATGCACAATATTGAATTCCATCTTCTTAGTTTAGAGATCATACACGTGAGTGCTAGCTACTTAGTATATGAATCAATTATGTCAATTGTATCATCCCATCCTGTATACTTAGACAGCATGTATATGAATTATTTCATCCCAACCTATTTTAGAAAGACATCATATAGTTTTGTCATGTCATCCTATTTAGATACTCATCATATGTTGAATTATGACATTATATCCTATTAAGTTATCCATCATATATCTGAAACTATGTCATGTTATCCTGTTTAGTTAGGCATCATATATGTGAAATTGTGCCATGCTGTCCTATTTGGCTAGACAACATATATGTGAATTACCACATCTTTCTATCATACAATGTCTGTAAGTTTAATTTCTTTTCTTGTTTATCAGTCATTTGAATTGGAGGGGGTGATGGCAGTATCTAAGGGAGCAAAAACCTGTTCTTCACAAAAGACAATGCTACCCGTTGATGCAGATAGAACCATGGTTGTACTGGCCCACAAACTAGCCCCAGCACACATAATCGAGACTCTTCCTGATTGCACACTTGCACCGTTGGGCAGAGAACCAGCTACAACCCATCTAACCCCAACCCCAGCGGATAGTAACTCACTTCTAGCTGACAAAGCACCGTGTCCACCATAGAGTACCCCCACACGAGAAGTTTGTAAAGCAACTGCAGTGCCAAAAGCACGAATACCACCACAGTGAACCCAAACTCCACGTTTAAAGCAGAAGAACAACTGTTCTCAGGTCAGATTTTGTAGCTATGGTCCATACTCCTTTGCTATTGCATCACTATATTTACTCATACCAACTACTTTCGAATTTGAAGGATCCAACTGAAACTCCAATGGCGCAACAGGTATGTTTTAAACCTATTTCCTTAACTGGATTGCTGTTCTAACCTCTTGCTCTATGTTGATTTTAGTTTTAGTTGTATAAATAGTCATGTTCTCATGTGATGCACATTACAAGTGTTGCCAATGTTGTGTAGTTTCTCACAGTCTCTTGCCTTTCTTTCTTCGTGCTGAGCGTGTTCTTGTGGTGTCTCGTTTGCTTGTAGTTTCCTTGCGAAGACCCTTTCTCTTTCGTTTGAAACTTGCATCTTCTTGAGCTCATGGTACTACCGCGGCCTGCCACGGTACTACCGCTTGTGGAGCGCATGGTACTTCTGCACCTAGCGCGACAGTAATTTTTTACTACCGCCTGGGGGAGCAGTACTACCGCTTGGTGCGGCACTTCCACCCGAGCGGTACTACCGCGATGAGGTGCGGTAGTACCACGCTGCCGAGGGCGCGTGGGGGTTAAGACCTGGGCAGGGGGAGTTCCAACTCCCCCATACCCATTCGTCTGTTTCTCTCCCCACTGCCTCTCTCTCTCCTGCTCAAGAACGGCGCCGAAGACCCTCACCGGATCTCCTTCCCTGGCCGCTCTCCTCGGATTCCGACCGGTGGGATCGTTCCCCACCACCTCCTCTTGCCATGGATCAAGGTCTCTCCCCAAATCCCTTTCTCTTTTGTTAGTGCTTTCGCTTCTAGGTTTTTGGGGAGATGCATGTTGTTCTTGAGATTTTAGGCCAAATCTTTGCAAGAGTAGGATGTAGGGGAGTAGTGATGCGTAGAAAGTGTACTTGATATGTTGTCCCGTGGTAGATTTGATTAGCCGTAGTACCGCCTCGTTGTAGCGGTTGTTCTTAGATTCATTCGTTTGGATCTGATGCCGTGCGGTACTACCGCATAGCAGGTGTGGTACTACCGCTCGTGCGGTACTACTGCTCCTCAGGCGCAGTACTACCGCACGGGCCGCGGTACTAAGGTCCTACTACCGCTCCAAGCCCCGGTACTACCGTGCCACCGCGCGGTACTACCGCGACTAGGAGTGGCACTAAAATTTTAGTACCGTGCGAACAGGTAGTACTACCGCTGTTGTCAAATCTTCTTCATGGCATTTACCATATGCACTTTCTACTGGTTTCTTGTGTTTTGTTGTGGTCTTTGTTTTGACCCGTCTCGTTTCTTGTGTGTGTTTGTCTTTTGTGTGTGTCTTAGGTGGTGGCTCCGGTGTCCCTGCTCGTCGTTCCAATCCAAGCCGTGACACGGGTTCCAAACGTCTGCGCAACCAAGAGGATGTTCTAGAGGGCTCCAATGCCCCCAAGCGCAATGTCAAGACCACTGCTAGCAAGTTCAAGGAACCATCAAAGGACATGGATGAGATACCTCTTGCTGAGTTTGTTTCTCGAAGGAAGATCAACCCTTATGCGAATCCTCGTGCAAACTTCAGAGGTAATGAACTATTCTAGACCAAGCAGCAGAATCTCATTTACTTGGATGTGATCAAGGCCAAGCAAAATCTGTATGTGGATGTGCACTGGATCGACATGCATCACATCAGGGCTGATAAGCATCATCACTACTTTGGTGAGGCCTTGGATCTCGTGGAGCAGTTTGCTATTGAGGATGTGATCTCTTTCCACCTGGACTATGACCCCGAGCTGGTGGCCCAGTTCTTTGCTTCGGTCCACTTTCATTCTGGGGAGGATCGGAAGCTAACCTAGATGACCAATGGACGTCAGTTTGACTGCTACTTGGAAGGAGTTCATGGATTTTCTTAGAGTGCCTGATGAGGGGCTCCACACGCCTGTTGGTGTTCGCCCTCATGCCAACGCCGAGTCAGCTAACAAGGACAAGCTTCCGCCGTTCTATGTTGAGAAGAAACTAGCCAGTGGCAAGTCAACGTGGGTGCTCAGCCCGTTCCTTGACATCATGCACCGGATTTTCCGCCACTCCCTCTTTCCTCGCATTGGGGACAAGGATAAGGTGCATGCCTTTCTTGTGGACATGTTGCTCATTTGTGAGGAGGCACGAGTTTCTCAGACTCAACCACTTGATGTCTCACATATCATGTGGTGCAAGCTTCGGTTCGCGGTGTTGACCCGCAAGGTGCCCATCTATGGTCCATATCTGTTCCTCCTGATATCGAAGACTTGGGAGAAGCTCTATCCCAGTGAGGAGTTTTTAGCCCTTGACTGGATCCGTCATGACCCCATCAAACTCCGCATCAAGCCCCAGTGGGCTAACACTACTACTCGTTGCCGAGGCTGAGGCTGCTAAGAGGGCTGCTGATGAGGAGGAGATTGAGGAGGAGAATGTAGCTGAGGACAACTCTGCTGGATATGCACCTCCCTCCACTAAGCCCTCATGGGCGAAGAAGCCGAAGGCCAAGATGAAGGCCTTGTTCTGCATGCAGGCCAAGGGACAGTACCGGACTCACGTTGCCTCCAAGGAGAGTCGCCGTCGCGACAAGAAGATCATGAGGGTTTTTGGAGAGGATGTTTCTGGCGGCTCCAAGGAGCACATCACTCCAGAGGCCGAATGGATGGCAAAAACAAGGCTACAAGTGGACTGATTCTGAGGAGGAGTACATCCCCGCTGCCGAGTCCGACGAAGAGTGTGCGAGGGACTACTCCGCTTGAGCCACCACTTGTGTTGTAGGTGTCCTCTCTGCCTTTTTGGCGTCTCGATGCCAAAGGGGGAGAGAGTGTAGGGATTTTCCGTGTCGTGTCATGTTTTCTTCGCTTGTGTTTGGTTTGTTGAACCTTGTTTGCTTTGGTTTGGTTTGAGTTTATTTGAGCGTGTGAGACTTATCTATCATATGGTGTAAGACATATGCACTCTATCTATCGCACCTTACTGAGCTTATGATATATTGTGCTACTTAGTTTATGCTCCTATTTACTATCGTGCTTAGTGTTAGCATTACTATTGCAAGATTTGCCATGTCTATAAAATATAGGGGGAGTGTTGATCCTAGTATGTGTGCCATGCAGTCCAAAGCACTTATCTAATGGCACACATCTAGGGGGAGCCCGTCTATATTTTAGAGATGTATGGTTTGCTCATGTTATATACCTTTTTTCCTTGTGCAAATCCCGTATTGTCATCAATCCACCAAAAAGGGGGAGATTGTAAGGGCATATTTATCCCTAAGGTGTTTTGGTGATTGATGAAAATGCATTTGCGGACTAATCGTGTGTCTCGAGTATTTCAAATATTTCATTACTAGGCACAAGACGGTTAGGAGCCCCTCGAAGATTATTGAAGACGGCGTTTTTTCTACGTTCCTTTTTCGGTGGATTTGAGTCATAGGGAAGTCGTACTATTAAGAGGGGGTCCGCTTTGGAAAGGTTTGGGTGGAATCGTCACGTACACGTTTACTCCTCTTTGCACCACCTTTCCCTTAGCACTTTGGAGCATCCTCCGTTTCTTCGAGTTTGTACAAAAAGAAGCTTCCCTAGTGTTGTTGTTCTGGAGCTTGCGGTAGTACTGCTCTTAGGAGCGGTAGTACCGTAGGCCCATGCGGTAGTACCGCAGGCCTTTGTGGTAGTACCGTAGGAGGCCACGGTAGTACCGCTCCTTGGGAGTCGTAATATCGTGAGTCCTAGTCCGGCACAGCACCAGTAGCGGAAGTGGGAGCGGATGTAATTTTTTACATCCGCTCCCTGCGCGGTAGTACCGCTTGTCTTCAGCGGTAGTACCGTGTCGGACTTCTGCACTATTTGATAATCAGCGGAACTAGCCACGGATGTTCCTTTATTTGTCCACGGCCTTCCCAGGCTGATCCAACCCTGCCTCACGGTAGTACCACAAGGAGGTGCGGTAGTACCGCGCGAGCGGCAGTACCGCTCCAGCTTCGTTGCTGCTGGCCTGGGCTAGCTCATGTCGTGGCCACGGTAGTACCGCGGTTCGCTGCGGTAGTATCGCTTGGCTGGCGCGGTAGTACCGCATGTCGCGGGCTGGTTAAGTGGATAACGGTTGGATTTGTCTCTACACTATATAAGGGGTATCTTCTTCTCCGAGTTGACCACCTCTTCCAACCCTAAGCTCCATTGTCGCTCCAAGCTCCATTTTCACCCGATCTCTCTCCCTAGCCAATCAAACTTGTTGATTTTCAAGGGATTGGTTGAGAAGGCCACGGTCTACACTTCCACCAAGGGAAATTCGATTCCCCCCACTAATCCCTTGCGGATCTTGTTACTCTTGGGTGTTTGAGAACCCTAGACGGTTGAGGTCACCGCGGAGCCATATTCCATTGTGGTGAAGCTTCGTGGTGTTGTTGGGAGCCTCTGATTAAGTTGTGGAGATTTCCCAAACCTTGTTTGTAAAGGTTCGGTCGCCGCCTCCAAGGGCACCAATAGTGGAATCACGGCATCTCGCATTGTGTGAGGGCGTGAGGAGAATACGGTGGCCCTAGTGGCTTCTTGGGGAGCATTATGCCTCCACACCGCTCCAACGGAGACGTACTTCCCCTCAAAAGGAAGGAACTTCGGTAACACATCCTCGTCTTCACCGGCTCTACTCTTGGTTATCTCGTCCCTTTACTTGTGCAAGCTTATTTGTGTTTTATACCTTGCTTGCTTGTGTGCTTGTTCTTGTTGCATCATATAGGTTGCCCACCTAGTTGCATATCTAGACAACCTACTTTGATGCAAAGTTTAATTTGGTAAAGAAAAGCTAAAAATTGTTAGTTGCCTATTCACCCCCCCTCTAGTCAACTATATCGATCCTTTCAGTAATGGTGTGCCCGAACGCCGTAACCGTACTTTACTAGACATGGTGCGATTTATGATACATCTCCATCGTATCTACTTTTCCAAACACTTTTTCCCTTGTTTTGGACTCTAACTTGCATGATTTGAATGGAACTAACCCGGACTGACGTTGTTTTCAGCAGAATTGCCATGGTGTTATTTTTGTGCAGAAATAAAAGTTCTCGGAATGACCTGAAAATCAACGGAGATTATTTTTGGAATATATAAAAAATACTGGAAGAGGAATCCACGTCAGGGGGCCACACCCTGTCCACGAGGGTGGGGGCGCGCCTACCCCCCTGGGCGTGCCTCCCTGCCTCGTGGGCCCCCTGACGCTCCACCGACCTCAACTCCAACTCCATATATTGGTGTTCGGCGAGAAAAAAATAAGATACAAGGATTCATTGTGTTTTACGATACGGAGCCGCCGCCAAGCCCTAAAATCTCTTAGGAGGGCTAATCTGGAGTCCATTCGGGGCTCTAGAGAGGGGAATCCGTCGCCATCGTCATCATCAACCTTCCTCCATCACCAATTTCATGATGCTCACCACCATGCGTGAGTAATTCCATCGTAGGCTTGCTGGATGGTGATGGGTTGGACAAGATTTATCATGTAATCGAGTTAGTTTTGTTAGGGTTTGATCCCTAGTATCCACTATGTTCTGAGATTGATGTTGCTATGACTTTGCTATGCTTAATGCTTGTCACTAGGGCCCGAGTGCCATGATTTCAGATCTGAACCTATTATGTTTTCATGAATATATGTGAGTTCTTGATCCTATCTTGCAAGTCTATAGTCACCTATTATGTGTTATGATCCATTAACCCCGAAGTGACAATAATCGGGATACTTGCCGGTGATGACCGTAGTTTGAGGAGTTCATGTATTCACTATGTGTTAATGCTTTGGTCCGGTACTCTATTAAAAGGAGGCCTTAATATCCCTTAGTTTCCAATAGGACCCCACTGCCACGGGAGGGTAGGACAAACGATGTCATGCAAGTTCTTTTCCATAAGCACGTATGACTATATTCGGAATACATGCCTACATTACATTGATGAATTGGAGCTAGTTCTGTGTCACCCTATGTTATAACTATTGCATGATTGATCGTATCCGATATAATTCTCCATCACCGATCCAATGCCTACGAGCTTTTCGTATATTGTTCTTCGCTTATTTACTTTTCCGTTGCTACTGTTGCAATCACTACAAAACCCCAAAATATTACTTTTGCTACCATTACCACTACTATCATATTACTTTGCTACTAAACACTTTGCTGCAGATACTAAGTTTCCAGGTGTGGTTGAATTGACAACTCAGCTGCTAATACTTGAGAATATTCTTTGTCTCCCCTTGTGTCGATAGCTCTATTCTTTCAGTCACTTGGGATTTATATCTACTGGTCACTATGAAGAACTTGAAAGATCAAAGAACCAAGATTTTTCCCTCAACTACGAGGGGAGGTAAGGAACTGCCATCTAGCTCTGCACTTGATTCACCTTCTGTTTTGAGTAAACTTGCGACACCTACACATGCTATTGATTCTGATAGGTCGCATGTTATTGATGATGCTACTTCTGCTTTGCATGATGCTTATGATGAAACTACTTCTATGCTTGATAATAGTGTGCCACTAGGTGAATTTCTTGATGAACAACTTGCTAGGGTTAGAGAGAATGAAATTATTGAAACTGATAATATTGATGAAAGTGATGATGAAGATTCTCCACCTAGATATGAATTGCCTGTTGTGCCTGAGGGTTATGTTATGGATGAAGAAACTGCTAGAGACTTCTTAGCTTGCTATGATAGATCTGATCTTAAGAAATTATTAGCTAAGCTTAAAGAAAAGTCTTTGAATGCTAGAATGAAATATGACCCTGCTTTTGCTACTTCACCTATATTTATTACTGATAAGGATTATGATTTCTCTGTCGATCCTGAGTTAATTACTTTGGTCGAATCTGATCCTTTTTATGGCTATGAATCCGAAACTGTCGTGGCACATCTTACTAAATTAAATGATATAGCCACCCTGTTTACTCATGATGAGAAAACTCGCTCTTACTTTATCCTTAAGTTATTTCCGTTCTCATTAAAGGGTGATGCTAAAACATGGTTTAATTCTCTTGATCCTAGTTGTGTGCGTAGTCCCCAGGATATGATTTATTACTTCTCTGCTAAATATTTCCCCGCTCATAAGAAACAAGCTGCCTTAAGGGAAATATATAATTTTGTGCAAATTGAAGAAGAGAGTCTCCCGCAAGCTTGGGGGGGGCTTCTCCGATTACTTAATGCTTTACCTGATCATCCTCTCAAGAAAAATGAAATACTTGATATCTTTTATAATGGACTAACCGATACTTCCAGAGACCACCTGGATAGTTGTGTTGGTTGTGTTTTCAGGGAAAGAATTGTTGATCAAGCTGAATTGCTATTGAATAATATGTTGACTAATGAAAATAATTGGACACTTCCTGAACCAACTTCTAAGCCAACTCCAAAGAAAAGGGGTATTCTATTTCTAAGTCCTGCAGATATGCAAGAGGCAAATAAATCCATGAAAGAAAAAGGTATTAAAGCTGAAGATGTTAAGAATTTACCACCAATTGAAGAAATGCATGGTCTTGATAACCCGACACAGGTTGTAAAAGTAAATTCTCTCTATAGATTTGATAAATGTGAAATCCCATTTACTAAGTTTGCTATCCAATGCTTGGATGAGTTTGATGACTTTATGGTTAAATAAGAAAACTTCAATGCTTATGTTGGTAGACAATTGAAAAACAATGTTGATATGCTTGAACACGAGTGATTATATGTCTAGAGTTAAAGGTGAACTTAAACTTATTAGTAAACATGCTTCTATGGTTACCACTCAAGTAGAACAAGTACTTAAAGCTCGGAATGATTTGCTCAATGAATTAAATAATAAGAAAAATGATAATGTTGTTAGAGTGATGACTAGAGGAGGTAAAATGACTCAGGAAGCTTTGTATCCTGAGGGCCACCCTAAAAGAATTGATCAAGATTCTCAGAGAACTAATATTGATACACCTAGTCCTTCTAAGGGGAAGAAAAATAAAAATGATAGGACTTTGCATGCTTCTAGTGAACCTGTTGTTGACGCACGTGAAAATCCCAATGATATTTCTATTTCTGATGCTAAAACACAATCTGGTAATGAACATGAACTTAGTGATAATGTTAATGATGATGTTCATGTTGATGCTCAACCTAGCAATAATAATGATGTAGAAATTGAACCTGCTGTTGATCTTGATAACCCACAATCAAAGAATCAATGTTATGATAAAGAATCAATGTTATGATAAGAGAGACTTCGTTGCTAGGAAACACGGTAAAGAAAGAGAACCATGGGTTCAGAAACCCATGCCTTTTCCTCCTAAACCATCCAAGAAAAAGGATGATGAGGATTTTGAGCACTTTGCTGAAATGATTAGACCTATCTTTTTGCGTATGCGTTTGACTGATATGCTCAAAATGAACCCTTGTGCTAAATACATGAAGGATATTGTTACTAATAAAAGAAAGATACCGGAAGCTGAAATTTCCACCATGCTTGTTAATTACACTTTTAAGGGTGGAATACCAAAGAAACTTGGAGATCCAGGAGTACCAACTATACCATGCTCCATTAAAAGAAACTATGTTAAAACTGCTTTATGTGATCTTGGAGCCGGTGTTAGTGTTATGCCTCTCTCCTTATATCGTAGACTTGATTTGAATAAGTTGACACCTACTGAAATATCTTTGCAAATGGCTGATAAATCAACTGCTATACCTGTCGGTATTTGTGAGGATGGGCCTGTTGTAGTTGCAAACATTACTATTTTAACGGACTTTGTTATTCTTGATATTCCTGAGGATGATAGTATGTTTATTATTCTTGGAAGACCCTTTTTGAATACTGCAGGATCTGTTATTGATTGCACCAAAGGCAATGTCACTTTTCATGTTAATGGTAATGAGCATACGGTACACTTTCCGAGGAAACAACCTCAAGCCCACAGTATCAATTCTATTGGAAAAATTTCAACAATTACTATTGGAGGTTTTGAATTTCCTCTTCCTACTGTCAAGAAGAAATATGATATTCTTATTGTTGGGGATGTGCATATCCCCGTTGAGGTAACCTAGTGTTATTCGAAATGAGTTTGTTAACAAGACTTGATCAACCTTGTTAGTGGATTCCTTTTGATGAGCATGAGATGGATGAAGTTAGAAAGCACAACCCTCTGTACCCTCTTTTTACTTTCTGTTATTTATATTAAATAAAGTAAAATTAGTATTTTTTGTCTGTTTTCTGAATTATCCATGCAATAAAAAATACCCCAAAAATAAAAGTTCTCCAAATGCCCTGAAAATGAAATATGATTTTTTCTAGAATATTTGAGAATATCTGGCACTAAGAACACAGCAGGGGGAGCATCCACATGCCCACGAGGGTGGAGGGCACGCCCACCCCCTGGGCGCGCCCCTGCCTCGTGGACCCCACGTGGGCCCCCTCCACTTATCCTTGCACCCACACACTTCGTCCTGCTCCAGAAAAAATCACTAGCCAGCTCAAACCCGAGTTCTTGCTCATCCTGCTGCCATTTTCGATCTCCTTGCTCAAAGCTCCTCTCACCAGACTGCTTTGGGGGATTGTTCTTTGGTATGTGAACCCTCCAATGGTCCAATTAGTTTTTGTTCTAGTGCTTTATTTATTGAAATTTTTTGCTACTTAGGTGACCTTGTTCTTGAGCTTGCATGTCAAATTTATGTGGTCAAAAGTAGTTTTAATGCATGATATAGCCTCTAGGCACTTGTAGGAGTAGTTGTTATCAATCTTGTTGAGTTTGGTTCACTTTTATTTTAAGTTACTAAAAATCTCAGAAATTTTCAAAAAAATATGAAGAGATTTTTGAGGGGCTCATCGAGCCGAAGCTCGAAGGATAAGAAAAGTGAAGAGAACAAGAAGCCCAAGTATAATCTCCCTCGTACTGCGGAGGTTCGACCATGTGAATGGCCTTGTGATGAGTTCTTGAGAGAAGCTAGGATTCATGAAGATTTTTATCATTTGGCTGAGAATGCAGGCCTCACCGCCTTCCTCCATGACCAGCGTGAACAGTATCTCTTACTCACAAATATCTTTGTGCAAAATTTTCATTTCCATGCTAGGAGATCACCACCTTCGGTGGAATTTTATTTATATGATGAGCATAAGGAAATGTCACTTTATGATTTTTGCCGAATCTGTTTGATACCCTTTGAGGGCAGCATAGAGGAACCACATCATAATGATGTGGAGGGATTTATTGATATGATTGCTGTAGGGGAAACGAGGAAAGTTTCCGATGCGAGAATCACTAGTATATATTTTCCTGTTCTACGTTACTTCGCAATATTTGCTAGTAGATGCTTAATTGGTCGCGGGAACTGTGGAAACCTTAGTGCCCCTGATATTGTTATTTTGCGCCATGCCTTGTTTCAGGATACTACTTTCAGTGTAGGCACTATTGTTGCTAAACAGTTAAATCCGAACCGTACTAAGGGCCCCATCCTCGGAGGCATCTTTGCCTCGCGCCTTGCTGCACACTTTAATATACTTATCAGACATTATGAGAAAGAGGAAAAGTTGCTGCCTCCTATTGTTCTAGATTATAAGAGTATGGTAGCACATGAGTTTATTGTTAAGGATAAGAAGAAGACACTCAAATATAAATTGATATTTAACAAAAATATTGTGAGTTTATTACCTTGCCTGCGCCCTCTTTGTTCAACATATTTTTAGGCATGTACCTTGTTCTGCCGGAGGCCATTCATGCCTACCGGAGCTAGATGTCAGCTGCAGAGCAGGAGCCACCATTTGATCCTCACCATCAGTCTGTTTATCAGTGGAATCAGGAGGAAATCACCAACCAGTGGGAGCCTGAGGATCCTCCTCAGTACACTGAAGAGAGCAGCTTTGATCCTTGGGTATAGACCAACTTAGGCCAAAAGCCAAAGCTTGGGGGAGTACGTATCTCTCACCGACATTACATTCATGTTCACATACTCATGCCAGTTGTCGATGCTCATACTTTTTCATTGTATCATCCATGCTAGTTTATTTTCTTTTTAAGCTTTCTTCTTGTGTGTTTGAAAAACCTTAAGAAAAACCAAAAAATAGTTGTAGCTTTTAACTAGTTTACTTTCCATGCCTGCAGTGGTAGTAATTAAAAGAAAACCCAAAAAGATTTCTCGTTCTTCTTTTGCTTGTTAGGAGCTTTCTCGTGTAAATAGCTTTCTTTTATTGTTAGGAGCTTTCTCGTGTAAATACCTTTGTTTTATTTCTTTCCTTTGGGAGTCGAGAGGAGAAGACCATAATGAAAATGTTGAGTGGTGATACGTCTCCAACGTATCTATAATTTTTGATTGCTCCATGCTATATTATCTACTATTTTGGACATTATTGGGATTTATTTTCCACTTTTATATTATTTTTGGGACTAACCTATTAACCGGAGGCCCAACCCAGAATTGCTGTTTTTTGCCTGTTTTAGGGTTTCGAAGAAAAGGAATATCAAACGGAGTCCAAACGGAATGAAACCTTCGAGAACGTGATTTTCTCAACAAACAAGACCTGGGAGACTTGGACCCTACGTCAAGACACAAAAGAGGAGGCCACGAGGTAGGGGGGCGCGCCTACCCCCCAGGCGCGCCCTCCACCCTCGTGGGCCCCCTGTTGCTCCACCGACGTACTCCTTCCTCCTATATATACCTACGTACCCCCAAACGATCAGATACGGAGCCAAAAACCTAATTCCACCGCCGCAACTTTCTGTATCCACGAGATCCCATCTCGGGGCCTGTTCCGGAGCTCCGCCGGAGGGGGCATCGATCACGGAGGGCTTCTACATCAACACCATAGCCTCTCCGATGAAGTGTGAATAGTTTACTTCAGACCTACGGGTCCATAGTTATAAGCTAGATGGCTTCTTCTCTCTTTTTGGATCTCAATACAATGTTCTCCCCCTCTCTTGTGGAGAACTATTCGATGTAATCTTCTTTTTGCGGTGTGTTTGTTGAGACCAATGAATTGTCGGTTTATGATCAAGTCTATCTATGAACAATATTTGAATCTTCTCTGAATTCTGTTATGTATGATTGGTTATCTTTGCAAGTCTCTTCGAATTATCAGTTTGGTTTGTCCTACTAGATTGATCTTTCTTGCAATGGGAGAAGTGCTTAGCTTTGGGTTCAATCTTGCGGTGTCTTTTCCCAGTGATAGTAGGGGCAGCAAGGCATGTATTGTATTGTTGCCATCGAGGATAACAAGATGGGGTTTTCATCATATTGCATGAGTCTATCCCTCTACATCATGTCATCTTGCTTAAGGCGTTACTTTGTTTTTAACTTAATACTCTAGATGCATGCCGGATAGCGGTCGATGAGTGGAGTAATACTAGTAGATGCAGGCAGGAGTCGGTCTACTTGTCTCGGACGTGATGCCTATATACATGATCATACCTAGATATTCTCATAACTATGCTCAATTTGTCAATTGCTCAACAGTAATTTGTTCACCCACCGTAGAATACTTATGCTCTCGAGAGAAGCCACTAGTGAAACCTATGGCCCCCGGGTCTATCTTCATCATATTAATCTCCTACTACTTAGTTATTTCCTTTGCTTTTTATTTTTCCTTTATTTTACTTTGCATCTTTATCACAAAAATACCAAAAATATTATCTTATCATATCTATCAGATCTCACTCTCGTAAGTGGCCGTGTAGGGATTGACAACCCCTATTCGCATTGGTTGCAAGGATTTATTTGTCTTGTGCAGGTACGACGGACTCGCGCGTAGCCTCCTACTGGATTGATACCTTGATTCTCAAAAACTGAGGGAAATACTTACGCTACTTTGCTACATCATCCCTTCCTCTTCGGAGAAAACCAACGCAGTGCTCAAGAGGTAGCAAGAAGGATTTCTGGCGCCGTTGCCGGGGAGGTCTACGCAAAAGTCAACATACCAAGTACCCATCACATACCCTTATCTCCCGCATTACATTATTTGACATTTGCCTCTCGTTTTCCTCTCCCCCACTTCACCCTTGCCGTTTTATTCGCCCTCTCTCTCTATCCTCCCTCTCTTTCTCTTTTCGCCTCTCCTCCGTTTGCTTGTCATTATGGCTAGTACTTTACCTTTTGCCTCTATGTCTGAAATTGGGGAAATTATTGTCGATATGGACAATAATAATATCATGAAAATTCTGATACTCCTGCTAAAGAACCACCCATCTTACATACAAAAAATTTCCGTGATGGTAGTGGTAATATTATTGGAAAAGGAGTTATTCAAGATTTCTTTACTTTTGCCGGTGCTTTACCTTCTATGGGTAGTTCTATCCTTCATAGAACTAGTAGTCTTGCGGACGCTATTGCCATGCTTGTAGTTGAACTTGAAAGACAATTCATGCACATGCATCCTTGCATACAATGGATTTTCCTAGAATTTTCTAATATTGAGCATTCTTCTATTAAGCGTGTCGCTACTATCTTTTTGGCTCATGAGTTTAGATTCATAATAAAAGAGGCCAAAGAAATCTTTGCACATTATAGGGTGGACGCTTGCTGATACGTCTCCGTCGTATCTACTTTTCCAAACACTTTTGCCCTTGTTTTGGACTCTAGATTGTATGATTTGAATGGAACTAACCCGGACTGACGCTGTTTTCAGCAGAATTGCCATGATGTTGTTTTATGTGCAGAAAACAAAAGTTCTCGGAATGACCTGAAACTCCATGGAATATCTTACAATAAATAATGAAAAATCCTCGCCAAAGATGAAGACCAGGGGGCCCACACCCTGTCCACGAGGGTGGGGGGCGCCCCCCCCCCCTAGGGTGCGCCCCCTACCTCGTGGGCCCCCTGGAGACCTCCTGACTCCAACTCCAACTCCAACTCCAACGCTTTCGGGGAGAAAAAAATAGGAGAGAAGATTTCATTGCATTTTACGATACGGAGCCGCCGCCAAGCCCTAAAACCTCTCGGGAGGGCTGATCTGGAGTCCGTTCGAGGCTCCGGAGAGGGGGATTCATCGCCGTCGTCATCATTAACCATCCTCCATCACCAATTTCATGATGCTCACCGCCGTGCGTGAGTAATTCCATCATAGGCTTGCTGGACGGTGATGGGTTGGATGAGATTTACCATGTAATCGAGTTAGTTTTGTTAGGGTTTGATCCCTAGTATCCACAATGTTTTGAGATTGATGTTGCTATGACTTTGCTATGCTTAATGCTTGTCACTATGGCCCGAGTGCCATGATTTAAGATCTGAACCTATTATGTTTTCATCAATATATGAGAGTTCTTGATCCTATCTTGCAAGTCTATAGTCACCTATTATGTGTTATGATCCATTAACCCCGAAGTGACAATAATTGGGATACTTACCGGTGATGACCGTAGTTTGAGGAGTTCATGTATTCACTATGTGCTAATGCTTTCTTTCGGTTCTCTATTAAAAGGAGGCCTTAATATCCCTTAGTTTCCATTAGGACCCCGCTGCCATGGGAGGGTAGGACAAAAGATGTCATGCAAGTTCTTTTCCATAAGCACGTATGACTATATTCGGAATACATGCCTACATTACATTGATGAATTGGAGCTAGTTCCGTGTCACCCTATGTTATGACTGTTACATGATGAACCACATCCGGCATAATTATCCATCACTGATCTGATGCCTACGAGCTTTCCATATACTGGTTTACGCTTATTTACTTTCCCGTTGCTATTGTTACAATCACTACATAATACCAAAAATATTACTTTGCTTTCATTACTCTTTTGTTACCGTTACCACCACTATCGTATTACTTTGCTACTAAACACTCTGTTGCAGGTACTAAGTTTCCAGGTGTGGTTGAATTGACAACTCATCTGCTAATACTTGAGAATATTCTTTGGCTCCCCTTGTGTCGAATCAATAAATTTGGGTTGAATACTCTACCCTCGAAAGTTGTTGCAATCCCCTATACTTGTGGGTTATCAAGACTAATTTCTGGTGCCGTTGCCGGGGAGCATAGCTCTATTCTTTGAGTCACTTGGGATTTATATCTGCTGGACACTATGAAGAATTTGAAAGACGATAAGACAACAATTTATCCCTCAACTACGAGGGGAGGTAAGGAACTGCCATCTAGCTCTGCACTTGATTCACCTTCTGTTATGAGTAAGCTTGAGATACCTAAACCTGCTTCTGCTATTTGTTCTGATATGTCGCATGTTATTGATGATGCTACTTCTGCTATACATGATACTTATGATGAAACTACTTCTATGCTTGATACTACTGTGCCACTTGGTAATTTTCTCGAGGAACGACTTGCTAGGGCTAGAGAGATTGAAAATATTGAATCTGATTATGATGATGAAAGTGATGATGAAGAATCACTTGTTATTCCTGAGGGTTATTTATTTGATCAAGAAGCTTCTTTAGCTATTTTAGCTTGCAAAGATAGATATGAACTCAAAAGGTTATTAGCTAAATGGAATAAGCAATCTCTAAATGCTAGGATGAAACTTGACCCTGCTTTTGCTACTTCACCTATCTGTGTTACTGATAAGGATTATGAATTCTCTGTTGATCCTGATATAATTACTTTGGTTGAATCTGATCCTTTTCATGGCTATGAATCTGAAACTTTTATGGCACATCTTACTAAATTAAATGATATAGCCACCCTGTTTACTAATGATGAGAAATCTCGCTACTTTTATATCCTCAAAATATTTCCATTCTCATTAAAGGGTGATGCTAAAATATGGTTTAATTCTCTTGATCCTGGTTGTGTGCGTAGTCCCCAGGATATGATCTATTACTTCTCTGCTAAATATTTCCCTGCTCATAAGAAACAAGCTGCTTTAAAGGAAATATACAACTTTGTGCAAATTAAAGAAGAGAGTCTCCCACAAGCTTGGGGGAGGCTTCTCAAGTTACTTAATGCTTTGCCTGATCATCCTCTTAAGAAAAATGAAATACTTGATATCTTTTACAATGGACTAACCGATGCTTCCAGAGATTACCTGGATAGTTGTGCTGGTTCTCTTTTCAAGGAAAGAACACCGGATGAAGCTGAAATCTTATTGAATAATATGTTGACAAATGAAAATAATTGGGCACCTCCTGAGCCAGCTCCTGCTCCAATTAATGATCCTATTCCTAAACCAACTCCGAAGAAGAGAGGTGTTCTATTTCTCAGTCCTGAAGATATGCAAGAGGCAAAGAAATCTATGGAAGAAAAAGGTATTAAAGCTGAAGATGTTAAGAATTACCTCCTATTGAAGAAATGCATGGTCTTAATTTACCGCCTATTGAAGAAACATATGATCTTAATCCTTTATTTATTGAAGAACCTCCAGACCTTGATAAACCGACATAGGTAGTAAAGGTAAATTCTCTCTATAGATATGATAGAGTCGAAATCCCTCCTACTAAAATTGCTAGTCAGTGCTTGCATGAGTTTGATAATTTTATGTTTAAGCAAGAAGACTTCAATGCTTATTTTGGTAGACAATTAAAACAAGATGCTGATATGATTAAATACTTGGGTGATTATATGGTTAATATTAGAGGTGAACTTAAATTTGTTAGCAAACATGCTTCTATGGTTACCACTCAAGTAGAACAAGTACTTAAAGCTCAAAAGGAATTGCTCAATGAGATGAATAGTAAGAAAAATAATTATGTTGTTAAAGTGGCTACTAGAACTGGTAGAATGACTCAGGAACCTTTGTATCCTGAAGGGCACCCTAAGAGAATTGAGCAAGATTCTCAGAGAAATAATATTGATGCACCTAGTTCTTCTAAAAAGAAGAAAAAGAAAAATGATAGAACTGTGCAAACTTCTAGTGAACCTATTGCTGAACCACCTGATAATCCAAATGATATCTCTATGTATGATGCTGAAACACAATCTGGCAATGAACATGAACCTAATGAAAATGTTAATGATGATGTTCATAATAATGCTCAACCTAGTAATGATAATGATGTAGAAATTGAACCTGGTGTTGATCTTGATAACCCACCATCAAAGAATCAACGTTATGATAAGAAAGACTTTGTTGCTAGGAAACATGGTAAAGAAAGAGAACCTTGGGTTCAAAAACCCATGCCTTTTCCTCCCAAACCATCCAAGAAAAAGGATGATGAGGATTTTGAGCGCTTGGCTGAAATGATTAGACCTATCTTTTTGCGTATGTGATTGACTGATATGCTCAAAATGAATCCTTATGCTAAGTACATGAAAGATATTGTTACAAATAAAAGAAAGATACCAGAAGCTGAAATTTCCACCATGCTTGCTAATTATACTTTTAAGGGTGGAATACCTAAGAAACTTGGAGATCCAGGAGTACCCACTACTCCATTAAAAGAAACTATGTTAAAACTGCTTTATGTGATCTTGGAGCTGGTGTTAGTGTTATGCCTCTCTCTTTATATCGTAGACTTGATTTGAATAAGTTGACACCTACTGAAATATCTTTGCAAATGGCTGATAAATCAACTGCTATACCTGTCGGTATTTGTGAGGATGTGCCTGTTGTAGTTGCAAACGTTACTATTTTAACGGACTTCGTTATTCTTGATATTCCCGAGGACAATAGTATGTCTATTATTCTTGGAAGACCTTTTCTTAATACTGCAGGGGCTGTTATTGATTGCAACAAAGGCAATGTCACTTTTCATGTTAATGGTAATGAGCATACGGTACATTTTCCGAGGAAACAACCTCAAGTTCATAGTATCAATTCTATCGGAAAAATTCCATCGATTATATTAGGAGGTTTTGAATTTCCTCTTCCTACTGTCAAGAAGAAATATGATATACTTATTATTGGGGATGTGCATATCCCCATTGAGGTAACCTAGTGTTATTCGAAATTTCTCCGGTTTCATGTTAATTGGAATGAGTTTGTTAACAAGACTTGATCAACCTTGTTAGTGAATTCCTTTTGATGAGCATGAGATGGATGAAACTAGAAGCACAACCTTCTGTACCCTCTCTATACTTTCTGTTATGTAGTTGAAATAAAGTAAAAATAAATAATTTTCTATCTGTTATCTGATTATCCGTGCAATATAAAAATACCTCGAAAATAAAAGTTCTCCAAATGCCCTGAAAATTAAATATGATTTTTTCTAGAACATTTGAGGATTATGGAACAAAGAACACACCAGGGGGGCCAACCACCTTGCCACGACGGTGGAGGGCGCGCCCACCCCCCTAGGGCGCGCCCCCTACCTCGTGGGCCCACGGTGGCCCTCCTCCACTTATTCCTGCACCCATCCTCTTCTTCTTCCTCCCACAAACACGAAAAACCAACTCAAGCACGAGTTCCAGCCCTCTTTGCTGCCATTTTCGATCTCCTTGCTCAAAGCACCTCTCACAAAACTGCTTGGGGAGATTGTTCCTTGGTATGTGACTCCTCCATTGGTCCAATTAGTTTTTGTTCTAGTGCTTTATTCATTGCAAATTTTTGCTGCTTAGGTGACCCTGTTCTTGAGCTTGCATGTCAAATTTATGTGGTCAAAAGTAGTTTTGATGCATGATATAGGCCCTAGGCACTTGTAGGAGTGGTTTCTATCAATATTATTGAGTTTGGTTTACTTTTATTTTGAAGTTACTAAAAATTTCAGAATTTTTCAGAAAATGATGAGGAGATTATTGAGGGGCTCATTGAGCCAAAGCTCGAAGGAAAAGGCACCGAAGCCTAAGTATAATTTGTCGTGCACCGCGGAGGTTCGGGCGTGTGAATGGCCTTCCAAGGATTTCTTGAGAGCAGCCGGGATTTATGAAGATTTTCATGAATTGGTTCATAATGCAGGCCTTACTGCTTTCCTTCATGGCCAATGGGATCAATATCTCTTACTCACAAATACCTTTGTGCAAAACCTTCATTTTCATTCTAGGAACTCACCACCTGCGGTGGAGTTTCATTTATATGATGAGCATAAGGAGATGTCACTTTATGATTTTTGTCAGATTTGTTTAGTCCCTTTTGAGGGCAAGACAGAAGAACCACATCGTGATGATGTGGAGGGATTTATTGATACTATCACTGTATGGGAAACTAGGAAGGTTTCCGATGGACGAATCACTAGCATACATTTTCCTGTCTTACGTTACTTTGCATTATTTGCTAGTCGTTGCTTAATTAGTCATGGAAACTGTGGAAACCTTAGTATCCCTGATATTATTATTTTGCTCCAAGGTTTATACAGTGATAACACTTTTAGTATGGGCGGTATTATTGCTAAACGGTTAAGTCTGAACCGTACAAAGGGCCCCATCTTTGGAGGCATCTATGCTACACGCCTAGCTGCACATTTTAACATACCTATTAGGCATGCTGAGAAGGAAGAAAAAGTGTTGCCTCGTGTTTATCTAGATTATAAAAGAATGGTGGCACATGATTTTATTATTAAGAATAGGGCAGGAGAGCTTAAATATCAATTGTTATTTAATAAACATCATCCTGAGACTATTACCTTGCCTGCTCCTTATTTGTTTGATTTGACTGTAGGCACGTACCTTGTTCCGTTGACAGCTATTCACGCCTACCGGAACCCTGCACCAGCCGAGGAGCCAGAACCGGAACCACAATTTGTTCCTTCACGACAGTCTAACTATCAGTGGGATCCAGAGATGATTGCCAGCCAGTGGCAATCGGAGCCTTCTTCTTCCTCATCGCAGTACGACCCCAACTATTATTATGGATATCCGCTAGGCCAGCCATGGTCGTAGACCAACTTAGGCCAAAAGCCTAAGCTTGGGGGAGTACGTATTTCTCACCGACATTACATTTATGCTCACACACTCATTGCTAGATGTCGGTGCTCATACTTTTTCATTGTATCATCCATGCTAGTTTATTCCCTTTTATGCTTTCTTCTTGTGTGTTTAATAAACCTTAAGAAAAATCAAAAAAATTAGTTGTAGCTTTTAATCAGTTTAATTTCCATGCTTGCAGTAGTAATTAAAAAGAAAACCCAAGAAGATTTACTGTTCTTCTTTTGCTTGTTAGGAGCTTTCCCGTGTAAATAGTTTTATTTCTTTTCTTTTCTTTGGGGGTCAGTAGGAGAAGACCATGATTAAATTGTTGAAGTGGCTCTTATATGCTTTATTATTGATTTAACCAAGAGCCCATATTGCTTTGTCTTCTCTTGTTTATTGAATGCTCGCAGATTCCAGCTTAGTCCAATGCACGTGCACTCTAATTATTATTCACATCGTTAGGTCGTGCAAGTGAAAGGCAATTATGATGATATATGATGGACTGACTAAGATGAGAAAAGCTGGTATGAACTCGACCTCTTTTGTTTTTGTAAATATGATGAGTTCATCGTTCTTGATTCAGCTTGTTATGAATAAACATGTTCGCAATGACAATTAGAGATCATAGTTGCTTGTGCCATGCTTGATTAGCTATGAGTTATAATGGTTTACCTTGCGTGCCAACATGCTATTGAGATGGTTATGATGTGGTATGATGAGGTGGTATCCTCCTTTGAATGATTTAAGTGACTTGACTTGGCACATGTTCACGCATGTAGTTGAAACAAATCAACATAGCCTTCACGATATTTATGTTCATGGTGGATTATATCCTACTCATGCTTGCATCCAATGTTTATTAATTTTAATGCATGTACATGGCTGTTGTCGCTCTCTAGTTGGTCGCTTCCCAGTCTTTTGCTAGCCTTCACCTGTACTAAGCGGAATACTGCTTGTGCATCCAATCCCTTAAACCCCAAAGTTATTCCAGATGGGTCCACTATACCTTCCTATATGCGGTATCTACCTGCCGTTCCAAGTAAATTTGTATGTGCCAAACTCTAAACCTTCAAATAATCATCCTGTTTTATATGCTCGAATAGCTCATGTATCAACTAGGGCTGTCTGTATCTTCCATGCTAGGTGGGTTATTCTCAAGAGGAGTGGACTCCGCTCCTCACTCACGAGAAAATGGCTGGTCACCGGGATGCCCAGTCCCATGCTTTATGCAAACTAAATCAAAATAATTGCAAAACAAAACTCCCCCTGGGACTGTTGTTAGTTGGAGGCACTCATTGTTTCGAGCAAGCCATGGATTGATGTTTGTTGGTGGAGGGGGGAGTATAAACTTTACCATTCTGTTTGGGAACCGCCTATAATGTGTGTAGCATGGAAGATATCGAGATCTCTCGGTTGTTATGTTGACAATGAAAGTATACCGCTCAAAATATTATTCATCTCTATTTCAAAACCGAGCCCTGGCACCTCTACAAATCCCTGCTTCCCTCTGTGAAGGGCCTATCCATTTACTTTTATGTTGAGTCATTGTCCTCTTATTAAAAAGCACCAGTTGGAGAGCACCGCTGTCACTTGCATCCATTACTATTAGTTTACATTGAGTATGACTTGACTGGATCTCTTTTACCATGAATTACAATGTCTAGTCAGTCCTTGATCTTTAAAGGTGTTCTGCATTTATGTTTTGCTGTCTTAGAAAGGGCTAGCGAGATACCATCTTGTTATATCATATTATGATTGTTTTGAGAAAATGTTGTCATCCGAGATTTATTATTATTGCTCGCTAGTTGATTATGCCATTGATATGAGTAAACATGAGACCTAAATGTTATTGTGAATATGGTTAGTTCATAATCTTTGCTGAAAACTTGAATGCTTGCTTTACATATTTACAACAACAAGAGCAAACAGAGTTTGTAAAAGTTTTTCTTTATCACTTTCAGTTTGTCAACTGAATTGCTTGAGGACAAGCAAAGGTTTAAGATTGGGGGAGTTGATATGTCTCCTTCGTATCTACTTTTCCAAACACTTTTGCCCTTGCTTTGGACTCTAACTTGCATGATTTGAATGGAACTAACCCGGACTGACGCTGTTTTCAGTAAAATTGCCATGGCGTTATTTTTGTGTAGAAATAAAAGTTCTCAGAATGACCTGAAAACCAAAGGAGATTATTTTTGGAATATATAAAAAATACTGGAAGATGAATCCACGTCAGGGGGCCCACACCCTGTCCACGAGGGTGGGGGGCGCGCTTACCCCCCTGGGCGTGCCCCCTGCCTCATGGGCCCCTGACGCTCCACCGACCTCAACTCCAACTCCATATATTCGTGTTCGGGGAGAAAAAAATAAGGGAGAAGGATTCATCGTGTTTTACGATACGGAGCCGCCGCCAAGCCCTAAACTCTATCGGGAGGGCTGATCTAGAGTCCATTCGGGGCTCTGGAGAGGGGAATCCGTCGCCGTCGTCATCATCAACCTTCCTCCATCACCAATTTCATGATGCTCACCGCCTTGCGTGAGTAATTCCATAGCCTTGCTGGACGGTGATGGGTTGGATGAGATTTATCATGTAATCGAGTTAGTTTTGTTAGGGTTTGATCTCTAGTATCCACTATGTTCTGAGATTGATGTTGCTATGACTTTGCTATGCTTAATTCTTGTCACTAGGGCCCGAGTGCCATGATTTCAGATCTGAACCTATTATGTTTTCATGAATATATGTGAGTTCTTGATCCTATCTTGCAAGTCTATAGTCACCTATTATGTGTTATGATCTGTTAACCCCGAAGTGACAATAATCGGGATACTTACCGGTGATGACCGTAGTTTGAGGAGTTCATGTATTCACTATGTGTTAATGCTTTGGTCCGGTACTCTATTAAAAGGAGGACTTAATATCCCTTAGTTTCCAATAGGACCCCGCTGCCACGGGAGGGTAGGACAAAAGATGTCATGCAAGTTCTTTTCCATAAGCATGTATGACTATATTCGGAATACATGCCTACATTACATTGATGAATTGGAGCTAGTTCTGTGTCACCCTATGTTATAATTGTTGCATGATTGATCGCATCCGATATAATTCCCCATCACCGATCCAATGCCTACAAGCTTTTCATATATTGTTCTTCGCTTATTTACTTTTCCATTGCTACTATTACAATCACTACAAAACCCCAAAATATTACTTCTGCTACCATTACCACTACCATCATATTACTTTGCTACTAAACACTTTGCTACAGATATTAAGTTTCCAGTTGCGGTTGAATTGACAATTCAGCTGCTAATACTTGAGAATATTCTTTGGCTCCCCTTGTGTCGAATCAATAAATTTGGGTTGAATACTCTACCCTCGAAAATTGTTGCGATCCCCTATACTTGTGGGTTATCAATCTATGATGTCTCTTACCGATTTACCGCTATCGTTTTGGGGTTATACTTTGGAGCCGGCCGCATTCACGTTAAATAGGGCACCATCTAAATACGTTGAGACGACACCATATGAACTGTGGTTTAGCAAGAAACATAAGCTGTCGTTTCTTAAAGTTTGGGGTTGTGATGCTTATATGAAAAAACTTCAACCTGATAAGTTCAAACCCAAATCGGAGAAATGTGTCTTCATAGGATACCCAAAGGAGACTATTGGGTACACCTTCTATCACAGATCCGAAGGCAAGATATTCTTTGCTAAGAATGGATCCTTTCTAGAGAAGGAGTTTCTCTCGAAAGAAGTGAGTGGGAGGAAAGTTGAACTTGATGTGGTAATTGTACCTTCTCCCGAATTGGAAAGTAGTTCATCACAGAAATAAGTTCCAGTGATTCCTGCACCAATTAGTGAGGAAGCTAATGATGATGATCATGAAACTTCAGATCAAGTTACTACCGAACCTCGTAGGTCAACCAGAGTACGGTCCACACCAGAGTGGTACGGTAATCCTGTTCTGGAGGTCATGTTACTTGACCATGATGAACCTACAAACTATGAGGAAGCGATGATGAGCCCAGATTCCGTGAAATGGCTTGAGGCCATGAAATCTGAGGTGGGATCCATGTATGAGAACAAAGTGTGGAATTTCGTTGACTTGCCCGATGATCGGCAAGTCATAGAGAATAAATGGATCTTCAAGAAGAAGACTGACGCTGACGGTAATGTTACTGTTTACAAAGCTCAACTTGTTGTGAAAGGTTTTTGACAAGTTCAAGGAGTTGACTACGATGAGACCTTCTCACCCATAGCGATGCTTAAGTCCATCTGAATCATGTTAGCAATTGCCGCATTTTATGAAATTTGGCAAATGGATGTCAAAACTGCATTCCTTAATGGATATCTTAAAGAAGAGTTGTATATGATGCAACCAGAAGGTTTTGTCGATCGTAAAGGTGCTAACAAAAGTGTCCAAGCTCCATCAATACATTTATGGACTGGTGCAAGCCTCTCGGAGTTGGAATATACTCTTTGATAGTGTGATCAAAGCATATGGTTTTATACAGACTTTTCGAGAAGCATGTATTTACAAGAAAGTGAGTGGGAGCTCTGTAGCATTTCTAATATTACATGTGGATGACATATTGTTGATTGGAAATAATACAGAATTTCTGGATAGCATAAAAGGATACTTGAATAAGAATTTTTCAATGAAAGACCTCGGTGAAGCTGCTTATATATTGGGCATCAAGATCTATAGAGATAGATCAAGATGCTTAATTGGACTTTCACAAAGCACATACCTTGATAAAGTTTTAAAGAAGTTCAAAATGTATTAGTCAAAGAAAGGGTTCTTGCCTGTGTTATAAGGTGTGAAATTGAGTCAGACTCAATGCCCGACCACTACAGAAGATAGAGAGAAAATGAAGGTCATTCCCTATGCCTCAGTCATAGGTTCTACCATGTATGCAATGCTGTGTACCAGACCTGATGTGTGCCTTGCTATAAGTTTAGCAGGGAGGTACCAAAGTAATCCAGGAGTGGATCACTGGACAGCGGTCCAGAACATCCTGAAATACCTGAAAAGGACTAAGGATATGTTTCTCGTTTATGGAGGTGACAAAGAGCTTGTCGTAAATGGTTACGTCGATGCAAGCTTTGACACTGATCTGGATGACTCTAAGTCACAAACTGTTTGCGTATTTATATTGAATGGTGGAGCTGTAAGTTGGTGCAATTCCAAGCAGAGCATCGTGGCGGGATCTACGTGTGAAGCGGAGTACATAGCTGCTTCGGAAGCAGCAAATGAAGGAGTTCATATCCGATCTAGGTGTAATACCTGGTGCATTGGGTCCAATGAAAATCTTTTGTGACAATGTTGGAGCAATTGCCTTGGCGAAGGAATCTAGATTTCACAAGAGAACCAAACACATCAAGAGACGCTTCAGTTCCATCCGCAATCAAGTCAAGGAGGGAGACATAGAGATTTGCAAGATACATACGGATCTGAATGTTGCAGACCCATTGACTAAGCCTCTTCCACGAGCAAAACATGATCAGCACCAAGACTCCATGGGTGTTAGAATCATTACTATGTAATCTAGATTATTGACTCTAGTGCAAGTGGGAGACTGAAGGAAATATGCCCTAGAGGCAATAATAAAGTTGTTATTTATATTTCCTTGTATCATGGTAAATGTTTATTATTCATGCTAGAATTGTATTAACTGGAAACTTAGTACATGTGTGAATACATAGACAAAACAGAGTGTCCCTAGTATGCCTCTACTTGACTAGCTCGTTAATCAAAGATGGTTAAGTTTCCTAACCATAGACATGTGTTGTCATTTGATGAACGGGATCACATCATTGGAGAATGATGTGATGGACAAGACCCATCCGTTAGCTTAGAATAATGATCATTTAGTTTTATTGCTATTGCTCTCTTCATGACTTATACATATTCCTCTGACAATGAGATTATGCAACTCCAGAATACCAAAGGAACACTTTGTGTGCTATCAAACGTCACAACGTAACTGGGTGATTATAAAGATGCTCTATAGGTGTCTCTGAAGGTGTTTGTTGAGTTGGCATAGATCAAGATTAGGACTTGTCACTCCGTGTATCGGAGAGGTATATCTAGGCCCTCTCGGTAATGCACATCACTATAAGCCTTGCAAGCAATGCGACTAATGAGTTAGTTGTGGGATGATGCATTATGGAACGAGTAAACAGACTTTCCGGTAATGAGATTGAACTAGGTATGGTGATACCGACGATCGAATCTCGTCAAGTAACATACCGGTGACAAAGGGAATGGAGTATGTTGTTGTGCGGTTTGATCGATAAAGATCTTCGTAGAATATGTAGGAACCAATATGAGCATCCAGGTTCTGCTATTGGTTATTGACCGGAGATGTGTCTCGGTCATGTCTACATAGTTCTCGAACCCGTAGGGTCCGCACGCTTAACGTTCGATGACAATTTGTATTATGAGTTATGTGTTTTGTTGACCGAAGTTTGTTTGGAGTCCCGAATGAGATCACAAACATGACGAGGAGTCTCGAAATGGCCGAGAGGTAAATATTCATATATTGGAAGGTTATATTTGGACAACGAAATGGTTCTGAGTGATTCGGATATTTTACCAGAGTACCGAGGGGTTACGTAACCCCCCGGGGGAAATATTAGGCCTTAGTGGACCTTAGTGGAGAGAGAGGAGGGCTGCAAGGGGTGGCCGCGCCCCCCCATGGCAGTCCGAATTGGACTAGGGGGAGGGGGGCGCCCCCCTTTCCCTCTCCCTCTCCCTCTCCTTCCTTTTCCCTCCGGCGGAGAAAGGAAAAGGAGGGGGAGCGAATCCTACTTGGACTAGGAGTCCAAGTAGGACTCCCCCCTTGGCGTGCCCCTCCTAGCCGCCGGCCTCCTCCTCCCCTCCTTTATATACGGGGGCGGGGGGCACCCCCAAGGCACACCAAGAATTTTCTTAGCCATGTGCGGTGCCCCCTCCAGAGTTTACTCCTCCGGTCATAGCGTCGTAGTGCTTAGGTGAGCCCTGCGTGGATCACATCATCATCACCATCGCCACACCGTCGTGCTGAGGAACTCTCCCTTGACGCTCTACTGGATCAAGAGTTCGAGGGATGTCATTGAGCTGAACATGTGCTGAACACGGAGGTGCCGTACGTTCGGTACTTGGATTGATTGGATCGTGAAGACGTTCGACTACATCAACCACGTTAATCTAACGCTTCCACTTTCGGTCTATGAGGGTACGTGGACACACTCTCCCCGTCTTGTTGCTATGCATCTCCTAGATAGATCTTGCGTGGTCGTAGGATATTTTTAAAATTGTATGCTACGTTTCCCAACAATTTGGCTATCATACGATGTTTGAGTAGATCCATTTTGTCATGTGGGTTAATCGTGATCTAGGTTGGTATGATTGTATATTTTATTTATGGTGCTGTCCTACGGTGCCCTCCGTCTCGCGCAAACGTGAGGGGTCCCTGCTGTAGGGTGTTGCAATACGCTCATGATTTGCTTATGATGGGTTGCGAGAGTGGCAGAAGCTTAAACCCGAGTAGGTGGGTTGTTGTGTATGGGATAAAGAGGACTTGATACTTAATGTTATGGTTGGGTTTCATGACCTTAATGATCTTTAGTAGTTGCGAATGCTTGCTAGGGGTCCAATCATAAGTGCATATGATCCAAGTAGAGAAAGTATGTTAGCTCATGCCTCTCCCTCATATAGAATTGCAAGAATGATTATCAGTACTTGTTATCGATTGCCTAGGGACAAATGACTTTCTTGTTGACAAAAAGCTATCCACTTTTATTATCCTGCAATTTATTCATAGTTTTATTCTCGCAAAGTACTTGTAGTTTTATTCTTACAAAATAGTTTCATACTTATTTTAGGTAAGCAAACGTCAAGTATGCGTAGAGTTGTATTGGTGGTTGATAGAACTTGAGGGAATATTTGTTCTACCTTTAGCTCCTCATTGGGTTCGACACTCTTATTTATCGAAGAAGGCTACAAACGATCCCCTATACTTGTGGGTTATCAATGAGCAACGAGACTCAAGGTGAAAGAACATGCGGTGCCCCCATGTTTGGTTTTGGTAATTGATGACAATCTCTATGGACTAATGGTTTCCTTGAGTTATATTTGAAGATTTTGTCCATAGGCTTTTCTTGGAGTACATGTGTTGGTTTCAAGGAGAGTTTGTGTCGACCAAGGTGCTATTCAAGGAATTATCCAAAGATTGGTCATTTGAGAGTTGAGCTTATTGCAAGCATGTCTTGAAGAAGAAGATTGTGTGATCATTCATGTTTACCTTCAAGACATCATCCAAACGAAGAGAGTGAAGGAAATATGCCCTAGAGGCAATAATAAAGTTATTATTTATTTCCTTATATCATGATAAATGTTTATTATTCATGCCAGAATTGTATTAACTGGAAACATAATACCTGTGTGAATACATAGACAAACAGAGTGTCACTAGTATGCCTCTACTTGACTAGCTCGTTAATCAAAGATGGTTATGTTTCCTAACCATGGACAAAGAGTTGTTATTTGATTAACTGGATCACATCATTAGGTGAATGATCTGATTGACATGACCCATTCCATTAGCTTAGCACCCGATCGTTTAGTATGTTGCTATTGCTTTCTTCATGACTTATACATGTTCCTATGACTATGAGATTATGCAACTCCCGTTTGCCGGAGGAACACTTTGTGTGCTACCAAACGTCACAACGTAACTGGGTGATTATAAAGGAGCTCTACAGGTGTCTCCAAAGGTACATGTTGGGTTGGCGTATTTCGAGATTAGGATTTGTCACTCCGATTGTCGGAGAGGTATCTCTGGGCCGTCTCGGTAATGCACATCACATAAGCCTTGCAAGCATTACAACTAATATGTTAGTTGTGAGATGATGTATTACGGAACGAGTAAAGAAGACTTGCCGGTAACGAGATTGAACTAGGTATTGGATACCGACGATCGAATCTCGGACAAGTAACATACCGATGACAAAGGGAACAACGTATGTTGTTATGCGGTCTGACCGATAAAGATCTTCGTAGAATATGTAGGAGACAATATGGGCATCCAGGTCCCGCTATTGGTTATTGACCGGAGATTTGTCTCAGTCATGTCTACATTGTTCTCGAACCGTAGGGTCCGCACGCTTAACGTTACGATGACAGTTATTATGAGTTTATGCATTTTGATGTACCGAAGTTAGTTCGGAGTCCCGGATGTGATCACGGACATGACGAGGAGTCTCAAAATGGTCGAGACATAAAGATTGATATATTGGATGGCTATATTCGTGAAGGAAATATGCCCTAGAGGCAATAATAAAGTTATTATTTATTTCCTTATATCATGATAAATGTTTATTATTCATGCTAGAATTGTATTAACCGGAAACATAATACATGTGTGAATACATAGACAAACAGAGTGTCACTAGTATGCCTCTACTTGACTAGCTCGTTAATCGAAGATGGTTATGTTTCCTAACCATGAACAAAAGAGTTGTTATTTGATTAACGGGATCACATCATTAGAAGAATGATGTGATTGACTTGACCCATTCCATTAGCTTAGCACTCGATCGTTTAGTATGTTGCTATTGCTTTCTTCATGACTTATACACGTTCCTATGACTATGAGATTATGCAACTCCCGTTTGCCGGAGGAACACTTTGTGTGCTACCAAACGTCACAACGTAACTGGGTGATTATAAAGGAGCTCTAAAGGTGTCTCCAAAGGTACATGTTGGGTTGGCATATTTCGAGATTAGGATTTGTCACTCCGATTGTCGGAGAGGTATCTCTGGGCCCTCTCGGTAATGCACATCACATAAGCCTTGCAAGCATTGCAACTAATGAGTTAGTTGCGAGATGATGTATTACGGAACGAGTAAAGAGACTTGCCGGTAACGAGATTGAACTAGGTATTGAGATACCGACGATCGAATCTCGGGCAAGTAACATACCGATGACAAAGGGAACAACGTATGTTGTTATGCGGTCTGACCGATAAAGATCTTCGTAGAATATGTAGGAGCCAATATGGGCATCCAGGTCCCGCTATTGGTTATTGACCGGAGACGTGTCTCGGTCATGTCTACATTGTTCTCGAACCCGTAGGGTCCGCACGCTTAAAGTTACGATGACAGTTATTATGAGTTTATGCATTTTGATGTACCGAAGGTTGTTCGGAGTCCCGGATGTGATCACGGACATGACGAGGAGTCTCGAAATGGTCGAGACATAAAGATTGATATATTGGAAGCCTATGTTTGGATATCAGAAGTGTTCCGGGTGAAATCGGGATTTTACCGGAGTACCGGGAGGTTACCGGAACCCCCCGGGATATATGGGCCTTAGTGGGCTTTAGTGGAAAGGAGAAAGGGGCAGCCCAAGGTGGCCGCGCGCCTCCCCCCTCCCCTAGTCCTATTAGGACTAGGAGAGGTGGCCGCCCCCCTCTCTCTTTCCCCCCTCGGAATCCTATTCCAACTAGGATTGGGGGGATCCTACTCCCAGAGGAGTAGGACTCCTCCTGGCGCCCCTCCTCTGGCCGGCCGCACCCCCCTTGGCTCCTTTATATACGGAGGCAGGGGGGCACCCTAGAACACAC
Source organism: Triticum urartu (assembly GCF_003073215.2). NCBI lineage: Eukaryota > Viridiplantae > Streptophyta > Magnoliopsida > Poales > Poaceae > Triticum > Triticum urartu. The sequence goes on from NC_053028.1 coordinate 482,459,700, forward strand.
AAGTTGATCTCGTGATCGTTCCTTAGCGTGTGCGGTGCCCCCTGCCACCATATTCCACCTCGGTCATATCGTTGTAGTGCTTAGGCGAAGCCCTGCGTCGGTAGAACATCATCATCGTCACCACGCCGTTGTGCTGACGGAACTCATCCCCGAAGCTTTGCTGGATCGGAGCCGGGGAGCGTCATCGAGCTGTACGTGTGCTAAGAACTCGGAGGTGCGAGTAACGTGCTTGGATCGGTCGGGCCGTGAAGACGTACGACTACATCAACCGCGTTGTGCTAACGCTTCCGCTGTCGGTCTACAAGGGTACGTAGATCACACTCTCCCCTCTCGTTGCTATGCATCACCATGATCTTGCATGTGCGTAGGAATTTTTTTGAAATTACTACGTTCCCCAATCAGTGGCATCCGAGCCTAGGTTTTATATGTGATGTTATATGCACGAGTAGAACACAAGTGAGTTGTGGGTGATATAAGTCATACTGCTTACCAGCATGTCATACTTTGGTTCGGCAGTATTGTTGGACGAAGCGGCCCGGACCGACATTACGCGTACGCTTACGCGAGACCGGTTCTCCCGACGTGCTTTGCACATAGGTGGCTGCGGGTGACAGTGTTCTCCAACTTTAGTTGAACCAGTGTGGCTACGCCCGGTCCTTGCGAAGGTTAAAACAGCACCAACTTGACAAACTATCGTTGTGGTTTTGATGCGTAGGTAAGATTGGTTCTTGCTTAAGCCCGTAGCAGCCACGTAAAACTTGCAACAACAAAGTAGAGGACGTCTAACTTGTTTTTGCAGGGCATGTTGTGATGTGATATGGTCAAGACATGATGCTAAATTTTATTGTATGAGATGATCATGTTTTGTAACCGAGTTATCGGCAACTGGCAGGAGCCATATGGTTGTCGCTTTATTGTATGCAATGCAATCGCGATGTAATGCTTTACTTTATCACTAAGCGGTAGCGATAGTCGTGGAAGCATAAGATTGGCGAGACGACAACGATGCTACGATGGAGATCAAGGTGTCGCGCCGGTGACGATGGTGATCACGACGGTGCTTCGAAGATGGAGATCACAAGCACAAGATGATGATGGCCATATCATATCACTTATATTGATTGCATGTGATGTTTATCTTTTATGCATCTTATCTTGCTTTGATTGACGGTAGCATTATAAGATGATCTCTCACTAATTATCAAGAAGTGTTCTCCCTGAGTATGCACCGTTGCGAAAGTTCTTCGTGCTGAGACACCACGTGATGATCGGGTGTGATAGGCTCTACGTTCAAATACAACGGGTGCAAAACAGTTGCACACGCGGAATACTCAGGTTATACTTGACGAGCCAAGCATATACAGATATGGCCTCGGAACACGGAGACCGAAAGGTCGAGCGTGAATCATATAGTAGATATGATCAACATAATGATGTTCACCGATGAAACTACTCCATCTCACGTGATGATCGGACATGGTTTAGTTGATTTGGATCACGTGATCACTTAGAAGATTAGAGGGATGTCTATCTAAGTGGGAGTTCTTAAGTAATATGATTAATTGAACTTAAATTTATCATGAACTTAGTCCCTTGATAGTATCTTGCTTGTTTATGTTGATTGTAGATAGATGGCTCGTGCTGTTGTTCCGTTGAATTTTAATGCGTTCCTTGAGAAAGCAAAGTTGAAAGATGATGGTAGCAATTACACGGACTGGGTCCGTAACTTGAGGATTATCCTCATTGCTGCACAGAAGAATTACGTCCTGGAAGCACCGCTGGGTGCCAGGCCTGCTGCTGGAGCAACATTAAGAACGTTTGGCAGAGTAAAGCTGATGACTACTCGATAGTTCAGTGTGCCATGCTTTACGGCTTAGAACCGGGACTTCAACGACGTTTTGAACGTCATGGAGCATATGAGATGTTCCAGGAGTTGAAGTTAATATTTCAAGCAAATGCCCCGATTGAGAGATATGAAGTCTCCAATAAGTTCTATAGCTGCAAGATGGAGGAGAATAGTTCTGTCAGTGAACATATACTCAAATTGTCTGTGTATCACAATCACTTGACTCAACTGGGAGTTAATCTTCCTGTTGATAGTGTCATTGACAGAGTTCTTCAATCACTACCACCAAGCTACAAGAGCTTCGTGATGAACTATAATATGCAAGGGATGAACAAGACAATTCCCGAGCTCTTCGCAATGCTGAAAGCTGCGGAGGTAGAAATCAAGAAGGAGCATCAAGTGTTGATGGTCAACAAGACCACTAGTTTCAAGAAAAAGGGCAAAGGGAAGAAGAAGGGGAACTTCAAGAAGAACAGCAAGCAAGTTGCTGCTCAAGAGAAGAAACCCAAGTCTGGACCTAAGCCTGAAACTGAGTGCTTCTACTGCAAGCAGACTGGTCACTGGAAGCGGAACTGCCCCAAGTATTTGGCGGATAAGAAGGATGGCAAGGTGAACAAAGGTATATGTGATATACATGTTATTGATGTGTACCTTACTAATGCTCGCAGTAGCACCTGGGTATTTGATACTGGTTCTGTTGCTAATATTTGCAACTCGAAATAGGGACTACGGATTAAGCGAAGATTGGCTAAGGACGAGGTGACGATGCGCGTGGGAAACGGTTCCAAAGTCGATGTGATCGCGGTCGGCACGCTACCTCTACAAAGATCGACTTGTCGCAAAAGGTTTTTGAGTTCAAGGGATTGACTACGATGAGACCTTCTCACGTAGCGATGCTTAAGTCTGTCCGAATCATGTTAGCAATTGCCGCATTTTATGATTATGAAATTTGGCAATGGATGTCAAAACTGCATTCCTGAATGGATTTCTGGAAGAAGAGTTGTATATGATGCAACCAGAAGGTTTTGTCGATCCAAAGGGAGCTAACAAAGTGTGCAAGCTCCAGCGATCCATTTATGGACTGGTGCAAGCCTCTCGGAGTTGGAATAAACGCTTTGATAGTGTGATCAAAGCATTTGGTTTTATACAGACTTTTGGAGAAGCCTGTATTTACAAGAAAGTGAGTGGGAGCTCTGTAGCATTTCTGATATTATATGTGGATGACTATTACTGATTGGAAATGATATAGAATTTCTGGATAGCATAAAGGGATACTTGAATAAGAGTTTTTCAATGAAAGACCTCGGTGAAGCTGCTTACATATTAGGCATAAATCTATAGAGATAGATCAAGACGCTTAATTGGACTTTCACAAAGCACATACCTTGACAAGTTTTGAAGAAGTTCAAAATGGTCAAGCAAAGAAAGGGTTCTTGCCTGTGTTACAAGGTGTGGAGTTGAGTAAGACTCAATTTCCGACCATAGCAGAAGATAGAGAGAAAATGAAAGATGTTCCCTATGCTTCAGCCATAGGCTCTATCATGTATGCAATGCTGTGTACCAGACCTGATGTGTGCCTTGCTATAAGTCTAGCAGGGAGGTACCAAAGTAATCCAGGAGTGGATCACTGGACAGCGGTCAAGAACATCCTGAAGTACCTGAAAAGGACTAAGGATATGTTTCTCGTATATGGAGGTGACAAAGAGCTCATCGTAAATGGTTACGTTGATGCAAGCTTTGACACTGATCCGGACGATTCTAAATCGCAAACCGGATACGTGTTTACATTAAACAGTGGAGCTGTCAGTTGGTGCAGTTCTAAAAAAAGCGTCGTGGCGGGATCTACATGTGAAGCGGAGTACATAGCTGCTTCGGAAGCAACAAATGAAGGAGACTGGATGAAGGACTATCCGACCTCGGTGTCATACCTAGTGCATCGGGTCCAATGAAAATCTTTTGTGACAATACTGGTGCAATTGCCTTGGCAAAGGAATCCAGATTTCACAATAGAACCAAGCACATCATGAGACGCTTCAATTCCATTTGGGATTTAGTCCAAGTGAGAGACATAGAAATTTGCAAGATACATACGGATCTGAATGTTGCAGACCCGCTGACTAAGCCTCTTCCACGAGCAAAACATGATCAGCACCAAGGCTGCATGGCCGTTAGAATCATTACTGTGTAATCTAGATTATTGACTCTAGTGCAAGTGGGAGACTGGAAGGAAATATGCCCTAGAGGCAATAATAAAGTTATTATTTATTTCCTTATATCATGATAAATGTTTATTATTCATGCTAGAATTGTATTAACCGGAAACATAATACATGTGTGAATACATAGACAAACAGAGTGTCACTAGTATGCCTCTACTTGACTAGCTCGTTAATCAAAGATGGTTATGTTTCCTAACCATGAACAATGAGTTGTTATTTGATTAACGAGGTCACATCATTAGTTGAATGATCTGATTGACATGACCCATTCCATTAGCTTAGCACCCGATCGTTTAGTATGTTGCTATTGCTTTCTTCATGACTTATACATGTTCCTATGACTATGAGATTATGCAACTCCCGTTTGCCGGAGGAACACTTTGGGTGCTACCAAACGTCACAACGTAACTGGGTGATTATAAAGGAGCATTACAGGTGTCTCCAAAGGTAGATGTTGGGTTGGCGTATTTCGAGATTAGGATTTGTCACTCCGATTGTCGGAGAGGTATCTCTGGGCCCTCTCGGTAATGCACATCACATAAGCCTTGCAAGCATTACAACTAATATGTTAGTTGTGAGATGATGTATTACGGAACGAGTAAAGAGACTTGCCGGTAACGAGATTGAACTAGGTATTGGATACCGACGATCGAATCTCGGGCAAGTAACATACCGATGACAAAGGGAACAACGTATGTTGTTATGCGGTCTGACCGATAAAGATCTTCGTAGAATATGTAGGAGCCAATATGGGCATCCAGGTCCGCTATTGGTTATTGACCGGAGACGTGTCTCGGTCATGTCTACATTGTTCTCGAACCCGTAGGGTCCGCACGCTTAAGGTTACGATGACAGTTATATTATGAGTTTATGCATTTTGATGTACCAAAGTTTGTTCGGAGTCCCGGATGTGATCACGGACATGACGAGGAGTCTCGAAATGGTCGAGACATAAAGATTGATATATTGGAAGCCTATGTTTGGATATCGGAAGTGTTCCGGGTGAAATCGGGATTTTACCGGAGTACCGGGAGGTTACCGGAACCCCCCGGGAGCTATATGGGCCTTAGTGGGCTTTAGTGGAAAGAGAAGGGGCAGCCCAAGATGGGCCGCGCGCCTCCCCCCTCCCCTAGTCCTATTAGGACAAGGAGAGGTGGCCGGCCCCCTCTCTTTTCCCCCCTCAGCGAATCCTATTCCAACTAGGATTGGGGGGAATCCTACTCCCAGAGGGAGTAGGACTCCTCCTGTGCGCCCTCCTTGGCCGGCCGCCCCCCCCCCTTGGCTCCTTTATATACGGAGGCAGGGGGCACCCTAGCACACAAGTTGATCATCGTGATCGTTCCTTAGCCGTGTGCGGTGCCCCCTTCCACCATATTCCACCTCGGTCATATTGTTGTAGTGCTTAGGCGAAGCCCTGCGTCGGTAGAACATCATCGTCACCACGCCGTTGTGCTGACGGAACTCATCCCCGAAGCTTTGCTGGATCGGAGCCCGGGGAGTGTCATCGAGCTGTACGTGTGCTAAGAACTCGGAGGTGCCGGAGTAACGGTGCTTGGATCGGTCGGATCGGGAAGAAGACGTACGACTACTTCCTCTACGTTGTGTCAACGCTTCCGTTGCGATCTACAAGGGTACGTAGATCATACTCTCCCCTCGTTGCTATGCATCACCATGATCTTGCGTGTGCGTAGGATTTTTTTGAAATTACTAACGTTCCCCAACAATTCGGACACCGGAATTGTTCCGGGTGATTTCGGAGAAAACCGGAGTGCCGGAGGGGTTACCGGAACCCCCCGGGGAAGTAATGGTCCTTATTGGGCCTGAGGGGAGAGAGAGGGCAGCAGCCCAAGAGGTGGCGCGCCCCCCCTCATGGGAGTCCGAATTGGACTAGGAGGGGGGGCGCGGCCCCCCTTTCCCTCTCCCTCTCCCTCTCTTTCCTTCCCCCTCAAGTCTCCTAGTTGGACTAGGAAAGGGGAGTCCTACTCCCACTAGGAGGAGGACTCCCCCTCCCCTTGGCGCGCCCCATAGGGCCGGCCGGCCTCCCCCTTGCTCCTTATATATACGGGGGCAGGGGGGCACCCTAGAACACACAAGTTGATCCACGTGATCGGTTCCTTAGCCGTGTGCGGTGCCCCCTGCCACCATATTCCACCTCGATCATATCGTTGTAGTGCTTAGGCGAAGCCCTGCGTCGGAGAACATCATATCGTCACCACGCCGTCGTGCTGACGGAACTCTCCCCGAAGCTTTGCTGGATCGGAGCCCGGGGATCGTCATCGAGCTGTACGTGTGCTAAGAACTCGGAGGTGCCGGAGTAACGGTGCTTGGATCGGTCGGATCGGGAAGAAGACGTACGACTACTTCCTCTACGTTGTGTCAACGCTTCCGTTGCGATCTACAAGGGTACGTAGATCATACTCTCCCCTCTCGTTGCTATGCATCACCATGATCTTGCGTGTGCGTAGGATTTTTTTGAAATTACTACGTTCCCCAACAGTGGTATCAGAGCCTAGGTTTTATGGTTTGATGTTATTTGCATGAGTAGAACACAAGTGAGTTGTGGGCGATATAAGTCATACTGCCTACCAGCATGTCATACTTTGGTTCGGCGGTATTGTTGGACGAGGCGACCCGGACCGACATTACGCGTACGCTTACGCGAGACCGGTTCTCCCGACGTGCTTTGCACATAGGTGGCTTGCGGGCGACAGTCTCTCAACTTTAGTTGAACCGTGTGCTACGCCCGGTCCTTGTGAAGGTTAAAACGGCTCAACTTGACAAACTATCATTTGTGGTTTTGATGCGTAGGTGAGATTGGTTCTTGCTTAAGCCCGTAGCAGCCACGTAAAACTTGCAACAACAAAGTAGAGGACGTCTAACTTGTTTTTGCAGGGCATGTTGTGATGTGATATGGTCAAGACATGATGCTAAATTTTATTGTATGAGATGATCATGTTTTGTAACCGAGTTATCGGCAACTGGCAGGAGCCATATGGTTGTCGCTTTATTGTATGCAATGCAATCGCGATGTAATGCTTTACTTTATCACTAAGCGGTAGCGATAGTCGTGGAAGCATAAGATTGGCGAGACGACAACGATGCTACGATGGAGATCAAGGTGTCGCGCCGGTGACGATGGTGATCATGACGGTGCTTCGGAGATGGAGATCACAGGCACAAGATGATGATGGCCATATCATATCACTTATATTGATTGCATGTGATGTTTATCTTTTATGCATCTTATCTTGCTTTGATTGACGGTAGCATTATAAGATGATCTCTCACTAAATTATCAAGAAGTGTTCTCCCTGAGTATGCACCGTTGCCAAAGTTCGTCGTGCCCAGACACCACGTGATGATCGGGTGTGATAAGCTCTACGTCCATCTACAACGGGTGCAAGCCAGTTTTGCACACGCAGAATACTCAGGTTAAACTTGACGAGCCTAGCATATGCAGATATGGCCTCGGAACACGGAGACCGAAAGGTCGAGCGTGAATCATATAGTAGATATGATCAACATAATGATGTTCACCATTGAAAACTAATCCATTTCACGTGATGATCGGTTATGGTTTAGTTGATTTGGATCACGTGATCACTTAGAGGATTAGAGGGATGTCTATCTAAGTGGGAGTTCTTAAGTAATATGATTAATTGAACTTAAATTTATCATGAACTTAGTCCTGGTAGTATTTTGCAAATTATCTTGTAGATCAATAGCTCGCGTTGTTGCTTCCCTGTGTTTATTTGATATGTTCCTAGAGAAAATTGTGTTGAAAGATGTTAGTAGCAATGATGCGGATTGGATCCGTGATCTGAGGTTTATCCTCATTGCTGCACAGAAGAATTATGTCCTTGATGCACCGCTAGGTGACAGACCTATTGCAGGAGCAGATGCAGACGTTATGAACGTTTGGCTAGCTCAATATGATGACTACTTGATAGTTTAGTGCACCATGCTTAACGGCTTAGAATCGGGACTTCAAAGACGTTTTGAACGTCATGGACCATATGAGATGTTCCAGGAGTTGAAGTTAATATTTCAAGCAAATACCCGAGTTGAGAGATATGAAGTCTCCAACAAGTTCTATAGCTAAAAGATGGAGGAGAATCGCTCAACTAGTGAGCATGTGCCAGATTGTCTGGGTACTACAATCGCTTGAATCAAGTGGGAGTTAATCTTCCAGATAAGATAGTGATTGACAGAATTCTCTAGTCACCATCACCAAGTTAGTAGAACTTCGTGATGAACTATAATATGCAAGGGATAACGGAAACAACTCCCAAGCTCTTCGTGATGCTGAAATCAACGAAGGTAGAAATCAAGAAAAACATCAAGTGTTGATGGTTGACAAGACCACTAGTTTCAAGAAAAGGGCAAAGGGAAGAAGGGGAACTTCAAGAAGAAGCAAGCAAGTTGCTGCTCAAGTGAAGAAGCCCAAGTCTGGTCCTAAGCCTGAGACTAAGTGTTCTACTGCAAAGGGACTGGTCACTGGAAGCGGAACTACCCCAAGTGATTGGCAGATAAAAGGATGGCAAAGTGAACATAAGTATATTTGATATACATGTTATTGATGTGTACTTTACTAGTGTTTATAGCAACCCCTCAGTATTTGATACTAGTTCAGTTGCTAAGATTAGTAACTCGAAACGGGAGTTGCAGAATAAACAGAAACTAGTTAAGGGTGAAGTGACGATGTGTGTTGGAAATAGTTCCAAGATTGATATGATCATCATCGCACACTCCCTATACTTTCGGGATTAGTGTTGAACCTAAATAAGTGTTATTTAGTTTTTTTTGCGTTGAGCATGAATATGATTTGATCATGTTTATTGCAATACGGTTATTCATTAAAGTAAGAGAATAAATTGTTGTTCTGTTTACATGAATAAAACCTTATATGGTTACACACCCAATGAAAATAGTTCGTTGGATCTCGATCGTAGTGATACACATAATCATAATATTGAAACCAAAAGATGCAAAGTTAATAATGATAGTGCAACTTATTTGTAGCACTGCCGTTTAGGTCATATTGGTGTAAAGCGCATGAAGAAACTCCATGCTGATGGGATTTTGGAATCACTTGATTATGAATCACTTGATGCTTGCGAACCATGCCTCATGGGCAAGATGACTAAGACTCCGTTCTCCGGAACAATGGAGTGAGCAACTGACTTATTGGAAAGAATACATACTGATGTATGCAATCCGATGAGTGTTAAGGCTCACGGCAAGTATCGTTATTTTCTGAACTTCACAGATGATTTTAGCAGATATGGGTATATCTACTTGATGAAACATAAAGTCTGAAACATTTGAAAAGTTCAAAGAATTTCAGAGTGAAGTGGAGAATCATCGTACAAGAAAATAAAAGTTTCTACGATATGATCGCAGAGGTAAAATATTTGAATTACGAGTTTGTCCTTCAGTTAAAACAATGTGAAATAGTTTCACTACTCACGCCACCAGGAACACCACAGCATAATGGTGTGTCCGAACGTCATAACCGTACTTTATTGGATATAGTGCAATCTATGATGTTTCTTACCGATCTACCACTATCGTTTTGGGGTTATGCATTAGAGACAACTGCATTCACGTTAAATAGGGCACCATCTAAATCCGTTTGAGACGACACTATATGAATTGTCATTTAGCAAGAAACCAAAGTTGTCGTTTCTTAAAGTTTGGGGTTGTGATGCTTATGTGAAAAAGTTTCATCCGATAAGCTCAAACCCAAATCGGAGAAAAGTGTCTTCATAGGATACCCAAAGGAGACAGTTGGGTACACCTTCTATCACAGATCCGAAGGCAAGATAATTCGTTGCTGAGAATGGATACTTTCCGAGAAGGAGTTTCTCTCGAAAGAAGTGAGTGGGAGGAAAGTAGAAAACTTGATAAGGTAATTGTACCTTCTCCCTTATTGGAAAGTAGTTCATCACAGAAATCTGTTCTTGTGACTACTACACCAATTAGTGAGGAAGCTAATGATGATGATCATGTAACTTCAGATCAAGTTACTACCGAATCTCGTAGGTAAACCAGAGTGAGATCCGCACCAGAGTGGTACGGTAATCCTGTTCTGGAAGTCATGTTACTAGACCATGACGAACTTGCGAACTATGAGGAAGCGATGATGAGCCCAGATTCCGCGAAATGGTTTGAGGCCATGAAATCTGAGATATGATCCATGTATGAGAACAAAGTATGGACTTTGATGGATTTGCCCGATGATCGGCAAGCCATAGAAAATAAATGGATCTTCAAGAGGAAGACGGACGCTGATAGTAGTGTTACTATCTACAAAGCTAGAATTGTCGCAAAAGGTTTTCGACAAGTTCAAGGTGTTGACTACGATGAGATTTCTCACTCGTATCTATGCTTAAGTCTGTCCGAATCATGTTAGCAATTGCCGCATTTTATGAAATCTGGCAAATGGATAAACAAAACTGCATTCCTTAATGGATTTATTAAAGAAGAGTTGTATATGATGCAACTAGAAGGTTTTGTCAATCCTAAAGGTACTAACAAAATATGCAAGCTCCAGCGATCCATCTATGGACTGGTGCAAGCATCTCGGAGTTGGAATATACGCTTTGATGAGTTGATCAAAGCATATAGTTTTATACAGACTTGCGGTGAAGCCTGTATTTACAAGAAAGTGAGTGGGAGCACTACAGCATTTCTGATAAGTATATGTGAATGACATATTGTTGATCGGAAATAATGTAGAATTATTCTGTAAAGCATAAAGGAGTGTTTGAAAGGAATTTTTCAAAGAAAGACTTCGGTGAAGCTGCTTACATATTGAGCATCTATAAAGATAGATCAAGACGCTTGATAAGTTTTTTCAATAAGTACATACCTTTACAAGATTTTGACGTAGTTCAAAAATGGAACAGTCAAAGAAAGAGTTCTTGACTGTGTTACAAGGTGTGAATTGAGTAGACTCAACGCCCGACCACAGCAGCTGTTGGGGAACGTAGTAATTTCAAAAAATTTCCTACGCACACGCAAGATCATGGTGATGCACAGCAACGAGAGGGGAGAGTGTTGTCTACGTACCCACGCAGACCGACTGCGGAAGCGTTGACACAACGTAGAGGAAGTAGTCGTACGTCTTCCCGATCCGACCGATCCAAGCACCGTTACTCCGGCACCTCCGAGTTCTTAGCACACGTACAGCTCGATGACGATCCCCGGGCTCCGATCCAGCAAAGCGTCGGGGAAGAGTTCTGTCAGCACGACGGCGTGGTGACGATCTTGATGTTCTACCGTCGCAGGGCTTCGCCTAAGCACCGCTATAATATGATCGAGGTGGAATATGGTGGCAGGGGGCACCGCACACGGCTAAGGAACGATCTCAAGGATCAACTTGTGTGTTCTAGGGTGCCCCCTTGCCCCCGTATATAAAGGAGCCAAGGGGGAGGGGCTGGCCGGCCAAGGAGGGCGCGCCAGGAGAGTCTGGGAGTAGGATTCCCCCCCCCCCAATCCTAGTTGGAATAGGATTCCTCGAGGGGGGGAAGAGAGAGAGGGGGGCCGGCCACCTCTCCTAGTCCTAATAGGACTAGGGGAGGGGGGAGGCGCGCGGCCACCTTGGGCTGCCCCTTTCTCCTATCCAATAAAGCCCACTAAGGCCCATATAGCTCCCGGGGGGTTCCGGTAACCTCCCGGTACTCCGGTAAAATCCCGATTTCACCCGGAACACTTCCGATATCCAAACATAGGCTTCCAATATATCAATCTTTATGTCTCGACCATTTCGAGACTCCTCGTCATGTCCGCGATCATATCCGGGACTCCGAACAACCTTCGGTACATCAAAATGCATAAACTCATAATAACTTTCATAGTAACGTTAAGCGTGCGGACCCTACGGTTCGAGAACAATGTAGACATGACCGAGACACGTCTCCGGTCAATAACCAATAGCGGGACCTGGATGCCCATATTGGCTCCTACATATTCTACGAAGATCTTTATCGGTCAGACCGCATAACAACATACGTTGTTCCCTTTGTCATCGGTATGTTACTTGCCCGAGATTCGATCGTCGGTATCCAATACCTAGTTCAATCTTGTTACCGCCAAGTCTCTTTACTCGTTCCGTAATACATCATCTTGCAACTAACTCATTAGTTGTAATGCTTGCAAGGCTTATGTGATGTGCATTACCGAGAGGGCCCAGAGATACCTCTCCGACAATCGGAGTGACAAATCCTAATCTCGAAATACGCCAACCCAACATCTACCTTTGAAGACACCTGTAGAGCACCTTTATAATCACCCTTTTACGTTGTGACATTTGGTAGCACACAAAGTGTTCCTCCGGCAAACGGGAGTTGCATAATCTCATAGTCATAGGAACATGTATAAGTCATGAAGAAAGCAATAGCAACATACTAAACGATCGGGTGCTAAGCTAATGGAATGGGTCATGTCAATCAGATCATTCAACTAATGATGTGACCTCGTTAATCAAATAACAACTCTTTGTTCATGGTTAGGAAACATAACCATCTTTGATTAACGAGCTAGTCAAGTAGAGGCATACTAGTGACACTCTGTTTGTCTATGTATTCACACATGTATTATGTTTCCGGTTAATACAATTCTAGCATGAATAATAAACGTTTATCATGATATAAGGAAATAAATAATAACTTTATTATTGCCTCTAGGGCATATTTCCTTCAGTCTCCACTTGCACTAGAGTCAATAATCTAGATTACACTGTAATGATTCTAACACCCATGGAGTCTTGGTGCTGATCATGTTTTGCTCGTGGAAGAGGCTTAGTCAACGGGTCTGCAACATTCAGATCTATATGTATCTTGCAAATCTCTATGTCTCCCACCTGGACTAGATCCCGGATGGAATTGAAGCGTCTCTTGATGTGCTTGGTCCTTTTGTGAAATCTGGATTCCTTTGCCAAGACAATTGCACCAGTATTGTCACAAAAGATTTTCATTGGACCCGATGCACTAGGTATGACACCTAGATCGGATATGAACTCCTTCATCCAGACTCCTTCGTTCGCTGCTTCCGAAGCAGCTATGTACTCCGCTTCACATGTAGATCCCGCTACGACGCTTTGTTTAGAACTGCACCAACTGACAGCTCCACCGTTTAATGTAAACACGTATCCGGTTTGCGATTTAGAATCGTCCGGATCAGTGTCAAAGCTTGCATCAACGTAACCTTTTACGGTGAGCTCTTTGTCACCTCCATATACGAGAAACATATCCTTAGTCCTTTTCAGGTATTTCAGGATGTTCTTGACCGCTGTCCAGTGATCCACTCCTGGATTACTTTGGTACCTCCCTGCTAAACTTATAGCAAGGCACACATCAGGTCTGGTACACAGCATTGCATACATGATAGAGCCTATGGCTGAAGCATAGGGAACATCTTTCATTTGCTCTCTATCTTCTGCAGTGGTCGGGCATTGAGTCTGACTCAACTTCACACCTTGTAATACAGGCAAGAACCCTTTCTTTGCTTGATCCATTTTGAACTTCTTCAAAATCTTGTCAAGGTATGTGCTTTGTGAAAGTCCAATTAAGCGTCTTGATCTATCACTATAGATCTTTATGCCTAATATGTAAGCAGCTTCACCGAGGTCTTTCATTGAAAAACTCTTATTCAAGTATCCCTTTATGCTATCCAGAAATTCTATATCATTTCCAATCAGTAATATGTCATCCACATATAATATCAGAAATGCTACAGAGCTCCCACTCACTTTCTTGTAAATACAGGCTTCTCCGAAAGTCTGCATAAAACCAAATGCTTTGATCACACTATCAAAGCGTTTATTCCAACTCCGAGAGGCTTGCACCAGTCCATAAATGGATCGCTGGAGCTTGCACACTTTGTTAGCTCCCTTTGGATCGACAAAACCTTCCGGTTGCATCATATACAACTCTTCTTCCAGAAATCCATTCAGGAATGCAGTTTTGACATCCATCTGCCAAATTTCATAATCATAAAATGCGGCAATTGCTAACATTATTCTGACAGACTTAAGCATCGCTACTGGTGAGAAGGTCTCATCGTAGTCAACCCCTTGAACTTGTCGAAAACCTTTTGCGACAAGTCGAGCTTTGTAGACAGTAACATTACCATCAGCGTCAGTCTTCTTCTTGAAGATCCATTTATTTTCAATTGCTTGCCGATCATCGGGCGAGTCAACCAAAGTCCATACTTTGTTCTCATACATGGATCCCATCTCAGATTTCATGGCTTCAAGCCATTTTGCGGAATCTGGGCTCACCATCGCTTCTTCATAGTTCGTAGGTTCATCATGATCTAGCAGCATGATTTCTAGAATAGGATTACCGTACCACTCTGGTGCGGATCTCGCTCTGGTTGATCTACGAGGTTCAGTAGTATCTTGTCCTGAAGTTTCATGATCATCATCATTAGCTTCCTCACTAATTGGTATAGATGTCGCAGAAACAGTTTTCTGTGATGTACTATTTTCCAATAAGGGAGCAGGTACAGTTACCTCGTCAAGTTCTACTTTTCTCCCACTCACTTCTTTCGAGAGAAACTCCTTCTCTAGAAAGGATCCATTCTTAGCAACAAATATCTTGCCTTCGGATCTGTGATAGAAGGTGTACCCAACAGTCTCCTTTGGGTATCCTATGAAGACACATTTCTCCAATTTGGGTTCGAGCTTATCAGGTTGAAGCTTTTTCACATAAGCATCGCAGCCCCAAACTTTAAGAAACGACAACTTTGGTTTCTTGCCAAACCACAGTTCATAAGGCGTCGTCTCAACGGATTTTGATGGTGCCCTATTTAACGTGAATGCGGCCGTCTCTAAAGCATAACCCCAAAACGATAGCGGTAAATCAGTAAGAGACATCATAGATCGCACCATATCTAATAAAGTACGATTACGACGTTCGGACACACCATTACGCTGTGGTGTTCCGGGTGGCGTGAGTTGCGAAACTATTCCACAATTTTTCAAATGTACACCAAACTCGTAACTCAAATATTCTCCTCCACGATCAGATCGTAGAAACTTTATTTTCTTGTTACGATGATTTTCAACTTCACTCTGAAATTCTTTGAACTTTTCAAATGTTTCAGACTTATGTTTCATCAAGTAGATATACCCATATCTGCTTAAGTCATCTGTGAAGGTGAGAAAATAACGATATCCGCCACGAGCCTCAATATTCATCGGACCACATACATCGGTATGTATGATTTCCAACAAATCTGTTGCTCTCTCCATAGTACCGGAGAACGGTGTTTTAGTCATCTTGCCCATGAGGCACGGTTCGCAAGTACCAAGTGATTCATAATCAAGTGGTTCCAAAAGTCCATTAGTATGCAGTTTCTTCATGCGCTTTACACCGATATGACCTAAACGACAGTGCCACAAATAAGTTGCACTTTCATTATCAACTCTACATCTTTTGGCTTCAACATTATGAATATGTGTATCACTACTATCGAGATTCATCAAAAATAGACCACTCTTCAAAGGTGCATGACCATAAAAGATATTACTCATATAAATAGAACAACCATTATTCTCTGATTTAAATGAATAACCGTCTCGCATCAAACAAGATCCAGATATAATGTTCATGCTCAACGCTGGCACCAAATAACAATTATTTAGGTCTAATATTAATCCCGAAGGTAGATGTAGAGGTAGTGTGCCAACTGCGATCACATCGACTTTGGAACCGTTTCCCACGCGCATCGTCACCTCGTCCTTCGCCAGTGTTCGCTTAATCCGCAGTCCCTGTTTCGAGTTGCAAATATTAGCAACAGAACCAGTATCAAATACCCAGGTGCTACTGCGAGCTCTAGTAAGGTACACATCAATAACATGTATATCACATATACCTGTGTTCACCTTGCCATCCTTCTTATCCGCCAAATACTTGGGGCAGTTCCGCTTCCAGTGACCAGTCTGCTTGCAGTAGAAGCACTCAGTTTCAGGCTTAGGTCCAGACTTGGGTTTCTTCTCCTGAGCAGCAACTTGCTTGCCGTTCTTCTTGAAGTTCCCCTTCTTCTTCCCTTTGCCCTTTTTCTTGAAACTAGTGGTCTTGTTAACCATCAACACTTGATGCTCCTTCTTGATTTCTACCTCCGCAGCTTTCAGCATTGCGAAGAGCTCGGGAATAGTCTTGTTCATCCCTTGCATATTATAGTTCATCACGAAGCTCTTGTAGCTTGGTGGCAGTGATTGGAGAATTCTGTCAATGATGCAATCATCTGGAAGATTAACTCCCATCTGAATCAAGTGATTATTATACCCAGACATTTTGAGTATATGCTCACTGACAGAACTGTTCTCCTCCATCTTGCAGCTATAGAACTTATTGGAGACTTCATATCTCTCAATCCGGGCATTTGCTTGAAATATTAACTTCAACTCCTGGAACATCTCATATGCCCCATGACGTTCAAAACGTCGTTGAAGTCCCGATTCTAAGCCGTAAAGCATGGCACACTGAACTATCGAGTAGTCATCAGCTTTGCTCTGCGAGACGTTCATAACATCTGGTGTTGCTCCAGCAGTAGGCCTGGCACCCAGCGGTGCTTCCAGGATGTAATTCTTCTGTGCAGCAATGAGGATAATCCTCAAGTTACGGACCCAGTCCGTGTAATTGCTACCATCATCTTTCAACTTTGCTTTCTCAAGGAACGCATTAAAATTCAATGGAACAACAGCACGAGCCATCTATCTACAATCAACATAAACAAGCAAGATACTATCAGGGACTAAGTTCATGATAAATTTAAGTTCAATTAATCATATTACTTAAGAACTCCCACTTAGATAGACATCCCTCTAATCTTCTAAGTGATCACGTGATCCAAATCAACTAAACCATAACCGATCATCACGTGAGATGGAGTAGTTTCATCGGTGAACATCATTATGTTGATCATATCTACTATATGATTCACGCTCGACCTTTCGGTCTCCGTGTTCCGAGGCCATATCTGCATATGCTAGGCTCGTCAAGTATAACCTGAGTATTCTGCGTGTGCAAAACTGGCTTGCACCCGTTGTAGATGGACGTAGAGCTTATCACACCCGATCATCACGTGGTGTCTGGGCACGACGAACTTTGGCAACGGTGCATACTCAGGGAGAACACTTCTTGATAATTTAGTGAGAGATCATCTTATAATGCTATCGTCAATCAAAGCAAGATAAGATGCATAAAAGATAAACATCACATGCAATCAAAAATATGTGACATGATATGGCCATCATCATCTTGCGCCTTTGATCTCCATCTTCGAAAGCACCGTCGTGATCACCATCGTCACCGGCGCGACACCTTGATCTCCATCGTAGCATCGTTGTCGTCTCGCCAATCTTATGCTTCCACGACTATCGCTACCGCTTAGTGATAAAGTAAAGCATTACATCGCGATTGCATTGCATACAATAAAGCGACAACCATATGGCTCCTGCCAGTTGCCGATAACTCGGTTACAAAACATGATCATCTCATACAATAAAATTAGCATCATGTCTTGACCATATCACATCACAACATGCCCTGCAAAAACAAGTTAGACGTCCTTTACTTTGTTGTTGCAAGTTTTACGTGGCTGCTACGGGCTTAAGCAAGAACCAATCTCACCTACGCATCAAAACCACAACGATAGTTTGTCAAATAGACTCCGGTTTAACCTTCGCAAGGACCGGGCGTAGCCACACTCGGTTCAACTAAAGTTGGAGAAGACAGTCGCCGCAAGCCACCTATGTGCAAAGCACGTCGGGGAAACCGTCTCGGAAATATGCCCTAGAGGCAATAATAAATTGATTATTATTATATTTCCTTGTTCATGATAATCGTTTATTATCCATGCTATAATTGTATTGATAGGAAACT
This sequence comes from Triticum urartu, assembly GCF_003073215.2. Taxonomy (NCBI): domain Eukaryota; kingdom Viridiplantae; phylum Streptophyta; class Magnoliopsida; order Poales; family Poaceae; genus Triticum; species Triticum urartu. The sequence continues at coordinate 482,477,660 of NC_053028.1, forward strand.
CAGATACATGTGTGGATACATAGACAACACCATGTCCCTAGTGAGCCTCTAGTTGACTAGCTCGTTGATCAATAGATGGTTACGGTTTCCTAACCATGGACATTGGATGTCGTTGATAACGGGATCACATCATTAGGAGAATGATGTGATGGACAAGACCCAATCCTAAGCATAGCACTAGATCGTGTAGTTCGTATGCTAAAGCTTTTCTAATGTCAAGTATCATTTCCTTAGACCATGAGATTGTGCAACTCCCGGATACCGTAGGAGTGCTTTGGGTGTATCAAACGTCACAACGTAACTGGGTGATTATAAAGGTGCATTACAGGTATCTCCGAAAGTGTCTGTTGGGCTGGCACGAATCGAGACTGGGATTTGTCACTCCGTGTAAGCGGAGAGGTATCTCTGGGCCCACTCGGTAGGACATCATCATATGCGCAATGTGACCAAGGAGTTGATCACGGGATGATGTGTTACGGAACGAGTAAAGAGACTTGCCGGTAACGAGATTGAACAAGGTATATGGATACCGACGATCGAATCTCGGGCAAGTAACATACCGATAGACAAAGGGAATTGTATACGGGATTGATTAAGTCCTTGACATCGTGGTTCATCCGATGAGATCATCGTGGAACATGTGGGAGCCATCATGGGTATCCAGATCCCGCTGTTGGTTATTGACAGGAGAACGTCTCGGTCATGTCTGCATGTCTCCCGAACCCGTAGGGTCTACACACTTAAGGTTCGGTGACGCTAGGGTTATGAAGATATGTGTATGCAGTAACCCGAATATTGTTCGGAGTCCCGGATGAGATCCCGGACGTCACGAGGAGTTCCGGAATGGTCCGGAGGTAAAGATTTATATATAGGAAGTCATGTTTCGGCCATCGGGACAAGTTTCGGGGTTATCGGTATTGTACCGGGACCACCGGAGGGGTCCCGTGGGCCCACCGGGTGGGGCCACCTGTCCCGGGGGGCCACATGGGCTGAAATAGGAGGGAACCCAGCCCATAGTGGGCTGGGGCGCCACCCCCTATAGGCCCATGCGCCTAGGGTTCCACCATGGAAGAGTCCATGTGGTGGAAGGCACCCCTAGGTGCCTTGGGGGGGAGGGAAACCTCCCCTTGGCCGCCGCCCCCCCTAGTAGATCTCATCTACTAGGGCCGGCGCCCCCCCTTGGCACCCCTATATATAGTGGGGGGAGAGGAGGGATTTCAGGCCAGCCCCTGGCGCCTCCCTCTCTCCCCGTTACGTCTCTCTCCCGTAGTATAGGCGAAGCCCTGCTACTGTGACGCCCTGCATCCACCACCACGCCGTCGTGCTGCTGGATCTTCATCAACCTCTCCCTCCTCCTTGCTGGATCAAGGCATGGGAGACGTCTCCGTTCCGTACGTGTGTTGAACGCGGAGGTGCCGTGCGTTCGGCACTTGATCATCGGTGATTTGAATCACGACGAGTACGACTCCATCAACCCCGTTCACTTGAACGCTTCCGCTTAGCGATCTACAAGGGTATGTAGATGCACTCCCCTTCTCTCTCGTTGCTAGTCTCTTCATAGATTGATCTTGGTGATACATAGGAAAATTTTGAATTTTTGCTACGTTCCCTAGCAGTGGTATCATGAGCTAGGTCTATGCGTAGATTCTATGCACGAGTAGAACACAAAGTAGTTGTGTGCGTTGATTTTGTTCAATATGCTTGCCGTTACTAGTCTTGTATTGATTCGGCGGCATCGTGGGATGAAGCGGCCCGGACCAACCTTACACGTATGCTTACGTGAGACAGGTTCCACCGACTGCCATGCACTTGTTGCATAAGGTGGCTAGCGGGTGTCTGTCTCTCCCACTTTAGTCGGATCGGATTCGATGAAAAGGGTCCTTATGAAGGGTAAATAGCAATTGGCATATCACGTTGTGGTCTTTGCGTAGGTAAGAACCGTTCTTGCTAGAAACCCATAGCAGCCACGTAAAACATGCAAACAATAATTAGAGGATGTCTAACTTGTTTTTGCAGGGTATGCTATGTGATGTGATATGGCCAAAAGGATGTGATGAATGATATATGTGATGTATGAGATTGATCATGTTCTTGTCAAGGGAATCACGACTTGCATGTCGATGACGAGACAACTTCAAGAAGACACGATGATGGAGATCATGGTGTCATGCCGGTGACAAGATGATCATGGAGCCCCAAGATGGAGATCAAAGGAGCTATATGATATTGGCCATATCATGTCACTATTATTTGATTGCATATGATGTTTATCATGTTTATACATCTTATTTGCTTAGTACGACGGTAGTAAATAAGATGATCCCTCATTAAAATTTCAAGAAGTGTTCTCCCCTAACTGTGCACCGTTGCTACAGTTCGTCGCTTCGAAGCATCACGTGTTAATCGGGTGTGATAGATCCTTTCGTTCACATACAACGGGTGTAAGAAGTTTTACACATGCAAAAACACTTAGGGTTAACTTGACGAGCCTAGCATGTGAAGACATGGCCTCGGAACACAGAGACCGAAAGGTCGAACACGAGTCGTATGGAAGATACGATCAACATGAAGATGTTCACCGACGATGACTAGTCTGTCTCACGTGTTAATCGGACACGGCTTAGTTGACTTGGATCGTGTAACACTTAGATGACTAGAGGGATGTCTTATCTAAGTGGGAGTTCATAAGATGAACTTAATTATCCTGAACATAGTCAAAAGGATTTTGCAAATTATGTCGTATCTCACGCTATAGTTCTACTGTTTAGATATGTTCCTAGAGAAAAATTAGTTGAAAGTTGATAGTACCAATTATGCGGACTAGGTCCGTAAACTGAGGATTGTCCTCATTGCTTCTTAGAAGGCTTATGTCCTTAATGCACCGCTCAGTGTGCTGAACCTCGAACGTCGTCTGTGGATGTTGCGAACATCTGACATACACATTTTGATAACTACGTGATAGTTCAGTTAAACGGTTTAGAATTGAGGCACCGAAGACGGTTTTTGAAACGTCGCGAAACATATGAGATGTTTTGAGGGTTGAAATTAGGATTTCAGGCTCGTGCCCACGTCAAAAGGTATAAGACCTCCGACGATTTTCTTAGCCTACAAACTAAGGAGAAAAGCTCAATTGTTGAGCTTGTGCTCAGATTGTCTGAGTACAACAATCGCTTGAATCAAGTGGGAGTTGATCTTCCAGATAAGATAGTGATGTTTCTCCGAAGTCATTACCACCAAGCTGCTAGATCTTTGTGATGAACTATGATATGCCAGGGACATATATGATGATCCTTGAGATATTCGCGATGTTTGACTCCGCGAAAGTAGAAATCAAAAGGGAGCTTCAATTGTTGATGGTTGGTGAAACCACTAGTTTCAAGAAGGGCAAGGGCAAGAAGGGATACTTCATGAAACGGCAATTCAGCTGCTGCTCTAGTGAAGAAACCCAAGGTTGAACCCAAACCCGAGACTAAGTGCTTCTGTAAATAAGGGGAACAGCCACTGGAGCAGAATTACCCTAGATACTTGGTAGATAAGAAGGCTGGCAAAGTCGATAGAAGTATATTGGATATACATTGTGTTGATGTGTACTTTACTAGTACTCCTAGTAGCACCAGGGTATTAGATATCGGTTCGGTTGCTAAGTGTTAGTAACTCGAAATAAAAGCTACGGAATAAACGGAGACTAGCTAAAGGTGAGCTGACGATATGTGTTGGAAGTGTTTCCAATGTTGATATAATCAAATATCGTACGCTCCTTCTACCATCGAGATTGGTGTTTGTGTTGAGCATAGACATGATTGGATTATGTCTATCGCAATACGGTTATTCATTTAAGGAGAATAATGGTTACTCTGTTTATTTGAATAATACCTTCAATGGTCTTACACCTAAAATGAATGGTTTATTGAATCTCGATCGTAGTGATACACATGTTCATGCCAAAAGATAGTAATAATAGTACCACCTACTTGTGGCACTGCCACGTAAGTCATATCGGTATAAAACGCATGAAGAAGCTCCATGTTGATGGATCTTTGGACTCACTCATTTTTGAAAAGTTTGAGACATGCGAACCATGTCTATTGGTGTATATGCATGAAGAAACTCCATGCAAATGGATCGTTTGGACTCACTTGATTTTGAATCACTTGAGACATGCAAATCATACCACATGGGCAAGATGACTGAAAGCCTCGTTTTCAGTAAAATGGAACAAGAAAGCAACTTGTTGGAAGTAATACATTTTTGATGTGTGCAGTCCAATGAGTGCTGAGGCATGTAGTGGATATCGTTATGTTCTTACTTCACAGACGATTTGAGTAGATGTTGAGTATATTTACTTGATGAATCACGAGTCTGAATTATTGAAAGGTTCAAGTAATTTCAGTGTGAAGTTGAAAGATCGTCGTGATAAGAGGATAAAAATATCTATGATATGATCATAGAGATGAATATCTGAATTACGAGTTTGGCACAGAATTAAGACATTGTGGAAATTGTTTCACAACTGATACAGCCTGGAACACCATAGTGTGATGGTGTGTCCGAACATCATAACTACACCCTATTGGATATGATGCATACCATGATGTCTCTTATCAAATTACCACAATAGTTTATGGGTTAGGCATTAGAGACAACCACATTCACTTTAAAAGGGGCACCACATAATTCCGATGAGATGACACCATATGAACTATGGTTTAGAGAAACCTAAGCTGTCATTTCTTAAAAGTTTGGGGCTGCGACGCTTATGTGAAAAAGTTTCAGGCTGATAAGCTCGAACCCAAAGCGGATAAATGCATCTTCATAGGACACCCAAAACAGTTGGGTATACCTCCTGTCTCAGATCCGAAAGCAATAAGGGATTGTTTCTGGAATCGGGTCCTTTCTCGAGGAAAAGTTTCTCTCGAAAGAATTGAGTGGGAGGATGGTGGAGACTTGATGAGGTTATTGAACCGTTACTTCAACTAGTGTATAGCAGGGCACAAAGAGTTGTTCCTGCGGCACCTACACCAATTGAAGTGGAAGCTTATGATAGTGATCATGAAACTTCAGATCAAGTCACTCCCAAACCTCGTAGGATAACAAGGATGCGTACTACTTCAGAGTGGTATGTAACCCTGTCTTGGAAGTCATGTTGCTAGACAACAATGAACCTACGAGCTATGGAGAAGCGATGGTGGGCCCGGATTCCGATAAATGGCTCGAGGCCATATAATCCGAGAGAGGATCCATATATGAAAACAAAGTGTAGACTTTGGAAGAACTACTTGATGGTCGTAAGGCTGTTGAGTACAGATGGATTTTAAAAGGAAGACGGACAATGATGGTAAATGTCACCATTAAGAAATCTCGACTTGTCGTTAAGAAGTTTCCCGACAAGTTCAAGGAGTTGACTACGGTGAGACTTTCTCACTCGTAGCGATGCTAAGAGTCTGTTGGAATTATATTAGTGATTACTGCATTATTTATGAAATCTTGCAGATAGGATGTCAAAACATTGTTTCCTCGACGATTTTCTTGAGGAAAGGTTGTATGTGATACAACCGGAAGGTTTTGTCAATCCTGAAAGATGCTAATAAGTATGCAAAGCTCCAGCAATCCTTCTGAGGACTGGAGTAAGCATCTCGGAGTTGGAATGTATGCTTTGATGAGATGATCAAAGATTTTGGGTGTATACAAAGTTTATGAGAAACTGGTATTTCCAAAGAAGTGAGTGGGAGCACTATAGAATTTCTGATGAATATATGTTTTAACATATTGTTGATCAGAAATGATGTAGAATTTCTGGAAAGCATATAGGGTTATTGGGAAAGTGTTTTTCAATGGAAAGCCTGGATTAAGCTACTTGAACATTGAGCATCAAGATCTATAAGGATAGATCAAAACGCTTAATAGTACTTTCAAATGAGCACATGCCTTAACGTGATCTTGAAGGTGTTCAAGATGGATCAGTCAAAGAAGGAGTTCTTGCCTGAGTTGTAAGGTATGAAGTTGAGACTTAAAGCTCGACCACGACAGAATAGAGAGAAAGGACGAAGGTCATCCCCTATGCTTAAGACATAGGCTCTACAGTATGCTATGTTGTGTACCGCACCTGAAGTGTGCCTTGCCATGAGTCAGTCAAGGGGGTACAAGAGTGATCCAGGAATGAATCACAGGACAGCGGTCAAAGTTATCCTTAGTAACTAGTGGACTAAGGAATTTTCTCGATTATGGAGGTGGTAAAAGAGTTCGTCGTAAAGGGTTACGTCGATGCAAGCTTAACACCTATCCGGATAGCTCTGAGTAGAGATACCGGATGCATATAATGGAGCAACAATTTAGAATAACTCCAAGTAGAACAGATATTTGGAATAGCTCCAAATAGAGCGTGGTAGCTACATCTAGGAGATGACATAAGATTTGTGAAGCACACACGGATCTGAAAGGTTCGGAACCGTTGACTAAAACCTCTCTCACAAGCAACATGATCAAACCTAAAACTCATTGAGTGTTAATCACATAGTGATGTGAACTAGACTACTGACTCTAGTAAACTCTTGGGTGTTAGTCACATGGCGATGTGACCTGTGAGTGTTAATCACATGGCGATGTGAACTAGATTATTGACTCTAGTGCAAGTGGGAGACTGTTGGAAATATGCCCTAGAGGCAATAATAAATTGGTTATTATTATATTTCCTTGTTCATGATAATCGTTTATTATCCATGCTATAATTGTATTGATAGGAAACTCAGATACATGTGTGGATACATAGACAACACCATGTCCCTAGTGAGCCTCTAGTTGACTAGCTCGTTGATCAATAGATGGTTACGGTTTCCTGACCATGGACATTGGATGTCGTTGATAACGGGGTCACATCATTAGGAGAATGATGTGATGGACAAGACCCAATCCTAAGCCTAGCACAAAGATCGTGTAGTTCGTATGCTAAAGCTTTTCTAAATGTCAAGTAGCATTTCCTTAGACCATGAGATTGTGCAACTCCCGGATACCGTAGGAATGCTTTGGGTGTATCAAACGTCACAACGTAACTGGGTGACTATAAAGGTGCATTACAGGTATCTCCGAAAGTGTCTGTTGGGTTGGCACGAATCGAGACTGGGATTTGTCACTCCGTGTAAGCGGAGAGGTATCTCTGGGCCCACTCGGTAGGACATCATCATATGCGCAATGTGACCAAGGAGTTGATCACGGGATGATGTGTTACGAAACGAGTAAAGAGACTTGCCGGTAACGAGATTGAACAAGGTATAGGGATACCGACGATCGAATCTCGGGCAAGTAACATACCGCTAGACAAAGGGAATTGTATACGGGATTGATTAAGTCCTTGACATCGTGGTTCATCCGATGAGATCATCGTGGAACATGTGGGAGCCATCATGGGTATCCAGATCCCGCTGTTGGTTATTGACCGGAGAACGTCTCGGTCATGTCTGCATGTCTCCCGAACCCTTAGGGTCTACACACTTAAGGTTCGGTGACGCTAGGGTTATGAAGATATATGTGTATGCAGTAACCCGAATATTGTTCGGAGTCCCGGATGAGATCCCGGATGTCACGAGGAGTTCCGGAATGGTCCGGAGGTAAAGAATTATATATAGGAAGTGTTGTTTCGTCCATCGGGACAAGTTTCGGGGTTATCGGTATTGTACCGGGACCACCGGAGGAGTCCCGGGGGCCCACCGGGTGGGGCCACCTGTCCCGGGGGGCCACATGGGCTGTAGGGGGTGCGCCTTGGCCTACATGGGCCAAGGGCACCAGCCCTACTAGGCCCATGCGCCTAGGGTTTCCATGGGGGAGGAGTCCCACTAGTGGAAGGTACCCCTAGGTGCCTTGGGGGGAGGGAAACCCCCTTGGCAGCCGCACCTAGGAGATTGGATCTCCTAGGCTGGCGCACCACCCCCCTTGGCCCTCCTATATATAGTGGGGGAGAGGAGGAACTTCATACACCAGCCCCTGGCGCCTCCCTCTCTCCCCGTTACGTCTCTCTCTCGTAGTATAGGCGAAGCCCTGCTACTGTGACGCCCTGCATCCACCACCACGCCGTCGTGCTGCTGGATCTTCATCAACCTCTCCCTCTCCCCTTGCTGGATCAAGGCATGGGAGACGTCTCCGGGCTGTACGTGTGTTGAACGCGGAGGTGCCGTGCGTTCGGCACTTGATCATCGGTGATTTGAATCACGACGAGTACGACTCCATCAACCCCGTTCACTTGAACGCTTCCGCTTAGCGATCTACAAGGGTATGTAGATGCACTCTCCTTCCCCTCGTTGCTAGTCTCTCCATAGATAGATCTTGGTGATACGTAGGAAAATTTTGAATTTCTGCTACGTTCCCCAACACCACCCACCTATTGGGCCCACCTGTCATACACGCAAAGGCAGGAGCAGTAATTGAATGAAGATGCATCCCTCCCTCGCCCATGAGCGTGGTGGCTAGTAGGACTAGGAGAAGATTTCACTACATGATCTCCCTCCCGCACGCGGTGGACATGTAGCAGTTCATTCGGTGTCAGATGGCCAGAAACATAATGTAGTACTCCACTGCAGTAGTACTCCATCATTGTTCGACTTCTCAAAGAGGCGAAGAGCCAAGCGCAGCCCGGACGCTCGTGTGGCAGTTTCATGTGTAGAGTAGTCTAGGATAGCGTGTACCGTGCCTCTAAGCTTAAAATCGTTGGGGTCGGCTCCATGCTATGAGGCCGTCTCGAAGAATTTTTTGATTAAAATAATCTTCTGGCCCTACCTGTCATCCTGGTGATTGTAGTTTGCACGCTCATCTGGTCAAGACAGGAATATATATTTTAATTTGTGGTGGGGTAAATGTTAGAGGTTGCAGCAAATATATTGTACACTATGGGTCTTTTAGCCAAGTTTAGAGGCAAGCATGTGGGGACAGTGCTATGATGTGTCGTGTCAACTCGTACAATGAGGAGAAAATTGATTTTACTACTACACGCCTTCTCCCTCGCCCATGCGCGCGGTGGCTCGCAGACGAGGACATGGTTTTGCTTATACTACAACAAGTTACCCCTCCCGCACGCGGTGGATGGACATGTAGCAGTGGATTAGATACTGTAGAAGTAGTAGTAACATCATTGCTCGTCTTCTCGAAGAGGCGAAGAGCCAAGCGCAACCCAAACGTGGCAGTTGCGAACGCTCACGTGGCAGTCTTTGTGTAGGGGTGGGGTGTGGTGTAGAGCCTTGGAGCACGCATATAGCCAGGCTCTTGCATGAGACAAAATTGCTATTTGTGCCCACTATTGTAGTATTGCTAGAATAGCCCTGTAAACCGGAAAGGAGTATTTGCCTTTATAGAGATTTCAACAAGTGACTAGACTACACCCTAAATGAATAAAATGAGTGAATCTACACCGTAAGTAAATACGTAGTTCTCTCGTTTTCCTCTCCGCCTTGGTCGCGGTGCACAATATTGAGTATACTAGTACTAACTAGTCTCTTTTTGACACGCATTTACATTTTTTTGAACATAGTATAGACGCAAGCGCTCATATACACGCGCATACACTCACCCCTATGAATGCACACACACCCCTACCCCTATGAGCACCTCCGAAAGACTGAGCCGGCATATCATCTTGAAATTTATGAAGTCACCATAGGCACCTCGTCGTCGACGGGAACGTCTCCTGACACGCATTTACGTTGATACGACTTGAATGCCAATGATGCAGAGGGTAGCGGTTCCCGAAATGCTGAACGGTCAATGATGCCTCTGCATTCAAGTGTAGCATGCAGAGGTAGGAGTAAGTAATTGGAGAAGCAGAATGGAGCATGTGAATGCAACGCAGTTTGGACTGTCATATAAAGGCTGTTGGGGAACACAGTAATTTCAAAATTTTCCTACGCACACGCAAGATCCATCTAGGTGATGCATAGCAACGAGCGGGGAGAGTGTGTCCACATGCCCTCATAGACCAAAAGCGGGAGCGTTTAGTAACGCGGTTGATGTAGTCGAACGTCTTTGCGATCCAACCAATCCAAGTACCGAATGCACGGCACCTCCGCGATCTGCACACGCTCAGCTCGGTGACGTCCAACGAACTCTAGATCCAGCAGAGTGTCGAGGGAGAGTTTCGTCAGCACGATGGCGTGATGACGGTGATGATGAAGCTACCGGAACAGGGCTTCGCCTAAGCACTACAATGATATGATCGAGGTGGATTATGGTGGAGGGGGGCACTACACACGGCTAAGACAATTGTCAACTTGTGTGTCTATGGGGTGCCCCCTCCCTCGTATATAAAGGAGTGGAGGAGGGGGAGGGACCGGCCCTCTATGGCACGCCCAAGGGAGTCCTACTCCCACCGGGAGTAGGATCCCCCCCTTCCCTAGTTGGATTAGGAGAGGAAGGAAGGGGGAGAGAGGGGGAAGGAAAGGTGGGGCCGGCCCCCCATCCAATTCGAATTGGGCTTGGGGGGCGCCCCCTCCTAGCCCCCTTCTACTCTCTCCCACTATGGCCCAATAAGGCCCATATACTTCCCGAGGGGTTCCGGTAACCTCCCGGTACTCCGGTATATGACCAAACTCACCTGGAACCATTCCGATGTCCAAACATAGTCATCCAATATATCAATCTTTATGTCTCGACCATTTTGAGACTCCTCGTCATGTCCGTGATCATATCCGGGACTCCGAACAACCTTCGGTACATCAAAACACATAAACTCGTAATATCGATCGTCACCGAACGTTAAGCGTGCGGACCCTACGGGTTCGAGAACTATGTAGACATGATCGAGACTTATCTTCGGTCAATAACCAATAGCGGAACCTGGATGCTCATATTGGTTCCTACATATTCTATGAAGATCTTTATCAGTCAAACTGCATAACAACATACGTTGTTCCTGTAAGTGCATCTAGTGCCACCCCTAGTTGGTTTTGGAGTATTGACGACAAACCTAGTTGAGGGACTAATGTGTTTGTGAGAATTGCAGGATAACACATGTAGAAGTCCCTCATTGATTCGGTTTTACTACCAGAGATGACCCCTAAAAATGTACGAAGACATTGAAGACAATGGTGGCATATGAAGATATTCACATTGAAGACTATGACAAGAGAATACACCACGTGAAGCCTATGGAACTCAAAGACTTAGATCCTTCGTAGTTTTATTTCATTTGTGTTGAGTCATAGGAACCACCGTACTGTTAAGTGGGGTCCAAGAGAACCAGTCAGAATGACTGAAGTGATGCCTAATTCAAATCCTATGTCTTCGAGCGAAGACTATGAGAGCAAATCTTGTCCAGAGTCGGACAAGTCAGCTTTACTTGTAGCCCAAGTAAAGTTGCCGTGTGAGTTCGAAATCTGACCGTTGGAACACGTGTCAGTTCCTTAGTGACCCAGGGTCATTTCGGACAAATCAGGTTGGGTTGCCCAATGGCTATAAATAGTCCACCCCCTACAACCATAAACGGTTGGCTGCTCAGATTTCGGTGCACGGCTTTTGTCGTTTGAGAGCAACCCACCTCGAAGCCTTTGAGAGAAAATTCCTAGCGAGGAGAAAAGCCCTAACCACCCGGAGCCAGAGTAAATTGGGCATCACTTAAGTCTTCTTGTCTGAGTGATCTGAAGACTTATTACACTTGAGGAATGTGCATCCTCCAGACGGTTAGGCGTCGCGTTCTGAGCATCCAAGAGACATTGTGGATTGCCGGTGAACGAAGTCTGTGAAGGTTTGGGAGTCTACCTTGAAGACTTACCAGAGTGATTGGGCGAGGTCTGTGTGACCTTAGCTCAAGGAGAAAACGGTGAGGACTGGGTGTCCTGAGCTGCGTGTTCAGGACTGGGTGTCCGGGACTGTGTGTCCTTTGGTTTAAATACCTAGCCGCTCCAACCAGACATACAGTTGTCACAGCAACTGGAACTGGTCCAACAAATCATTGTTTTCAACGTGTCACTGGTTTCATCTTCACTTCCCTTCAATTTACTGTTATTCATTGTGAAGCCATTGCATGTCTGCTCAATCTTTTGTCTTCACAATATAACTGTATGATTTGATTGGCTTCATAACTTCTTCCTACCCGATCCTTATTACACTGCAGCTACTTGTCATTGTGATTTCACTCTACAGAATACTTGACCATGGCTTGCCTAGTGTAATCTAACTTCCGCGTTTGGGCCTTATTATACTGTTTGTCTTCATAACTTTCACGTTTTGAAGACTTTCATAAAAATCGCCTATTCACCCCCCCCTCTAGTCGATATAATGCACTTTCAGTTGCCTTTGTCATCGGTATGTTACTTGCCCGAGATTCAATCGTCGGTATCTCAATACCTAGTTCAATATCGTTATCGGCAAGTCTCTTTACTCGTTTTGTAATGCAACATCCCGCAACTAACTCATTAGTCACATTTGTTGCAAGGCTTATAGTGATGTGCATTACCGAGGGGGCCTAGAGATACCTCTCCGGCAAATCGGAGTGACAAATCCTAATCTCGATCTATGCCAACTCAACAAACATCATCGGAGACACCTGTAGAGCATCTTTATAGCCACCCAGTTACGTTGTGACATTTGATAGCACACTAAGTGTTCCTCCGCTATTCGGGAGTTGTATAATCTCATAGTCATAGGAACATGTATAAGTCATGAAGAAAGCAATAGCAATAAACTAAACGATCATAGTGCTAAGCTAACGGATGGGTCTTGTCCATCACATCATTCTCTAATGATGTGATCACGTTCATTAAATGACAACACATGTCTATGGCTAGGAAACTTAACCATCTTTGATTAACGAGCTAGTCAAGTATACTAGGGACACTTTGTTTGTCTATGTATTCACACATGTACTAAGTTTCCGGATAATACAATTCTAGCATGAATAATAAACATTTAACATGATATAAGGAAATATAAATAACAACTTTTATTATTGCCTCTAGGGCATATTTCCTTCAAAGGCGTCACACCACTCCAATCCATCTACTCCTAGTCTCTGCGCAACACCGCCCACTCCAATCCAAGGCAAAGACCAAGTGACCAGAAGCCAAAAGCACCGACGGCGTTAATGGATGCGTGCGATAGTTGGCTGTGCCAGGTCATCCAAGACGCTGACCTGCGGCCCTGCACCGCAGAGCGTTTCCAGACGATGCTGGCGACCGGCAGCGTCATAGCCCTCGTCGACGTCGGCTTCGCCTCTCACATGCGCCAGATGATGGTCGACTCCATCCGCAGGTTCACCACCGTCAAGAAGCGCGCGGACGACCTTGTCATACTGCTCCAGCCCGCGCGCCCAGGCTCCTCGTTGTCTGCCACCCTCATCGGCCTCCAAGGTGACGAACTCTTTGATGCACTGGTGCACCTGCAGCTGCCGGAGGTCGCGACAAAGAATGTGCACCTCGAGGCCGCGCTCGCCGCGCAGCGCCTCACCATGCAAGAAACCATCGATCTCCACATCCACGTCTACGAGGAAATCATCTACATAGGCCACTACAAGGCCAGCGAGGACAGAAAGACGTTGGCCTTCTTCCAGCGACTGGAATCTTTTTAGGCCATTGTTCAGAAGCACGTCGACCTGGACACGAAAGCTGTTGCTGCTTAGCCGCCGTTCGGTGGGCCGGCGCCCTGAGTCGAGGAGGTGGATGTCGTCAATGGATGCATCTTTCTTCTTATCTCCTTTAGCCAGCACTGCGTCGCCTTGTGGCCTTAATGTTTTATTAGTGTATGGCATCTTTTCTAGTCATAAATGACATGTGTGATCTCTTACTCTTATTTGGCGTTAATTATTTGTAGTATCACTGTCTTCGACCTGGTGTACTACTACCTAGGTCCTGCTTTATTAGTCCCTTTTGTAATTTGTGCTAAATTTTGACCAAAGATTTAACTGACAAAATGTTAGTGCATGTCAACAAAAATATATCATTTGATTTGTATTTGAACATAGTTTTCAATGATATAATTTTGGTGACATGCATGAACCTTTTGTTAGTCAAATTTATGGTCAAAATTTGGCACAGATTACGATGGGAGCAATAAACCAGAACGGAGGTAGACTGGTCCGTCACCATCGTGTTTTGTGTATAATTTTTTTCTTCAATGACCCAACCTACATGGAGGGAGTGATGTATATTTTGGCGCAACAACCAAACTTATAAAGTATACTACCAAGATGCACGTGCGTTGCACGGAACATCAATATCTTGTGGGAGAAAAGGATGAACAAGGCAAGGCCTTATCTGCAAATGTGGAGAGGAGTGCGGGTAAATTGTCATAGTTTCCTTCCTATCCGTTAGATATAGATCGGACGACCTATATTGCAGGATGGCAGGCACACCATCATCACCAACTCTGCTTTTTATAAGAGTAGAGATTCAAAACTGAGCATTACTACAAGTCACGAGCTCAAAACAAGAAAGGGGAACAAGTACCGCATGCCCGTGCCGTTCGCGTCGCACCCCCACACGGTCGCGGTGCAAAATGTAGTAACTAGTCTCTTCTTGACCCGCATTTACATTGATACTCTTGAATGCCAAGGAGGGAGAGGGTAGCGGTTCCCGAGACATTGAACAATCAATGATGCATCCTCAATTATCATGTAGAGGAAATTAATTGGAGAAGCAGAATAGAGCCAGCACAATGTGAATGCAACAGAGTTTGGACTCTCATATAAAGGCGACCCACCACTCCAATCCATCTACTCCTAGTCTCTGCGCAACACTGCCCACTCCGATCCAAGACCAAGGGACCAGAAGCCACAAGCACCTATGGATGCGATGGACGCGAGCGGCAGTCGGCTATGCCAAATCATCCAAGACGCCGACCCGCGGCCCCGCATCGCACAACGTTTCTAGACGGTGCTGGCGACAGCCGGTGTCGTAGCCCTCACCAACGCCGGCTTCGCCTCTCGCATGGACGACATGATGGTCCACTCCATCCACAAGTTCACTGTCGTCAAGAAGCGCGCAGACGACCTTGTCGTACTGCTACAGCCCACGTGCCCAGGCTCTTCATTACCTGCCATCCTCATCGGCCTCCATGGTGACGAACTCTTTCAAGCCCTGGTGGCCCTACAGGTGCCGAAGGTCGTGACGAAGAATGTGCACCTCGAGGCCGCGCTCGCCGCGCAGCGCCTCGCCATGCAAGAAACCATCGACCTGCACATCCACGTCTACGAGGAAATCGTCTACATAGGCCACTACAAGGCCAGCAAGGACAGAAAGATGTTGGCCTTCTTCCAGCAACTGGAATTTTTGGACGCCATTGTTCAGAAGCACGTCGACCTGGCCACGGAAGCCGCTGCTACTTAGCCGCCGTTCGGTGGGCCGGCGTCCTGAGTTGAGGAGGTGGACGTCGTCGATGGATGCATCTCTTCTTCTTGCCTCCTGTAACCAGCACTGCATCTCCTCGTGGCCTTAATGTTTTATTAGTATAGTACTCCCTCCATTCCCAAATATAAGTCTTTCTAGATATTCCAGCAAGTGACTACATACGAAGCAAAATGAGTGAATCTACACTCTAAAATATGTCTACATACATCCGTATGTTGTATTCCATTTGAAATATATAAAAAGACTTATATTTAGGAATGGAGGGAGTATATGACATTTTTATTCCAATCGTAATGTTCTCACTACGAGGTGGGGCCGCAGTTGACCAAACCGACCATCGGCAAATTGCCACCCCACCCACCGGGCGTTGGCTGAGTTTAGAATTAGAAGAGAGAAACAAGGGAGAAGAGCTAGCTGTAGCACGGACGCTGTTGATACAATAGGAGTACTGAGCACTCATACCTTTTTTTGAGGGAAAACGTAGTCATATGTCTAGTACCACTAGTTGGGTGTGTGCGACCTATACCTGTCATCACTTTAGGTCTCCTTTTTGAACCGCAGCTATGCTTCATTGTACATATTTTTTCACGCATTTATCCTCCTATATGTACTCCTAGGCTATTTCCACGTGCTCCCTTTCGCCGACATGTGGGACATAGAGCATCTGGGTCGTAGTGCATGCACGACTTGGAGCATATGCCGGGGTACTTTACATTTTAGACCTTACGAATTACATGCCAACCCCCCGCAGAAGAATAGATAAATGAATGAATTACTACATGAAACCAGATTATTTCCATAGAAACTGGAGCACGTTCATTAAATTTTGGACATAACACGTTTATAAAAAACGACCGGACCTAAACCAGTCTAAGGGCCTCTTTGATTCGCAGGATACTGAAAACACAGGAATGGGGAAAGTATGATGGCGATGAACCGAGATGAGGAGAACTCTAACTCAGTTAGAGGTTAGAGTTAGATTCTAACCCTGAACTAACCCTGAACTTTGGGCCTCTAGAAATAATGCAAGCTTGAAACTGAAATACCTAGAAAGGTGAACTGAATCTTTGGGCCTCTAGAAAGAATGCAACCTGAAGCTGAAATACCTAGAAAGGTGAACTGAATCTTTGGGCCTCTAGAAAGATTTATTACCTCCTCAAGCAGCATCAAACAATTCCATGCATGCACCACAAATCTATACCAAGTTTAATCATAATCTACTTTTCCAAACCAGAACTAGCACTAGAGCGAGCAAGGTTAATGATATGGTTGTGAGACGGAGAAGGAACGAACAAAATCACCCCTCTGGCGACCTCCCTGGTAGATGCACCGCCGCCGCGCACGACAAAGGGAGAAAATGACCGGTGAAGGGGGAGCGGGGCGAGCTTCGGAGGCCGGAGGAGGGCGATGGAGGCCAGAGGGAGAGGGTGGTCGGAGGAGAGAGAGGGCGAGCGGTGGAGCGGCGCTTGGGCAGGCGGCCCAATGGGGAACAGAGAGGAGTCGTGCGAGGGGGGTGCGGAGGGAGCGATCTGGTGCGGGCAGGGGAGATTTTTTTCGTTCTCTTTAATGGGCCCAAGGAGAACTAACCCAATTAGAACCTCTCCACCGGGCTAGTTTTTTTAAGATGGGTTAGAGCAAACTAGCTCAAACTAACCCCTCCTATTTGGATACTTTGAGGCTATTTCAACCCAAACTAGATCTAACTCAGGTATCCAAACAAAGGCTCTGTTTGGATACTCTAACTCAGTTAGAGGTTAGAGTTAGATTCTAACCCTGAACTAACTCTAACCAAAAAGGTGTTTGGATGGCAGGGTTAGATTGACAATAAATGCTCTTACTCAATCATTTGGCTACTTTGGACCCTATTACCTGCCGGATTTGGCGGAGTGAGCCCTGACCGAGGCAGATGGGGACGCGCCCGGCAAGGAGCCGTGCTGGCCCCTCGCACAGCCCGCCGATCGAATCCGCCATCCCTGCGCAAGGAGTCGCGCTGGCCGATGCCGACAGGGACGAGCCGCGCAAGGAGCCACGACTGCTTACCGGCGGGCGGACGGGCCCCAGGGAGACGAGGGGGTTGGAACGAGAGGACATGGCGGGGATGCTTACCGGCGGCGGACGAGAGCGCGGATATGGTGAGGCGCCTTCACGGGCGGTGCGAGAGGGAGAGAGGGAGAGGATGAGAAGCTTCGAGGAAGTGGGAAGGGATCTGCTACACGGAGAGCGAGAGAAAAATGTGCTTTTTAGTGGTCCCAAGAAGAACTAACCCAAATAAGCACCTCTTGGATGGGTTAGATTTTTTGTGTGGGTTAGATGCATCTAACCCAAACTAACCCTCATGTTTGGATATACTTAGGTTAGTTGAATCCAAACTAACCCAAACTAACTCTAACTCGTGGAACCAAACAGGGCCAAGAGAAGTAGCATTGTACATGCTACAGTCTGGACCGTAGCACATTGGTTTTTATGGCCATATCACCACATTGTTTTCTATTGCTGGTTCACTAGGCTGCTGTTTTTCGCATTGCTGGTTCACTGGGATGCCATGGTCCGCACTCCTCTTACTTGAGTAGTAGTACTAGTATTTACACTATATATACCGCATGATTCTTTGCTCCTTCTTACTACATACTGTACTTCGCCGACATGTGGGAGAGCCAGCATCCGGGTCGACGTGTCATGCACCAGATTAGAGTGCAGAACGGAAGGGGGGCATCACCCCGGTCGTAGCATCAGTAATTCATGACTATAGTGAGTAGTCATATCACAAGTCTTTCCAGCAGTAACGCGCCATCAAATCGTACAGCCCGACCTTTCCAGCAATAAGTTGAATCCGCTACTCCCTCACCCTCCTCGCAGTTTGGGTTTAGGGTTGCGTGAGGTCTAGCCTCCGCATATCTCGTATATATATAAGACCACAATACAGAGTTATGTTACAATACGACAGGTACAATACCGTTTCCAACACACCCCCTCAATCTGAACCACTACTACATACAAGGGTCAGATTGGACCAGAAACGTTCTAACATCTGTCGTGTGGCCGGTTTAGTAAATACATCAGCCAGTTGGTCATTAGTCAAGATAAACCTGACATCTAAAACACCAGAAGCAACGCGCTCACGCACAAAATGAAAATCTATCTCTATGTGCTTGGTTCTTGCGTGAAAGACTGGATTTGCCGTCAGGTATGTAGCCCCAAGATTATCACACCATAGAATGGCGGTACGCTGCTTGAAGACCCCAAGCTCCTTGAGTAAGATCTCCACCCAGATTGCTTCAGCTGCTCCATTAGCTAAAGCTTTATACTCTGCCTCCGTACTCGATCTAGAGACAGTTGGCTGTTTCTTGGAACTCCATGAAACAAGATTTGATCCCACGAATACAGCAAAGCCACTAGTGGAACGGCGGTCATCAATGCATCCAGCCCAATCAGCATCCGTGAAAATACTGACACCAGTGGAAGGAGATTTACGAATCCTCAATCCCGTACTCAAAGTCCCTTTGACATAACGCAAGATATGCTTGACAGCTTCCCAATGCTCATTAGTCGGCTGAGATAAATACTGGCAAACCTTGTTGACTGCAAAGGACAAGTCAGGGCGAGTGAGCGTTAAATACTGAAGTCCTCCAACAATGCTGCGATATCGAGTGGCATCCTCAACACCCAAGGGGGTGCCGACCTCACGAGCCAGATGCTCAGTGGCAGATAATGGTGTAGAGGTAGGCCTACAATTCTCCATACTCACACGATGAAGGAGATCAAGTGCATACTTTCTTTGAGTCAGTGTCATGCCCCCTGAATTGTAGGAAACTTCAAGCCCCAAGAAATACTAGAGAGGACCAAGATCCTTGATGGAAAAACTGTCGGAGAGGGATCTCACCAGACGATCAACTGCAGCCGGAGTGGAGCCAGCAATGACAATATCATCAATGTACACAAGCATGTATATCTGGACGCCATGTGCAGCAAAGATGAATAGAGATGCGTCCGCCTTGGAAGGAACAAAACCAAGCTGAAGAAGTCGAGCACTGAGGCGAGCATACCACGCGCGTGGCGACTGTTTGAGACCATAAAGAGCCCGTTGCAACTTGCACACATGTGAAGGAAACCGAGCATCTTCAAAACTTGGTGGTTGTTGCATATAAACAGTCTCGGAAAGAAAGCCATGAAGAAATGCATTGCTGACATCAACTTGCCTCAAACTCAATCCTCGTGAAACAGCAAGCGAAAGAACCAGACGAATAGTAGTCGGTTTTACCACGGGACTGAAAGTATCACCATAGTCAAGACCTTGCTGTTGAGTAAAACCACGAGCAACGAGGCGAGCCTTGTGCTTGTCAACAGACCCATCAGCGTGTTGCTTCGTCTTGAACACCCATTTACTGCCAACAATGTTAACGCCAGGGGGTCGAGGAACCAAGACCCATGTGCCATTTTGACGAAGCGCGGCAAACTCAGCAGCCATAGCATCACGCCATGCCGGCTCACGGAGGGCATCATGATGGGACACCGGTGTCGCAAAGAAGGCACGACAAAGGGGATTATACCGCACCATCCCATCGGTAAACTCCTTCTCACGACGAGTAGCATCACGGGTACGAGTCACCATTGGATGAGGAGGGTCGACAGCCGGAGGCGGAGGCGAGGATGGTGATGGTGCTGAACTTGGCGACGGTGCACACGAGGAACTAGCCGCCGCTCCAGGCGCTGGCGAGGCCGACTCGCGGGCTGGCGAGGATGGCTCATGGGCCGGCTCATGGGCCGACGAGGCACACGGGGAACTGGCCTCCGCTCCAGGCGCTGGCGAGGCCGACTCGCGGGCTGGCGAGGCTGACGCGCGTGCTGGCGAGGCGCAGATGGAGTCAGCCGCACATGCCTGAGAAGCCAGGCCGCCATGCACGTCGATCTGCATGGCGTGTACGTCGACCGTGGCCGGGCGCTGGGCATCACTGGAGGGCGAATCCTGCACAGAAGAAACGCTGGCTAGGCCAGAAGGATAAGTAGCCAAGTAGGTTAAGTCATAATTACGCACATGTGCACTCGTAGCCGGTTCTGTGGATGGAAAAGAAATAGCCTCGTCAAGTGTAGACACATCGACAGTGACACCGGGAGTAGCAAACGGAAAAACAGACTCGTCAAAGATAATGTCACGCGAGATGTATATACGACCCGTAGAGCGATCAAGACACTTGTACCCCTTATGCATAGGACTATAGCCCAGAAAAACACACATCTTGGATCGAAATTCTAGTTTGTGTGAGTTATACTTCCGCAAACTAGGCCAACAAGCACACCCAAAAGTATGAAGAAAAGAATAGTTGGGTGGAATTTTCAGAAGACGATGAATAGGAGTATCTTGTGCAAGCACGGGGGTGGGCATGCGGTTAATGAGGTAACACGCAGTCAGAAAAGCTTCATCCCAATAACATAAAGGGAGAGACGAGTGAGCCAACAAAGCAAGACCAGTTTCAACCAAGTGTCGGTGTTTGCGCTCGGCAATGCCGTTCTGTTGGGAGGTGTGAGGGCAAGAGACTCGGTGAGAGATGCCCGTACGAAGAAAATAACGGTGCAACTTATGGTATTCACCCCCCCAATCAGACTGGACAGCTTTAAGCTTAGCATCCAAAAGACGCTCAACATGTGCTTGAAAAGCATAGAACACCTGTTCAACATCAGACTTATGTTTTAGTAGATAGATCCAGCAGAAACGGGAGCAGTCGTCAATAAAACTCACATAATACTTGTACCCCCTAGAGGAAGCACGAGCAGGGCCCCAAACATCAGTATGAACTAATTCAAGAGGCATAGTAGACACACGAGCAGAAGCAGTATAAGATAATTAACGACTTTTACCACATTGACAAGCATCACAAACTAAAGTAGAAGTATCTGAGGTTGAACACTCAAGATCATTATTCCTAACAATGGAACTGACGACATTTTTGGATGGATGACCGAGACGCTGATGCCACTGAGACAAGGAGACACGGACGCTGGACAACGCTTGACGCTTGGACTGATGCGAGGCTCGTCCGAGAGGAAGAGGGTAGAGCCCTCCTTTGCTTCTACCTCAAAGAAGAATTCTCCTGGTGGCTTTGTCCTTAACAAGGAAAAAATATTTATGAAATTCAATGATGATACGATTATCCGACACAAGACGATAGACTGATAGAAGATGTTGGCTAATATTTGGAACATGCAAAATATTGTTCAGGCGAAGAGAAGAACCGGCTAAGGTCGAGTGCCCAATATGCAAAATAGACAAACCTGAGCCGTTGGCCACCTGAATCTGATCATGGCCGCCGTAGCGCTCGCGGAACTGGAGACGCTCCAGGTCACTAGTCAGGTGATCCGTGGTGCCGGAGTCCAGAACCCAGTGCGTGGAGTTGTTGGAGGAGGTCGATGCATTATATGCCGAGCGACCATTGCCGCTGGAGTAGTCTGAATCGAAGCGCTTCTTGCAGGTGTCGGCTTCGTGACCCCAATTCTTGCAAATCTGGCACCTCGGGCGCCAGCGACGATTGTCGTTGCGACCGTTGCCGCCTCCTCCACCGCCATTGTTACGACGGTTGTCTTGGCCGCCGTGCTGGTAGCCTCCGGCGGGGCGGACGTCAGCGGCGCGTCCAGCGTCGGGTGCTCGAGGACGGTTGACGGGGGCGGGAGCACCGGACCGTGCCACGGCGTTGGCCGACGAGGTCCACTCCTCATCGTCAGCCTGCTGCGACAGCTGCAGCGCTTCATAGTTGAGAACCATGGAGTAGAAATCAGCCAGCGTGACCGGGGTGACCACGACGCTGAGCGAGGCCGCGATCGGGTTGAAGGCCTTGCCCAATCCGGTGAGCATGTAGTCGATAATCTCGTCATCAGCAAGGGGGGATCCAGCGGAGGCCATGGCGTCGGCAAGAGCCTTCACCTTGTGCATGTACTCGCTGGCAGTCATGTCGTTCTTCTTCAGTGACTGAATCTGTCGCCGGATGTGCCAAACCCCGGCACGGTTCTACGCGCTGAACATGGCATGGATGGAGGTCCACGCGGCAGCAGCGGACTTGCAGCTAATCAGCTGAGACGCAATGTCCTCCGTCATGGAGGAGAGGATCATCCCGAGGACCTTCTGGTCCTGCGTCCACCATGTGGCGTACGCAGGGTTGGCCACCGTGGTGGCGGCATCACCCGCCCCCTGGGAGATGGTTGTGGGCGGGGCAGCAACGGAGCCGTCGAGGTAGCCATGGAGAGAAGCACCGGAGAGATGCGTCACGGTGAGGGTTCGCCATAGCGGGAAGTTGTCGTGATCCAATCGGACACCAAGGGAGGGCGCGATGGATGGGACCGGCGCCGTCGCAGCCGGAGGCGTCACCACAGGGCCGATGATGGCCAGCTGCATCGCCGCGGAGGAGAAACCGGGAGCCATCACGGAGGAGCGGTGGCGACGCGAGACCGAGGCGGCTACGCGAGATCGAGGTGGCGGCGGCGACGCGAAGTCGAGGGAGGGCGACGGCGTGATGGAAAGAGGCTCTGTTACCAAGTTTGGGTTTAGGGTTGCATGAGGTCTAGCCTCCGCATATCTCGTATATATATAAGACCAACAATACAGAGTTATGTTACAATACGACAGGTACAATACCGTTTCCAACACTCGCCTCTCTGTCAAACCGCCTACGCGAAAACTGCCATGCGTACTACCCGGGAAAAGCCCCGCCTCAACTTTTAACCACGCGAAAATAGTTCGAGCTTGTTCGTTCTACATAAATACTACTCCCTCTATTCCTAAATATAAGTCTTTCTAGAGATCTCACTAAGGACTACATACGGAGCAAAATGAGTGAATCTACACTCTAAAATGTGTCTATATACATCCGAATGTAGTCCGCAATGAAATCTCTAAAAAGACTTACATTTAGGAACGAAGGGAGTAGTACTGTATGTTTATTCACTAGTATGAATGGAGGGCCGGGGAGCACAAGTGAAGAATACAACTAGTAGTAAGTAGGAGTCGTACAGTTAGTCACCTTAAATAGAGAGTTTCTTTCCTTTAATGCCACGTACACCAATTGAAACGCTTGTTGTGGAGAGAAAAACATAACCACTCCACTATATATGTACGCAGGGGCCTGAGTGCTTGCTTTACTAGGGTTTCTCTCTTCATTCTCTCATCCTCTCTAGATCTAAACAAGACAGTGGTAGCAACACTTTCTCTCTGCTCACCGCTAGTCACAGATCCGGCCGGATCCCTTCGGCCGGTATGTGTAGAGGACTAAGGTGCATCGTTCACGCGGTCATTGCCGACGAGGGAGGAAACCCAGAGTTGTCAGCGAGGCCCGATCCTCTACCCATGTCGTTCTCTCCGACACAGCGCCGGCTCAGGAGGTCCTCCGACCCTTCTTCCTCCCTGCCGTATTGTGCGCAGATCCAACCTGCCGCCGCCGACACCCCGATGACCCTCAGGTATAAGTTCTTCAAAAGCGTCCTTGCTCTACTCCCCCAGCTCCCCACATGTCTGCATGTGCATATTTTTCTACTTCCATCAGCTCTTCCAAATCCACCTAAATTTTCAGTATTATTAGAGGTAAAGCTACTTCATGCATCCGAATCTAGGACTTGGTTCAAACAACGAAGAAAGGGGGGGGGGAAGTCGTAGCATGAATCTAGGACTTGATTCAAGCAGGAAATAACAGGGGGAAAGTAGTAGAGACCGAATACCCAACCGGTCTCTTGGTTGAAAAGGGAAATAATGGGAAAACGCAGTACAAACTAGATAAGGAACATATCTATTATTGGTTGAAAAAGGATAGAAAGCGGCAGCTGGTGGACAAGTCAACAAAGTATGTCCAGGATTAAATTTGCTGCCCTCACATAGTAAAAGGTCTCCAGGATTAGATTTGCTGCCCTCACATAGTAAAAGGTCTCTAGGATTAGATTTGCTGCCCTCAAAGAGCATGAACAAACTCGGCATCACCACTTTATGCCTCCTTGTAGGTACATTGTGCTGATGCATCCACTGTCGCATGTCCTTATACCAACCTTTTGCTATTGTTATTGTAAGGGTGCATGTAAAATGAAGCGATCGCACTGTTACCTTAAGGACATGTCTAACTAGTGTTATTGTTAATCTAATGCCTCCAGTGATATGATACAATTAAACTGTGTTACAAATGGTACTCTTGCTGTTTTCCCCAGTATGATAATGTAGGATCGAAAGTATGTCTAGAGGGGGGGTGATTAGACTACTTGACCAAATAAAAACTTAACCTTTTCCCAATTTTAGTTCTTGGCAGATTTTAGCTATTTTTAGGACAAGTCAAGCAATCATCATACAATTCAAGCAAGCATGCAAAGAGTATATTGGCAGCGGAAAGTAAAGCATGCAACTTGCAAGAATATAAAGGGAAGGGTTTGGAGAATTCAAACGCTATAGGAGACATGGATGTTTTTCCCGTGGTTCGGATAGGTGGTGCTATCCTACATCCACGTTGATGGAGACTTCAACCCACGAAGGGTAACGGTTGCGCGAGTCCACACAGGGCTCCACCCAAGGGCAACGGTTGCGCGAGTCCACGAAGGGCTCCACCCATGAAGGGTCCACGAAGAAGCAACCACCCACAAAGGGTCCACGAAGAAGCAACCTTGTCTATCCCACCATGGCCATCGCCCACGAAGGACTTGCCTCACTAGCGGTAGATCTTCACGAAGTAGGCGATCTCCTTGCCCTTACAAACTCCTTGGTTCAACTCCATAATCTTGTTGGAGGCTCCCAAGTGACACCTAGCCAATCTAGGAGACACCACTCTCCAAGAAGTAACAAATGGTGTGTAGGTAATGAACTCCTTGCTCTTGTGCTTCAAATGATAGTCTCCCCAACACTCAACTCTCTCTCATAGGATTTGGATTTGGTGGAAAGAAGATTTGAGTGGAAAGCAACTTGGGAAGGCTAGAGATCAAGATTCATATGGTAGGAATGGAATGTCTTGGTCTCAACACATGAGTAGGTGGTTCTCTCTCAGAACAAATGAGTTGGAATGATGTGTGTGTTCTGATGGCTCTCTCACTGAATGAGAAAGAGGTGGAGGGGTATATATAGCCTCCACACAAAATCCAACCGTTACACACAATTTACAAATCTCGATGGGACCGAATCAGAAAACTCGGTCTGACCGAAATAGTAAACCTAGTGACCGTTAGGAATTTCGGTGGGACTGACATGCAACTCGGTAGGACCGATTCGGTTAGGGTTTGGGCATAACGTAATCTCGGTGAGACCAATTACACAAACTCGGTGAGACCGAATTTGGTAATTAGCTAACCAGAGAGTTGGTCAGGCAAACTCGGTGGGACCGATTTGCTCTTTCGGTGAGACCGAGTGGAACTCGGTGAGACCGAAAAGTTACAAAGGGGAAACACTGAGTTTACATTGCAATCTCGGTGGGACCGATTCGCTCTTTCGGTGGGACCAAAAAGTTACGAAAGGGAAACAGAGAGTTTGCAACCCCATCTCGGTGGGACCGAGATCCTTATCGGTAGAACCGAATTGCTAGGGTTTGGCAGTGGCTAATGACAAGTGAAACTCGGTGGCGCCGGATAGGAAGAATCGGTAGGACCGAGTTTGGCTTAGAGTTTAGGTCATATGTGGATATGGGAAAGTAGTTGAGGGTTTTGGAGCATATCACTAAGCACATGAAGCAAGAGGCTCATTAAGCAACACCTCATCCCTCCTTAATAGTATTGGCTTTTCCTATGGACTCAATGTGATCTTGGATCACTAAAATATAAAATGAAGAGTCTTGAGCTTTTGAGCTTGAGCCAATCCATTGTCCTTAGCATTTTGAGGGTTCCACTTTCATATCCATGCCATGCCAATCATTGAGCTTTTCCTGAAATAATCATCTTGGAATAGCATTAGCTCAATGAGCTATATGTTGTTATGAATTACCAAAACCACCTAGGGATAGTTGCACTTTCAGATAAGTAAGTTGCTTCTTTACACTGCTGAGTGACCTGGTGTCCCCACGGTCCCATGCCCTTAAACCAACTCTTCAGGTGTTGTTGATTTACTGTATCTGGTAAACAAGCAATGCCACCATTAAAGTAATCCCATATTTGACGAATGTCATAGTTGATCGTAATGCTTCCGGTAACAAGAAGCATTACTAATGTTTTAAAATTTCTACTGTCCTTGCGTGATTGCCCTGAACATAATTAAGATGCTTCTTTTCATTTCGTGTATGTTTCGTATATTCTTACTGACCAACAATTGTTTACTTTCTACCTTTTTGTGTAGATAGGGATATCCATTTCAACTTTTTGCTATTGTGACCTTTTGGTGAACTGCACAAAACACTTTTTTTTGGAATAAGTGTCTTGTGCAGTTCAACTAAAATGTCACGTGGGCAACATCTCTCAATTTTGGTGGAACTGCACAAAACGGTGATTGGAGTTTCCAAAATCTCCATCAAATTCTGCTGGTAATCTCGTGCAACATTTTATTAGCTTTTGCAAGATGAGCCATTGTCACCACAATGGCACTTTATTTTAGTGGAACTGCACAAAAGGATAAACAAATAATTGTTGCACCTTACATGAGCAAGACAACCAACCTTAATGTTGCTGCATTTTAGTGCAACTACTAAAGAAGAACCTGCCTGTAACATCCCAAAATTCTAAATTTTGGAATGTTACATAAATAGATAGATTTGATTGATTGCTTGCTTGATTGGCTGTAATTGAGTGAAATTCGAAATCCCTTAAAAGTTAAATGAGAGGGAATAAAAGGACTTTCCCAAACTTTCATTTTCATTTTGATCTCCGTGATTCAAATTCTTTTCAAATACAAAACCCTAGAGAGAAGATGACATGACTTCTTCCATTTAATTAAATGAAAAGGGTATTTGAAAATATTTGAATTTCATTTGGAATTATTTTCAATTCAGAAACTTTAAGCAACTCAATGATTTTCACGAGAGAAGATAATATGACTTCTTCAAAATATATGAAATATGAGTTGAAAGTTTTAAAAGAATTAAATTCAAAGTCCTTTTGAAATTATTTTCCATTTGGAGTTATTTGGGTTTTATTCAAATTATTTTTCTCCAAAATAAAAATATATGGAAAATAGGGTAACATGATTCCCTACATCAGAAAATTGGAGATAAATAAATTTGAAATCATTTTGGTATTTTTAAAATGACTTTTATTGGATTTTAGTAGGGCAACGTAACTCTTTGAATTATTTGAATTTTTCTTGATTTTATATGACTTCACAAAAATGTCCACGTTGTAGAAAATCTTTTTCTGAAAGTTTTGATATATGTTATGCCTATATAATATTTTTATTTATTTTGGGTTTTGCTATTTTGTTCGTTTGGAAAAATGTTTTTTTTAAACCTCTCCGCCGCCGAACTGGGCCGGCCCAACAGGCCACGGCCTAGCCCAACACAGCACGTCCCCAAGCTCCAGCCAGACACCACCGCACGCACGCCACGCCGCCGCGCCGCCATGGGAGGCCGTGCCCGCCCCGGCCTCCTCTGCCCCCTCGCCCACGCCACGGAGTCGCCCCACCCTCCTTAAATACCACGCGCCGCCAACCCCTCTCTCTCCTCGCTTCGTGCCGCATCTTGCGCCGCCGCCGCCGCCATGCATCTCGCCGGAGCCGCCTCCACCCGCTCCGTCCTGTCGCCGTGGACCGCCGCCGACGCCGCCATCCTCCTCGCCGTGACGCGCCGCTCCTTCCGGTGCCTCTGCCCGGCGCCGCCGAGCCCCGAAGCCGTCGTCCTGTCCATAGCCGATGCCGCCGCCGTCCTCTCTGTCGCCGGTGACTCCAACCGCCGCGGTAACCACCGCCCCTCCTCGTCCGTCCGATCTGGATCTAAGGATCCAGAACCATTTGTTTTTTTTCTCTAAGCGTTTTTTTCTATTTAGAGAACGTTCGTTTTCTAAACCCCTAGAGCGAACGGTTTCATCATTTAGGTTCTGTTAGCGAGCGTTCGCTCGATAGTTTTTATCTTTTTCTTTTAATTTCGGCCAGGGATCCTTCTGCAAATACTTTCTTTATAGTTTAGTCCCTGAACTTCAAACGATCATTACTTTTCGCTCGTTTATCCAAATCCAACGAAACCAACGCTCACGTCTTCGTTATGATCCCCTCTATCCAGTAATCCAACTCAAACATGTTTTTGAAAGTTTAAAATTTGAATTAGACCAGATTTGAATGCAAACTTCGTTTGATCATAACTTGAGTTTCGTAACTGCGATTTGGTTGATTCTTTTTGCAAATTGAAGATCTTGACCTAAACTTTCTGATAAGGCCAAATTCACATAATTTCAGTACTGTTAGAAATTGTGTTATGTTGCAAGAGTTATTTGCTTGGTTTTGATGTTTTCCGAATCGTCTTCTTCGTTCTTTCCGATCTTTTGAGTGATTGCTTATGTGTGGTTACTATTGCTTGCTCACGATAGATTGAACGGAGTGTGACGAGTAGAACTATCAAGAGTTATGAGTGCGAATCATCTTCATCAACATTGCAGGCAAGTTCACACTTTGATCATATCCCTTTCATACCCAGTTTTTATGCATTAGTTTCAACCCTCAAACATTGCATGGTTAGGACTTGATAACATGTGGGTATTGTGAAGTAGTTGATGAGGTAGGAACCTATTGCCCTGTTACTATTAAACCCCCGGGAGTTACTTTTACGTTATGCTCATATTGCTATGCTATGCTCGTAGACGTGGATTGGTTTGAGAGAATTCATGACACATGTGAGAGTTATTATTTAATGGTTAACTTAAGGTGGCTACTTTAATACACATCTGGGTGGATTGATTGGGGCACCCTGGAGCACCCAGTGGTTTTCCCGGGCACCTGGAGAACCCGGTGTTTGCCCAAGGGGATCCCGGAGGACCCGTGTGATCACCCTATGGAATGCCACCCAGGCTCAAAGGGATCATAAGATTATTCATGCTAGAAACTTCCGTCTGCAGCCACATGCTATTATGGGCTCTAGCATAGTTGAGTAAGTTACGTGAAGCTCTTGAAGAGGTGGATCAGCAGGTAGTGGGTTGTAGGTTTGGTATGGTCTGCCTGGAGTAGAGAGTTAATGTTCCTGAAAGACTGTGTCTCGGTCATCCGTTTCTCAAACACCATGTAGTGCGAGAAATCCAACGGAGGCGATCGAGTCTTGTGGGAAAAAGTGCGCAAACCTCTACAGAGTGTACAAACTAATCATGGTTAGTCGTGTCCCCGGTTATGGAAAAATCTTGAGTCTCTAGTACTTTGATTATCATACTGATCTCATCACGTTACTTAAATAATTTGTTGGGTTATTGATGTTAATTTGGGATTGAGTTGGAGGAACCTTATCAATATTTTCAACCAACTTTGTATTTAAATAAATTATATTCCTTTGCAGTAGGGAAAAATTGGCTTTTCGCAAAAACATTATAACCATAGAGCTTTTCCACCAGCCATATATGCATGTAGTGATAGCTATTATTCATCATTATCCTATGGTGTGAATTTGCCAGTACATTCAATGTACTGACCCATTGTGGCTGCAACGTCTCATGTTGCAGGATTTTTACGACGAGTAAGTGATACATTAGGGTATGATTTCTACACTCAACTTTGTTGTTGGTGTTGATGGGAATCCACAACCTTGTTGTTACTTCCGCTATATGGATTGAGGTAATAGTATTTATGTTACTTTATACATGTGATTTACCTCGGTTATAAATCCTTGAGTACTGTGTGTGTTAGCATACCGATCCAGGGATGGCACTTAAGCACAAAGACTTGTCCGTCTGAGGTCGGGTCGCTACAAGATGGTATCAGAGCACATGTTGATATTAGGATGTGACCCCTAGAAACTGGCAAGCCCATAGGAAGGATTTTCTCTACACCATTCTTTTCAAAAAGATCGTTTACCTCTCTTGTCTTCTGAGCTTATTCAAATATTCCCTTTTAGTGAGACCATACCCCTTTTCCCTTTTGACCACTCGAGGATTCGACTGATGAGACCACTCCGACAAGGACAAGATATTGGACAACTAAAGACCATTCTGAATGAAGAGGACTTTTACCGTGTATTATAATAATGGAAACTACAACGGTTGAAGACTCCGAAGACTAGGAGAATTTGAAGGCCGTGTAGAATTTTCCAGATTTGTATGACCTAGGAAGGCACCCCTTATGGAACTTGGCAGACTATTGAAGCTATCAATACCCGAGATCAAGGTGTGTTGGAGAAAGACCGGAACATGGAGAGTTAAAAGCTCGAAGTTTTCGTTAAGAAAACCCTAAGGCAAGAGATATCAATTATGGAAGATAGCTCATGGCAATGACAAGGGCAGAAACATGGCTATCCCTGATGTTATCGCCCGTTGATGCTATTGCCACCGTGCTGAGTTAAGGATGCATTTCTTTAGAGTGGATTGGATGGAAGAAGGCTGATGGAGCACCTATCAGCAAAAGATGAAGTTTTAACCTTAGCTGGTGTATCACCGGAATCTGGAGTAGTACATCAAGTATTCTAAGATGGACCTGCAGGAAGCTGTATATGACAAGGAAGCATTTTGTGAAGAACTTAGGACCTAGAAGCTGAAGTAGCCAAGCTAGAGGAACGAAACCTTGAGACATCAAAGTTTCATTAGGAACTGAAGGACAGTAGGATCATGGCTCATGTCGAGGTTGATGAAACCCAGAAGTTTGGAATGCAACTCCAGAAATATTAAAGGACGTCACGATAGACTTTGCGACAACAGAAATGATCTGGCAAAAGGATTTGAGGAAGACAAGCATGATCAGAAGAAGCCATTGGAGGCATGAACAAGACTTGAAGAGTTAGACGACCTAGAAGATTTATTAACCTCTTGAAGACCAAACCCCTGTTATATGCCTACGTTAGATGCGACATTTGTGAGCTGTCATTTGTTTGATGTTTTTTCGACAGCCACAGATAAAAATCTATCTTTTCAAAACCATTGTCTGCATTGTGTGTATCCCTCTCTATCTCTCTTATCTCACCCCAAACCCACATGGACCCAATAGAGGATGAATGGAGATGAGCTTGTATTTTCTGGACCGATGAGTCAGTTGGAGACAGACCGATGGATTCAGAACATGGAGGATCACATGGAGAATAACCCTATAGTTGGAAATGATATTACCCAGCATGCTCTCTAGTGCTTTGAAAGAGGTGCTGCTACTTGGTGGAGGATGTACCAAACCATGAATGGATGGCAAGGAGTAACCACTTGGAAAGAATTTAAGTTGACTCTGCAAAGATCTCATCTTGTGTCCCAGAAGTTGAAGCCTTATGGAAAGGATATGAAGAAACCTTGTGCATGCAAGATTTGTGGAGAAATAGGACACACCCATAAAGAACACAAGGATGAATGCCCTAATTGTGAAGGAAGTCAGCCAGTTGAAGAATGCCCAACTAGGCAAATTACTTGTTTCTTGTGTGAAGGGACTACCCACTATCCTGCTCAGTGTCACATTTACCCCATGGTACGAAGAACCGTACAACAGAAGAAAGAGGTAAAGAAAGGAGCCCTTATGGAAATTTTAGAAGAAACCGTGATGAAGGAAGATGTCGGGGACACACCCAAAGAAGAACTAATTAAACCCTGCACCAAGTCATGCTATTCATGTGGAGAAGAAGGACACATCTCCCAGAATTGTTTGAATGGGGATCTAGTAGTATTCCCGACAGAGGAAGTAGAGTATGACCCACATGAAATAGAAGCCCTGATTGGAACGGAAAAGTCCAGAAAGAGAAGTAGATTGGATTCCAGGAAGGACCTGAGTCATATCACCTGTTTCAGGTGCAAGGAGTCGGGGCACTACTTCAGCGGTTGCCCAAAAAGGAAACCTCGAGACTTGTCAGAAGTAATATGTTTTCGTTGTAATGGAGCAGGGCATTTTGCCAGAGAATGCCCCAAGGAGAAGCAGACTTGTGATAATTAGTGGTGTCTGTGAGAAGTATAGCAGTAGTAGTGAGAACATTTCTTTAGTATTGAGGTGTTGAGTTGAGGCGTGTAAAGGAAATGCAGGAGATGGTAATTGTTGGAGAATCAATAAAGTTAGCATTGTTGGTACTGATTTGGAATTTATGAGTTGTTACTCTATGAAGAAAGATTTTTGACCATTTTCGAGGATATGAGAAATATGGTCTATGGAAGATTTGAGCATTTTAAGGGTGGTAGTACCCTGTGAGAACCCTTGACCTCTAGATAGGATAATGATATTCCACGAAGTGGACTTCGGACAAAATAAGTATGAGTTTTGTCTCGATATGCGGGGTATCCCAAGAATATGAAGGAATGAAGTATTATAGGATATAAAGGAGGTATGGTGTTGGAAATATAGAACGATTATAACTCCATGACGAGTCTGAGTAATCACGTCTTAGTTTGGAACCAACAGAAGGAAGGGAGACAATACAATTGGATGGATTTTAAGTAGTGCTAGGAAGCTGGGAGTTGGATGTTGGAATAACGATCAGTTGCCCCGAGGATGAGTTGAAGGTTTACAAGTGATGAGATGGGCCATAACCCACAGGCCCCAGGACCTGCCAAGAAGCAAGCACACTCTTGCTGAAGGAAAAACCCTAGAAGAAGTTATGATTTTATCAACAGACGATTTTATAGGAGTAACACAAAACCTGAGAGTTGTGAAGGAATGATAGATGTTTGTTTGGCTTGCAGAATCCATGGATTTATCCGAACTTAGTTCATCGACAAGAGAAATTCTGCAATGCTTGTGAGGATGACCGAGTGTTAGAATGCGAGATTCGCTAAACCATGTACAAGGTAATGATTTGGGTGCGGGATGGATTGATCACCATACCGACTTACTCTTATTATTCGCCTTGCTATATGGGATGGTAAATCTGAGTGACTTACCTATAGTAGAGAGACGACGATATTAAGCCTTGTTTAAACCTTAGAATGGTATAATCATTTTCCCTTGTACAAGGCAGCTGTTGCCAATCGTAGGACATACTCTGAGAATGAAGCCTAGACCCATTTCCTGCAGGAGAAGACATAAATGGTTGACCACCATGAGATGTCGATAGTTGTTTAGTATGGGCGTCACACCCGTCAGTTGAGAAGACCCAGTCTTGGAACAACCTTACCAAGAAAAAGGACAAAAGAATTGTGGTAAAGGTTATGCCACTATCGGAAGAGCCCAGAGATGGAATTTCCCGAGATCTAGGAAGATCAACACTGTCAACAATAAGGATGGAGTATATGAGTTTACATGGAACCGTTACCATGTTTCTAAGGGTGGTAGCACCCCAGACCCACCGGAGACAATCGATGGATTTTGAGAAGACCCCAAACCTAACTTATTTATTTCTAGCCTCTCCGAATCTCAAGGACGAGATTCATTTTAAGGGTGGTAGGTTTATAACATCCCAAAATTCTAAATTTTGGCATGTTAGATAAATAGATAGATTTGATTGATTGCTTGATTGATTGGCTGAAATTGAGTGAAATTCGAAACCTTTTGAAAGTTAAATGAGAGGGAATAAAAGCACTTTCCCAAACTTTAATTTTCAATTTTGATCTCCGTGATTCAAATTCTTTTCAAATACAAAACCCTAGAGAGAAGATGACATGACTTCTTCCATTTAATTAAATGAAAAGGGTATTTGAAAATATTTGAATTTCATTTGGAATTATTTTCAATTCAAAAACTTTAAGCAACTCAATGATTTTCACGAGAGAAGATAATATGACTTCTTCAAAATATATGAAATATGAGTTGAAAGTTTTAAAAGAATTAAATTCAAAGTCCTTTTGAAATTATTTTCCATTTGGAGTTATTTGAGTTTTATTCAAATTATTTTTCTCCAAAATAAAAATATATGGAAAATAGGGTAACATGATTCCCTACATAAAAAATTAGAGATAAATAAATTTGAAATCATTTTGGTATTTTTAAAATGATTTTTATAGGATTTTAGTAGGGCAGCATAACTCTTTGAATTATTTGAATTTTTCTCGATTTTATATGACTTCACAAAAATGTCCACGTTGTAGAAAATCTTTTTCTGGAAGTTTTGATATATAATATGCCTATATAATATTTTTATTTATTTTGGGTTTTGCTATTTTGTTCGTCTGGAAAAATGTTTTATTTTAAAAAACCTCTCCGCCGCCGAACTGGGCCGGCCCAACAGGCCGTGGCCCAGCCCAACACAGCACGTCCCCGAGCTCCAGCCGGACTCCACCGCGCGCACGCCACGCCGCCGCGCCGCCATGGGAGGCCGTGCCCACCCCGGCCTCCTCTGCCCCCTCGCCCACGCCACGGAGTCGCCCCGCCCTCCTTAAATACCGCACGCCGCCGACCCCTCTCTCTCCTCGCATCGCGTCGTGTCGTGGAATTGTCACGGCAGATGTCCTTAGTGTCAGGACTTAGTCGTGAGGCCAACGCATCTTTGTAGTAGCTTGAGAGGGGTTGAGCGGAATCGAGAGACGCAACACAAGACAAGGATTTAGACAGCTTCGGGCCCCGGGAAACATCATCCGGTAACAACCCTACATGCTGTTTGAGGCTAGGTCTCATTATCATCCCGTGGGAGTCGCCGTAAACCGGCTCTCCTCTTTGTGTCTAGCCCTAAGGTTGTTTTCTCTTGCTCCTCCTCCTTTGGGGAGCCCTGCCCCTCCTTATATATGTTGAAGGGGCGGGTTACATGTGGAGTCCTATTAGGATTAGGACTAGTCTATCTCTAATACAAACCGGATACAAGTCCTGGTTTTAACTCCTTGTAAGGTAAATATTCCTCATGCCTTTCCTCTTAAACCGGCCCACCATAGTATGAACCGGCCTTCATGAATCGCCCGTTGGGCCACCGGGTCTTGTCGCTCCTCTGACCCGCCTGCCGGATTACCAATGAACCGTAAACCGCCAGGTCTAAACGGGTCGCCAGTGAATCGTCAAGTCTTAGCCGGGTCTCAAGTAAACCGCCAAGTCCGGTCGGGTTATACTTCCGGCCGGTTTACACCGCGGGGTATATCCCCGACATTAGCCCCCAGTTTAATTTGGATTTATCCATGTTAAACTGATCCTGTAAAACAAATACAAGAACAAATTTGACAGATTATGCTTTGGGTTAAGAATTCTTGTAAACCAGCATCTGATCATCCTTAATTCCTTGTCATTTCCTCCTTCTAAAAAATCCATGTCAAGAAGCCAGCTTCATACTCAATTTGCTGACATTGGTTTCTCACAGAGAAATATTGTGAAGAATAATCCACTTGAGTCGGCTTCCAAAGCGTCAGTTTAAGAAATATTGGTCTTGAAATACTCATCTGATATTCAACTGGTTTGAAGATGTAAAACTTGCCGGTTTAATATTACCAAAATCGCCGGTTTGTAAATACCGATGGCACCGAGTCATAATTGTTGCCGTCGCCGGGTCATAATTATTGATGACACCGGGTCAATCTGGTTTTCTCAAAACAGAGAATTTGAAAATATTTCTCCAATAATAATATAATACCTGTAGCCCCCAAGTCTTGAGCAGAACAAAGTGATGGTTTAAGACTTGCGTCAATATAAATACTGCCACTTTTGTGTTCATCCCAGTCACTAGTAAAAACTGAACACTCCATATTATGTAGCCCCCAAGTGTCGGGTTGTCATGCTTGCAGGAACCTGGGACTTGCAATTGCCTGATGCTCAAAAAACTTCAACCAGTGTAGCCCCCAAGGGTCGGGTCATTATGCAATAACGAGCAGGGACTTTATAAATATGATCATGCTTCATTGAAAATAACATCATATGATGTAACTCCACCATGGGGCTTGAACCCACGTCCACAAGGTTAAGAGCTTTGTGCTTTACAAACTGAGCAGTGGACCCTTGAATATAATGGATTAAGACTTATGTACCTTCAATCATTGATAGGAGCAACTGATAGCCCCCAAGGGTCAGCTCATTATGATGTGATGAGTCGGGTCTTCAATAAGGCCAAGAAAAATGACTTAGCATTAGCCCCCAAGTGTCATGGTGCATGATTGCAGTGACATGAGACTTGCATATTTGATATAATCTCAACGTGAATAATGTAGCCCCCAAGTGTCGGGTCATAAGCCTGCAGCGACTCGGGACTATTCCTTTAATTATAGAATATATCATATCCATCGATAATATAATAGCCATTGCGCTAAAGCGAGTTTGAAAACCTTAATTATAATTGAAGGAAATATGCCCTAGAGGCAATAATAAAGTTATTATTTATTTCCTTATTTCATGATAAATGTTTATTATTCATGCTAGAAATTGTATTAACCGGAAACATAATACATGTGTGAATACATAGACAAACAGAGTGTCACTAGTATGCCTCTACTTGACTAGCTCGTTAATCAAAGATGGTTATGTTTCCTAACCATGGACAAAGAGTTGTTATTTGATTAACGGGATCACATCATTAGATGAATGATCTGATTGACATGACCCATTCCATTAGCTTAGCACCCGATCGTTTAGTATGTTGCTATTGCCTTCTTCATGACTTATACATGTTCCTATGACTATGAGATTATGCAACTCCCGTTTGCCGGAGGAACACTTTGTGTGCTACCAAACGTCACAACGTAACTGGGTGATTATAAAGGAGCTCTACAGGTGTCTCCAAAGGTACATGTTGGGTTGGCGTATTTCGAGATTAGGATTTGACACTCCGATTGTCGGAGAGGTATCTCTGGGCCCTCTCGGTAAGTGCACATCACTTAAGCCTTGCAAGCATTGCAACTAATGAGTTAGTTGCGGGATGATGTATTACGGAACGAGTAAAGAGACTTGCCGGTAACGAGATTGAACTAGGTATTGGATACCGATGATCGAATCTCGGGCAAGTAACATACCGATGACAAAGGGAACAACGTATGTTGTTATGCGGTCTGACCGATAAAGATCTTCGTAGAATATGTGGGAGCCAATATGATCATCCAGGTTCCGCTATTGGTTATTGACCGGAGACGTGTCTCGGTCATGTCTACATTGTTCTCGAACCCGTAGGGTCCGCACGCTTAAGGTTTCGATGACAGTTATATTATGAGTTTATGAGTTTTGATGTACCGAAGGAGTTCGGAGTCCCGGATGAGATCGGGGACATGACGAGGAGTCTCGAAATGGTCGAGACGTAAAGATCGATATATTGGACGACTATATTCGGACATCGGAAAGGTTCCGAGTGATTCGGGTATTTTTCGGAGTACCAGGTAGTTACGGGAGAAGCAATGGGCCTTGATGGGCTTTAGTGGGAAGAGGAGAAAGGGCCAAGGGGCTGCTGCGCCCCCCCTCCCCTCTGGTCCGAATTGGACTAGGGAAAAGGGGGACGGCCACCTTTCCTTCTCCTCCACTTCCTTCTCCCTTCCTCCCCTCTTGGTGGACTCCTACTAGGACTTGGAGTCCTAGTAGGACTCCACATCCTGGCCGCACCAATTGCCTTGGCCGGCCTCCTCCTCCTCCATCCTTTATATACTGAGGCAAGGGGCACCCCATAGACACAAGTTGATCTTCGTGATCGTTCCTTAGCCGTGTGCGGTTCCCCCCTCCACCATATTCAACCTCAGTCATATTATAGCGGTGCTTAGGCGAAGCCCTGCGACGGTAGAGCATCAAGATCGTCACCACGCCGTCGTGCTGACGGAACTCCTCCCCGACGCTTTGCTGGATCGGAGCCCGGGGATCGTCATCGAGCTGAACGTGTGCTAGAACTCGGAGGTGCCGTAGTTTCCGTGCTTGATCGGTCGGGCCGTGGAGACGTACGACTACATCAACCAAACGCTTCCGTTGTCGATCTACAAGGGTACGTAGATCACACTCTCCCCTCTCGTTGCTATGCATCACCATGATCTTGCGTGTGCGTAGGAAATTTTTTGAAATTACTACGTTCCCCAACAGTGGCATCCGAGCCTAGGTTTTATGGCTTGATGTTATATGCACGAGTAGAACACAAGTGAGTTGTGGGCGATATAAGTCATACTGCTTACCAGCATGTCATACTTTGGTTCGGCGGTATTGTTGGACGAAGCGGCCCGGACCAACATCACGTGTACGCTTACGCGAGACCGGTTCTCCCGACGTGCTTTGCACAGAGGTGGCTTGCGGGTGACAGTTTCTCCAACTTTAGTTGAACCGAGTGTGGCTACGCCCGGTCCTTGCGAAGGTTAAAACAGCACCAACTTGACAAACTATCGTTGTGGTTTTGATGCGTAGGTAAGATTGGTTCTTGCTTAAACCCGTAGCAGCCACGTAAAACTTGCAACAACAAAGTAGAGGACGTCTAACTTGTTTTTGCAGGGCATGTTGTGATGTGATATGGTCAAGACATGATGCTAAAATTTTATTGTATGAGATGATCATGTTTTGTAACCGAGTTATCGGCAACTGGCAGGAGCCATATGGTTGTCGCTTTATTGTATGCAATGCAATCGCCCTGTAATGCTTTACTTTATCACTAAGCGGTAGCGATAGTCGTAGAAGCATAAGATTGGCGAGACGACAACGATGCTATGATGGAGATCAAGGTGTCGCGCCGGTGACGATGGTGATCATGACGGTGCTTCGGAGATGGAGATCACAGGCACAAGATGATGATGGCCATATCATATCACTTATATTGATTGCATGTGATGTTTATCTTTTTATGCATCTTATCTTGCTTTGATTGACGGTAGCATTATAAGATGATCTCTCACTAATTATCAAGAAGTGTTTTCCCTGAGTATGCACCGTTGCCAAAGTTCGTCGTGCCCACACACCACGTGATGATCGGGTGTGATAAGCTCTACGTCCATCTACAACGGGTGCAAGCCAGTTTTGCACACGCAGAATACTCGGGTTATACTTGACGAGCCTAGCATATGCAGATATGGCCTCGGAACACGGAGACCGAAAGGTCGAGCGTGAATCATATAGTAGATATGATCAACATAATGATGTTCACCATTGAAGACTAATCCATTTCACGTGATGATCGGTTATGGTTTAGTTGATTTGGATCACGTGATCACTTAGAAGATTAGAGGGATGTCTATCTAAGTGGGAGTTCTGAAGTAATATGATTAATTGAACTTAAATTTATCATGAACTTAGTCCTGGTAGTATTAGCATATCTATGTTGTAGATCAATAGCTCGCGTTGTTGCTTCCCTATGCTTATTTTGATATGTTCCTAGAGAAAATTGTGTTGAAAGATGTTAGTAGCAATGATGCGGATTGGATACGTGATCTGAGGTTTATCCTCATTGCTGCACAAAGGAATTATGTCCTTGATGCACCGCTAGGTGACAGACCTATTGCAGGAGCAGATGCAGACGTTATGAACGTTTGGCTAGCTAAATATGATGACTACTTGATAGTTTAGTGCACCATACTTAACGGCTTAGAATCGGGACTTCAAAGATGTTTTGAACGTCATGGACCATATGAGATGTTCCAGGAGTTGAAGTTAATATTTCAAGCAAATACCCGAGTTGAGAGATATGAAATCTCCAACAAGTTCTATAGCAAAAAGATGGAGGAGAATCGCTCAACTAGTGAGCATGTGCTCAGATTGTCTGGGTACTACAATCGCTTGAATCAAGTGGGAGTTAATCTTCCAGATAAGATAGTGATTGACAGAATTCTCTAGTCACCATCACCAAGTTAGTAGAACTTCGTGATGAACTATAGTATGCAAGGGATGACGAAAACGAATCCCGAGCTTTTCATGATGATGAAATCGATGAAGGTAGAAATCAAGAAAGAGCATCAAGTGTTGATGGTTGACAAGATCACTTGTTTCAAGTATAGGGCAAAGGGAAAAAGGGAACTTCAATAAAAACAGCAAGCAAGTTGCTGCTCAAGTGAAGAAGCCCAAGTCTGGTCCTAAGCCTGAGACTAAGTGCTTCTACTGCAAAGGGACTGGTCACTGGAAGCGGAACTACCCCAAGTGATTGACGGATAAGAAGGATGGCAAAGTGAACATAAGTATATTTGATATACATGTTATTGATGTGTACTTTACTAGTGTTTATAGCAACCCCTCAGTATTTGATACTAGTTCAGTTGCTAAGATTAGTAACTCGAAACGGGAGTTGCAGAATAAACAGAGACTAGTTAAGGGTGAAGTGACGATGTGTGTTGGAAGTGGTTCCAAGATTGATATGATCATCATCGCACACTCCCTATAATTTCGGGATTAGTGTTGAACCTAAATAAGTGTTATTTGGTGTTTGCGTTGAGCATGAATATGATTTGATCATGTTTATTGTAATACGGTTATTCATTTAAGTAAGAGAATAAATTGTTGTTCTGTTTACATGAATAAAACCTTATATGGTTACACACCCAATGAAAATAGTTCGTTGAATCTCGATCGTAGTAATACACATAAATCATAATATTGAAACCAAAAGATGCAAAGTTAATAATGATAGTGCAACCTATTTGTGGCACTGCCGTTTAGGTCATATTGGTGTAAAGCGCATGAAGAAACTCCATGCTGATGGGCTTTTGGAATCACTTGATGCTTGTGAACCATGCCTCATGGGCAAGATGACTAAGACTCTGTTCTTCGGAACAATGGAGTGAGCAACAGATTTGTTGGAAATCATACATACTGATGTATGTGGTCCGATGAATATTGAGGCTCGCGACAAGAATCATTATTTTCTGATCTTCACAGATGATTTGAGCAGATATGAGTATATCTACTTGATGAAACACAAGTCTGAAACATTTGAATAGTTCAAAGAATTTCAGAGTGAAGTGGAAAATCATCGTAACAAGAAAATAAAGTTTCTACGATCTGATCGTAGAGAAGAGTATTTGAGTTACGAGTTTTGGCCTTCAGTTAAAAACAATGTGAAATAGTTTCACTACTCACGCCACCTGGAACACCATAATGTAATGGTGTGTCCGAACGTCATAACCATACTTTATTAGATATGGTGCGATCTATGATGTCTCTTACCGAACTACCACTATCGTTTTGGGGTTATGCATTAGAGACAGCTGCATTCACGTTAAATAGGGCACCATCTAAAGTCCGTTGAGACGACGCCTTATGAACTGTGGTTTGGCAAGAAACCAAAGTTGTCGTTTCTGAAAGTTTGGGGCTGCGATGCTTATGTAAAAAAAAACTTCAACCTGATAAGCTCGAACCCAAATCAGAGAAATGTGTCTTCATAGGATATCCAAAGGAAACTATTGGATACACCTTCTATCACAGATCCGAAGGCAAGACTTTTGTTGCTAAATTCGGAAACTTTCTAGAGAAGGAGTTTCCCTCGAAAGAAGTGAGTGGGAGGAAAGTAGAACTTGATGAGGTAGCTGTACCTGCTCCCTTGTTGGAAAGTAGTTCATCACAGAAATCTGTTCCTTTGACTACTAGACCGATTAGTGAGGAAGCTAATGATGATGATCATGTAACTTCAGATCAAGTTACTACCGAATCTCGTAGGTTAACTAGAGTGAGATCCGCACCAGAGTGGTACGGTAATCCTGTTCTGGAAGTCATGTTACTAGACCATGACGAACTTGCGAACTATGAGGAAGCGATGATGAGCCCAGATTCCGCGAAATGGTTTGAGGCCATGAAATCTGAGATATGATCCATGTATGAGAACAAAGTATGGACTTTGATGGATTTGCCCGATGATCGGCAAGCCATAGAAAATAAATGGATCCTCAAGAGGAAGACGGACGCTGATAGTAGTGTTACTATCTACAAAGCTAGACTTGTCGAAAAATGTTTTTGACAAAGTTCAAGGTGTTGACTATGATGAAATTTTCTCACTCGTAGCGATGCTTAAGTCTGTCCAAATCATGTTAGCAATTGCCGCAGTTTTATGAAATCTGGCAAATGGATAAACAAAACTACATTCCTTAATGGATTTAAAGAAGAGTTGTATATGATACAACCAGAAGGTTTTGTCAATCCTAAAGGTGCTAACAAAATATGCAAGCTCCAGCGATCCATCTATGGACTGGTGCAAGCATCTCGGAGTTGGAATATACGCTTTGATAAGTTGATCAAAGTATATAGTTTTATACAGACTTGTGGTGAAGCCTGTATTTACAAGAAAGTGAGTGGGAACACTACAACATTTCTAATAAGTATATGTGTATGACATATTGTTGATCGGAAATAATGTAGAATTATTCTGCAAAGCATAAAGGAGTGTTTGAAAGGATTTTTTCAAAGAAAAACCTCGGTGAAGCTGCTTATATATTGAGCATCAAGATCTATAGAGATAGATCAAGACG
The DNA here is from genome assembly GCF_003073215.2 of Triticum urartu. Classification (NCBI taxonomy): domain Eukaryota; kingdom Viridiplantae; phylum Streptophyta; class Magnoliopsida; order Poales; family Poaceae; genus Triticum; species Triticum urartu. The sequence goes on from NC_053028.1 coordinate 482,520,238, forward strand.
CTTGATAAGTTTTTTCAATAGTACATACCTTGACAATATTTTGAAGTAGTTCAAAATGGAACAGTCAAAGAAAGAATTATTGCCTGTATTACAAGGTGTGAAGTTGAGTAAGACTCAAAGCCCGACCACGGTAGAAAATAGAATGAGAATGAAAGTCATTCCCTATGCCTTGGCCATAGGTTCTATAAAGTATGCCATGCTGTGTACCATACCTATTGTATACCCTACACTAATTTTGGCAAGGGAGTACAATAGTGATCTAGGAGTAGATCACTGGACAGCGGTCAAAATTATCCTGAGTGGAATAAGGATATGTTTCTCGATTATGGAGGTGACAAAAGGTTCGTCGTAAAAGGGTTACGTCGATACAAGTTTTAGCACTGATCCGGATGACTCTTAGTCTTCATCTGGATACATATTGAAAGTGGGAGCAATTAGCTAGAGTAGTTCCGTGCAGAGCATTGTAGACATAGAATTTTGCAAAATACATACGGATTTGAATTTGGCAGGCCCGTTGACTAAATTTCTCTCACAAGCAAAACATGATCACTCTTTGGGTGTTAATCACATAGCGATATGAACTAGATTATTGAATCTAGTAAACCATTTGGGTGTTAGTCACATGGAGATGTGAACCAATCACATAAAGATGTGAACTATTGGTGTTAATCACATAGCGATGTGAACTAGATTATTGACTCTAGTGCAAGTGGGAGACTGAAGGAAATATGCCCTAGAGGCAATAATAAAGTTATTATTTATTTCCTTATTTCATGATAAATGTTTATTATTCATACTAGAATTGTATTAACCGGAAACATAATACATGTGTGAATACATAGACAAACAGAGTGTCACTAGTATGCCTCTACTTGACTAGCTCGTTAATCAAAGATGGTTATGTTTCCTAACCATGGACAAAGAGTTGTTATTTGATTAACGGGATCACATCATTAGATGAATGATCTGATTGACATGACCCATTCCATTAGCTTAGCACCCGATCGTTTAGTATGTTGTTATTGCTTTCTTCATGACTTATACATGTTCCCATGACTATGAGATTATGCAACTCCCGTTTGCCGGAGGAACACTTTGTGTGCTACCAAACGTCACAACATAACTGGGTGATTATAAAGGAGCTCTACAGGTGTCTCCAAAGGTACATGTTGGGTTGGCGTATTTCGAGATTAGGATTTGTCACTCCGATTGTCGGAGAGGTATCTCTAGGCCCTCTCGGTAAATGCACATCACTTAAGCCTTGCAAGCATTGCAACTAATGAGTTAGTTGCGGGATGATGTATTACGGAACGAGTAAAGAGACTTGCCGGTAACGAGATTGAACTAGGTATTGGATACCGACGATCGAATCTCGGGCAAGTAACATACCGATGACAAAGGGAACAACGTATGTTGTTATGCGGTCTGACCGATAAAGATCTTCGTAGAATATGTGGGAGCCAATATGAGCATCCAGGTTCCGCTATTGGTTATTGATCGGAGACGTGTCTCGGTCATGTCTACATTGTTCTCGAACCCGTAGGGTCCGCACGCTTAAGGTTTCGATGACAGTTATATTATGAGAGTTTATGCATTTTGATGTACCGAAGTTAGTTCGGAGTCCTCGATGTGATCACGGACATGACGGGGAGTCTCGAAATGGTCGAGACATAAAGATTGATATATTGGATGGCTATATTCGGACACCGGAATTGTTCCGGGTGATTTCGGAGAAAACCGGAGTGCCGGAGGGGTTACCGGAACCCCCCGGGGAAGTAATGGGCCTTATTGGGCCTGAGGGGAGAGAGAGGGCAGCAGCCCAAGGGGCTGCTGCGCCCCCCCCCCTCTGGTCCGAATTGGACTAGGGAAAAGGGGGCCGGCCACCTTTCCCTTCTCTCCACTTCTTCTCCCTCCTCCCCTCTTGGTGGACTCCTACTAGGACCTTGGAGCCTAGTAGGACTCCACATCCTGGCCGCACCAATTGCCTTGGCCGGCCTCCTCCTCCTCCATCCTTTATATACTGAGGCAAGGGGCACCCCATAGACACAAGTTGATCTTCGTGATCGTTCCTTAGCCGTGTGCGGTGCCCCCCTCCACCATATTCAACCTCGGTCATATTGTAGCGGTGCTTAGGCGAAGCCCTGCGACGGTAGAGCATCAAGGTCGTCACCACGCCGTCGTGCTGACGGAACTCCTCCCCGACGCTTTGCTGGATCGGAGCCCGGGGATCGTCATCGAGCTGAACATGTGCTAGAACTCGGAGGTGCCGTAGTTTCGGTGCTTGATCGGTCGGGCCGTGGAGACGTACGACTACATCAACCAAACGCTTCCGTTGTCGATCTACAAGGGTACGTAGATCACACTCTCCCCTCTCGTTGCTATGCATCACTATGATCTTGCGTGTGCGTAGGAAATTTTTTGAAATTACTACGTTCCCCCATAATAATACCGGTTATTGATAACCATAAAAAAACCCAGCCATGTTGGCTATTCAAGATAATATAATCCGGTATGAAAACCTTATTCATTCAATATCATAATGAAAATTCAGCCAGGTTTGGCTATTTGAATAATATAACCCAATGATTTATAAGCGCATGATTCCAATGGCGCAATCCAAATATATACTGGCGACTTATAGTCCAAAGCCAGACCGGTTTAATAAACACCGGAAAATTTCTCATCATAGACTGGCGATTTATCGTCTTAAAGCCAGGCCGGTTTAGTAAACACCGGATAATTTATCATCATAGTCGCGACATATAGTCGAAAGCCAGGACGGTTTAATAAACACCGGTAATTTATAATCATGCTTTATTCAACCTATTTCTGTGACATTGAATCACATCGTTGGTTTACCAACTTTTTGTAGTAGGGGTGATAACCCAAATCTTGAGTATTTGAGAACTCCTTCCTTAATTTGCCGGTTTATGATAAAACCGTTCCGGGTTGTGATAAACACCGGTTTATTCAATACTGGTGACTTTGAGTCGGAACCAGACCGGGCTGATAGTCTCCGGATTATAACTGATCATGTACTGACAACTTGTAGTTGAAAGCCAAGCCGGGTTAATGAACGCCGGTATATCCATGCACATATGATACATGCTATGATGATGTAATGATGCTGCAATGTATGATGCAATATATGATGATGTATATGTATGATCAAGAGGGTTTAAGCTATGGTTGGGATACGACCAGAGCCCCCATGTAGTCATAATTGTGGCATTGCGCCGATCAAAAGGTGTAACTATGGTTCGAATACGACCAAGCCCCCAAGTGATTTCCCTAGTGCCCTTATGCCTATCAAGAGGTGTAACTATGGTTCGAACCCATAGCCCCCAAGTGATTTTCCCTGGTGGCCTTATGCCTATCAAGAGGTGTAGCTATGGTTCGGATACGACCAAGCCCCCAAGTGATTTCCCTGGTGCCCTTATGCCTATCAAGAGGTGTAGCTATGGTTCGGATATGACCAGAGCCCCCAAATGATTTCCATGGTGGCCTTTAAGCCTATCAAGAGGTGTGACTATGGTTCGAACATAGCCCCCAAGTGATATTGTGAGTTGTGCTCAAGGGATACCCATGTTTGAGCTGTGCTGTGAAACAGACTCTCTTTGGCCCCTTGTGAAAATATTGGCTTGATAGCCAGATTACCGAAGTAACCAGAGATGTGCTCTTATGATAATATTGGCTTGACAGCCGGATCAATATGTAATCAGAACTCCGCTTTATAAACAGAAGCCCATATGTGATCAATAATATGATAAGCCAATAAGGCAGGATAACCCATGTTTGACCCGCGCGTCATGGCAACAGGTCCTCTTCGGCAACCTATAAATTTTTGCAAGAGATAAATTCTTCTCGAAGCAAGATTTTGAACCGGATATTGAGAGCGTCAGAGCTTTGTGGGAGACATATTTCCCTTGAACCGGATTGTAAATCGGAATCTTCATTTTCAGCCAGAATTTTTTTTGACGGCCTTTTAAACTCGAACTTGCGAGAACTTAATTCTTTTTGAACCGGAACTTTAAACCGAATTTGAAAGCTTCAAAACTTTGTGGGAGACAGATTGTCCTTGAACCGGATGTTTGAACCGGATTTGAGAGCTTAAAATCTTTATAAGAGACAAATTTACCTTGAGCCGGATGTTCGAACCGGATTTGAGAGCTTCAAAGCTTTGCGGGAGAGAGATGTCTCTTGAACCGGATATTGAGGGCTTCAGCGCTTTGTTGGAGACGGGATTTCCCTTGAACCGGATTGTAAACCAGAAGCATCATTGTGAGCCAGAATATGTCTGATGCCCTTTTAAATTTTCATCAATATGGTAGTAGCCTCCAAGACCGGGTTATCTTTCCATTCATTGTCCTGATGTTCTTGAATTCACTGAGAAACCAACAATATTTGTTGAGTATACCATTGTAGCCCCAGAGTCTCAAGGTGACACGAGGAGTTGGCTTGAGATTCTCCATATTTGACCGTGATATAAACCGATATAAATTGTATATCATTGGTGTTGATAGCACGACGTGAATCCACAGAAGGTTGAGGTGACTGTGGCGGGTTATAAATGATCCCGTATGAGCCGTGTCAGCAACTCGACCAATGGTTCCTTCCAACTGGCTATTTTTAACCAAACTGTAGTGGCGGCGACTTGTGCGCCTGCCCATTGGGCCATCTAGTGCAGACGACGGTTGATGATAATTTGCCTCCAATTTGAGAGAAAACCGGGTTACCCGAGCAGTGATTGGCTTTATACTCAATAAACAGCTCATGCAGACAGGTGCGGCCAGTGTGTTGATATAGACCAGGTCGCGAGAGGCGGACGACAAAGACGACCGCAGCATCAGAGGCGGCTCGGACAGATGAGTCGGCCGCGGCATTGTAAGCCGGTGCAGACGGGCGAGTTAACCACATCATGTTGATGTAAACTGGTGTGAACGCGTGAACTGGCTGTCCGTTCATCAGGTAATGTGACGCGGAGGAAAATGCCGTTTGTAGAACGTTGCTAGTGCATGCTTTATACCCGCAGTATAACAATAATTTTACCTGTATAAAAACACCAATAGGGCAGTGTAATGGTGCTCAGATGAATAAACACGTATTGATAAAATATATAGAAATGATAGCACCTGGTATTTTTTTAAAACGCCCTTGACGTTTCCTTTGTTTCCTTCTTTCCAGCCAGAGCGAGCGCAAGGGAAGCAGGGCTCCTTCTTTGGTGGAGCGAGCGGCGACTGCCAGCAGGGCTGGAGATGGTCGCGGCAGAGGCAGAGATCAAACCGCAGAACTGGCGCGGGGTCGCCGGAACCGAACAGAGCGGCGACTCGGTCCGGGCTCGCGGCTGTGGAGATGAGGGCGTGCGGCCGACGGCTTTGGAACGAGCTGGGGAGAAACGCGGCACGGGCGGGTCGCCGATGAGGCAGAGCAACGATCTTCCTAAACCGCCGACAGTTTACGCGGTTGCGGAACGGATGAACCGGCCGCAGTGTGGTAAGCCGGTGCGGACGGGTGAGTCGGCCGTGACATTTGTAAGACGGCGCGGACAATGAGTCGGCCGCATGCGCGGACGGATGTAGACCGAACAGCGGGGACGACGATTTGCACGTGTATCCGTCGACAGCATAGCCCGGAAGAACGCCAATGAAAAAATTATGTTGGCACACGCTCCATATCCGCGGTATAACAATACCTTTGTCATAAATAATTATCCTGCATAAAAACATTGCCGATCACGGCAAAGATAAATTGTTTTTGACAAAAAACAATGTGTTAAAAAATAGACTCGGATGAATACCACCTGATTTGTCCAGACGACAGATGATCCGTGTGTAGGCTAGAATTTGATCAGACCAAATATCAGTGTAGATGTGCCAGTATTTTAGTCTTCATGGAGTACTACCAGTACACCTAATTGGTTCCTTGACCGTGTCATCCTTCTAGCGCCATGCTGTACTAGTACTGTAATACTAGTTGCTTTTGCTTCTGTCTTTTTGTGAGAAAGTGGTGGTTCTCGTGGCTGACTTGACCACCACAATAACATAGGATTTTCCTTTGATCTTTGTTCGTTTCCAACAGCAGTTTTGAGACTAGATTTGACAGTGTAGCTTACACTGGTACGGGCGCTCAGGGAGGCGGCCAGCTGTGGGCGTCTTAACCGCAGCGGCGACTCAAGGACAGCCAGAAAACGGCTCAAGCAGAGGCGTGGCGACGCCGGGTCAGCTCAGCATGGCTGAACCACGACGGGATCACGGGAGTGACGAAGCGGCGCAGGTGAAGCCGTAGGAGCCCGTTCCAGGTCGGCTCGCAGACGGGACAGATTGGCGAGGCGGTGATTTGCCGTGCGAGGAAGTGGCAGGTCAAACGGAGGAGTCCAAGTCCATGGATAACTCGCTCCCGGGTCGTGGCTGTTTCCTCCTCTCTTTTTTTTTCCTTCTTTTGAAAAATAGCCCTGATGATGATCTGGCAGCAGCACTTAATCTCTTCCGACTCGGATGGATGCAGTAGTCAGGGGAAAAAGACATCTGATCTAGTAGTAGTGTTCAAGTGATACTGGCCCTTTTCTCAAAAAAGAACAATGGATGATGAATTTCACGTGGCATAGTATTAGTTTAAATAGTACTCCTTCCGTTTCATAATATAAGAACGTTTTTGACATTATACTAGTGTAGAAAACGTTCTTATATTATAAGATAAAGAAATAGTATTAGTTCACGTGGCTAGTCTAGCACTTTTGATTTGGTCTTGATTGGACCGTGAGTAAATGACTGCTCGTACGTGCGCTGGCTCCCCTGTATAAAACGGCAATCAGACAGCGAAGTATTTTGAACCGGTCTTGGTTTCGCCAGATTGCTCAGCCGTTCCGGCGGAAATCAACTTTACTCGGACCGGCGGATCAATAGGTCACGTGCGATGGCGCGCACGCAACCCTAGCTTCTATCGATCTCAAACCATGTACTACCGGCTCCAAACATAATCATGTTCCTGATCACAAAATAACAAATTTGCCGATTTTTTCTCAACCGACGAAATCGCGAGCTCGTCGATTCCTGGATGAGATCCCTTCAAGAACTTAACACCATCGTGCGCAGGTCACACGGTGGACGCCAACTGTCGTGGAATTGTCACGGCAGATGTCCTTAGTGTCAGGACTTAGTCGTGAGGCCAACGCATCTTTGTAGTAGCTTGAGAGGGGTTGAGCGAAATTGAGAGACGCAACACAAGATAAGGATTTAGACAGCTTCGGGTCCCGGGAAACATCATCCGGTAACAACCCTACATGCTGTTTGAGGCTAGATCTCATTATCATCACGTGAGAGTCGTCGTAAACCGGCTCTCCTCTTTGTGTCTAGCCCTAAGGTTGTTTTCTCTTGCTCCTCCTCCTTTGGGGAGCCCTGCCCCTCCTTATATATGTTGAAGGGGCGGGTTACATGTGGAGTCCTATTAGGATTAGGACTAGTCTATCTCTAATACAAACCGGATACAAGTCCTGGTTTTAACTCCTTGTAAGGTAAATATTCCTCATGCCTTTCCTCTTAAACCGGCCCACCATAGTATGAACCGACCTTCATGAACCGCCCGTTGGGCCACCGGGTCTTGTCGCTCCTCTGACCCGCCTGCCGGATTACCAATGAACCGTAAACCGCCAGGTCCAAACGGGTTGCCAGTGAATCGTCAAGTCTTAGCCGGGTCTCAAGTAAACCGCCAAGTCCGGTCGGGTTATACTTCCGGCCGGTTTACACCGCGGGGTATATCCCCGACACGCCGCATCTTGCGTTGCCGCTGCCGCCACGCATCTCGTCGGAGCTACCTCCACCCGCTCCGTCCTGTCGCCGTGGACCGCCGCTGACGCCGCCATCCTCCTCGTCGCCGAGCCCCGAAGCCGCCGTCCCGTCTGTAGCCGCCGCCACCGCCGTCCTCTCCGTCGCCGGCGACTCCAACCTCCGCAGTAACAACCGCCCCTCCTCGTCCGTCCGATATGGATCTAAGGTTCCAGATCCATTTGTTGTTTTTTTCTCTAAGCGTTTTTTTCTATTTAGAGAACGTTCGTTTTCTAAACCTCTAGAGCGAACGGTTTCATCATTTAGGTTCTGTTAGCGAGCGTTCGCTCGATAGTTTTTTTCCTTTTCTTTTAATTTCGGCCAGGGATCCTTCTGCAAATACTTTCTTTACAGTTTAGTCCCTGAACTTCAAACGATCATTACTTTTCGCTCGTTTATCCAAATCCAACGAAACCAACGCTCACGTCTTCGCTATGATTCCCTCTATCCAGGAATCCGACTCAAACATGTTTTTGAAAGTTTAAAATTTGAATTAGACCAGATTTGTATGCAAACTTCGTTTGATCATAACTTGAGTTTTGTAACTCCGATTTGGTTGATTCTTTTTGCAAATTGAAGATCTTGACCTAAACTTTCCGATAAGGTCAAATTCACATAATTTTGGTACTGTTAGAAATTGTGTTATGTTACAAGAGTTATTTGCTTGGTTTTGATGTTTTCCGAATCGTCTTCTTCGTTCTTTTCGATCTTTTGAGTGATTGCTTATGTGTGGTTACTATTGCTTGCTCACGATAGATTGAACGGAGTGTGACGAGTACAACTATCAAGAGTTATGAGTGTGAATCATCTTCATTAACATTGCAGGCAAGTTCACACTTTGATCATATCCCTTTCATACCCAGTTTTTATGCATTAGTTTCAACCCTCAAACATTGCATGGTTAAGACTTGATAGCATGTGGGTATTGGGAAGTAGTTGATGAGGTAGGAACCTATTGCCCTGTTACTATCAAACCCCTGGGAGTTACTTTTACGTTATGCTCATATTGCTATGCTATGCTCGTAGACGTGGATTGGTTTGAGAGAATTCATGACACATGTGAGAGTTATTATTTAATGGTTAACTTAAGGTGGCTACTTTAATACACATCTGGGTGGATTGGTTGGGGCACCCTGGAGCACCCAGTGGTTTGCCCGGGCACCTGGAGAATCCAGTGTTTGCCCAAGGGGATCCCGGAGGACCCGTGTGATCACCCTATAGAATGCCACCCAGGCTCAAAGGGATCATAGGATTATTCATGCTAGAAACTTCCGTGTGCAGCCACAAGCTATTATGGGCTCTAGCATAGTTGAGTAAGTTATGTGAAGCTCTTGAAGAGGTGGATCAGCAGGTAGTGGGTTGTAGGTTTGGTATGATCTGCCCGGAGTAGAGAATTAATGTTCCTGAAAGACTGTGTCTCGGTCATCCGTTTCTCAAACACCATGTAGTGCGAGAAATCCAACGGAGGCGGTCGAGTCTTGTGGGGAAAAGTGTGCAAACCTCTGCAGAGTGTACAAACTAATGTTGGTTAGCCGTGTCCCCGGTAATGGACAAATCTTGAGTCTCTGGTACTTGGATTATCATATTGATCTCATCACGTTACTTAAATAATTTGTTGGGTTATTGATGTTAATTTGGGATTGAGTTGGAGGAACCTTCTCAATATTTTCAACCAACTTTGTAGTTAAATAAATTATATTCATTTGCAGTAGGGAAAAATTGGCTTTTCGCAAAAACATTATAACCATAGAGCTTTTCCACCAGCCATATATGCATGTAGTGATAGCTATTATTCATCATTATCCTATGGTGTGAATTTGCCAGTACATTGAATGTACTGACTCTTTGTGGCCGCAACGTCTCATGTTGCAGGATTCTTATGACGAGTAAGTGATACGTTAGGGTTACGATTTCTACACTCAACTTTGCCGTTGGTGTTGATGGGAATCCACAACCTTGTTGTTACTTCCGCTATATGGATTGAGGTAATAGTATTTACGTTAGTTTATACATGTGATTTACCTCGGTTATAAATCCTCGAGTACTGTGTGTGTCAGCATACCAATCCAGGGATGACACTTAAGCACAGAGACTTGACCGTCTGAGGTCGGGTCGCTACACTGCCAGCTCACGAGAGCAAGTACTTCTTGCTAGCTGAAAGATGAAATCTTTGCTTCATTTCAGGTGAACTGCGAAAAAAGGCACATGAATTGAATCATGGAACTCTAGGCTGGCCTCATCCGAGTGGAGTTGCAGGTTCACCACATCGAGTCGTGGTGGCATAGGGCCCCTCACACCGATCAGTACTATCCTTTATCATCATGATTGTGCTTTGTCATACTATGCTAATGTTCTATTTTTTAAATAAAGCTACTCTATCGCAACCTTTTCTTGTTTTTGGAAATAAAGTTTGCTTCAACTAGTGCCACTATTATAGTAATCATGCTCTTTCTTATCTGTGCAAATAGAATACTGAATTACAGATGTTGTGATGGTCAAGAGCATTCGCCAAGTTCTTGGGTTGTATGACACGGCTAGCCAAGATGGACTTAATCTCGATATTCAGTTTATCAAAAGGCTATAATGGGTTGGTTTCGAATCTTGCAAGATGGGAATCAATGAGATGTGTAGGCATCTTTGTTGTACTTATTATTTGAATCTTATTTGTTGGTTTTGAATCTTGCAAGCTGAGAATTAATGAGATGTGTAGGCATCTTTGATGTACTTACTATTTGAATCTTATTTGTTGGTTCTGAATCTTGCAAGCTAATAAACACGACATGATGATGCAGAGGACATCAACCATAACAAATAGTTCAAACTTGGTAGTATTATCTGTGTGAAAGTGCGACAAATGTGTTGATCGTGTGAGTCCTGAGAATAATAATTCTAATTGTTGTGCATGTTGATCATGTGGCACTGATAGAACGAGCCAATGCATTGCTTGTTTTAAGAATAAATTTCTATTAAATCTAGTTAAATTTAAGTAAAGTGACCACTAACACTTGTTATTACAGTACCAATACAGACCCGCTCGTGAACCGACATGTGGATGGAATATGTTTCTTAATGGAGGCGTTTGAATGCGTCGACGGTGCATGTTCTGCCGGGCATGCAACGGGAAAGGGAGGGGTAGTAACTGTTGTCGCCTATACACACTCAGTTTACAGTTGAATCCAGTTCCCCAAGAGCTGAAAAACAAACTGCTGCTGCCGCCTATCCACTCGTTCACTTGAAGAGACTCCAATGGCGATCCGAGGGGTGAGCCTGCTGGATATGGACTTCAGCAAGGAGTTCACCTTTGAGTTCTCCGTTAAGTCCCATGGTCGCACCAAGTTGAATGTGATGTACACCAACGATTCAGACTCGGTGAAGCTCTGCCTCGTCGAGTTCAAGCAGTACCTACTGGATGAGAAAGCACAAGGTCGTAGGACTAGACCTTGTGCCCATCCATTCGTCTCCTGATAGGGACCAGCGGATCGTGGTCGCCCAGGTATGCGTGTGGGACGAGGTTCTTGTCTACCACTGCCATAGGGCCATCAGAGGTTCTGGAGCATTCACCCGTTTCATCGGCAGCGCCGACTGCACCTTCGCTACTGTCTAGATGTTGTACTTTATCTGTTTAAGCACCTTTATCATCTGAGTGTTTCATGCATTAGCCTATGTGTCGTAATTATCTGTTTTGTCCGAAATATTTCTTCTAAGAACCCATTAACCTGTTTTCTTTTTAGTGGCTATTTTCTTATGTATGTAACTAGTTCACTCATCCGTTTAAAAAAACTAGTTCACTCGGCTGCCAAGCTTTGAATCTCCTTCCTTCCAACATATTCCCCTTCTCAGGTGGACCCAACAGGTCTCGTACACAGACATATGGGACCAACCACCTATCCATTTGTATTTCTATATTTTGTACAATCTTTCGTCCTCTTCCTATATAGCGGCTGGCCATCATAGCCTATGGCGTTGGCCAGGCCATCCCTCTATTCCCACACACTGTCCGACGGCGGCAGCTCCACCAGCCCACCCTGCACCCGAACAAGTTAACCCTCATACTCCCCTCCGCCCGCGTCTTCCCCCGCTCTGGTTCGTTCGGTTCGAGGTCTCGACGTCGTCCTCTGCCTTTGTGCTCTTGTCGCGGCACCGCCGTCTGTCGTTCCCAACATGGTCAACAAAACAAGAGGAATCGGGAGACAACTGTTTGTCGAGAGGCTGACAGTCCCGGGCCCACCAGGTCCATGGCCCAGGTTTTGTTGTTTAACATGGGCAGCCCATGACATGTTTCAATGTTTTTTGGATCCAGGAGGTATCAAGCGGCCTCTGGGCCTGCCAACCTAGCTTGTCTATAACATCAGCAGCCCAAGTTATGTTTGTTTTTTCAAGACGTCGCACAGCTCAGTTCTATTTTTCTATAAGAATGCAAAACTGAACCTATGTTTTCCCTTCTATAATAGTATATATATATTTTATATCTTATTTTATTACATATATATATATAATGGAAACAACATAAGGTTCCGTTAAACCTGTCATTCGTCCAACCATTTTATAGACCTTCCCACTTCCTTTATTTTTCATTTTCATTAATCCTATATCTGAATTTTCTTCCACTTTCTTTTTTGATGTAAACTGAGTTTTCTCCGAGTACTTTTCCCTAGAACCAACTCAACTGTCCCACGTTTAGCCTAAAAAATAATAATACCCCATGTCCTATTATCTCATCAAATTAATATGATATTTTATTTCATAAATTGAAAGTTCTTACAAAATAATAATTATTATTTATATATAACTTGGCAAGTTAACTCCTAGTGATTGCGTACATAAGCTTGCAAAGATTTTACTGACCAATGCAGTAATAGACGTGCAATCATGTGTCTATGTTTTTATAACATTTCTCCATCCAGCCCAACATGATATTTTCACCCAGCCCAGCAAGTCCGCGGATTTCGAAAAAAATGCAAATGGGCTTTAAATTCTACCATAATATATAAACGGGCTGCATAGATGCTACATCATTGTTTTCACCCAGCCCATCAAATGGACTAAAAAAACCCAAATGGACTGGTTGACATGTGGGCCAGTAGATCGAAGCCTAAGCACTTTCGCAAAAAATAAAAATACAAAGGTCAAAGCCTAAGCAAGGCGTTGGATTTACATCCAACGACCGGCATTCTTCTTCAATCTCTCGTCTTCTTCCCCCAGGACTGTCGGGGCCACCTTCTCTAGCCTCCAGCGTCCAGCGGCGCTGTTTTGCACGCCTCGCAGCGAAATGCTACCCCGCTAACGGCCAAGCCATCCCTCCACTCCGCACCTCCTATTATTCTCTGCCGAGTGGAGGCCCACCCCACACCCGAACCAGTCAAGTTACCCACTCCTCTCCGTCAGCGACTCCACTGCCGCGTCTTCCCCATATCCGGGTCGTTCTAGTCTAGGGCCTCGCCGTCGTCCACCGCCTCGCTGTGCTCGTCGCGGCGTGGTCAACAAATGAGAGTCGTCGGAAGAGGACTGTACGTCAAGAGCCTGACGGCTGGGACCCACGAGGTCCATGTTCGCACGCAAGGAAAGTTCCTCCTTATTAATCTGTTTCCTCCTCCTGACAGCTCGGACCCACCGGCTGTATCTTCGAACAGAAGGAAGTGCCTCCTTGTTATGCGAAAAAACTATTCCTCCCGATGACGGCTGGGACCCGGCAGATTTGGTGGTTGAATTGTGGGCCTACTAACCAGACGTGTACGCAGAGCTTTGTCAACTTAATCAACAAATGATTCTAGTAGCTGGACCGTTGGATGTTAATCCAACAGTCGTGCTCCTTCTTCAACCTCTGTTCTTGCTCCTATCTCCCGTGGGCGGCAATGTTGTCGTGCACCCGAACCAGTCAAGTTTCCCACTCCTCTCCATCTGCGACTCCACTGTCGTGTCTTCCCCATCTCCGGGTCGTTCCAGTATGGGGCCTCGCCGCCGTCCATCGGTCTTGGTGCGCTCGGCATGGTGTGGTGAATGTGGTCAACAAACGAGAGTCATCGGAAGATGACTGTCTGTGAGAGGCTGACAGTGGGGATGCACCACGCCCATGGACGCATGCATGCAACTGCATCCTTTTTACCCTAAAAAATAATGTTTTCTCCCCCTGACTGCTGGGACCCACTAGCTACATCTTCACACGCAAGGAAGTGCGTCCTTATTATGGGCAAACAAAAAAGGTTCCCCCCTAACAGCTGGGACCCAGCAGCTATACCTTCCCACGCAAGGAAGTGCGTCCTTATCCTCCCTGACAGCTGGGACCCACCCAGTCGAAGCGTACGTACCGCTGTCTGTCTTGTCGCAAACGTGTACGTACATACCGGTCGATCGGTCGCTCTGCAACGATGAACCGTGGCCGAGTAAGTAGCAGCACATGTCATAGTAGAGCCCCCACGTAGCAGTTCAGGCTGTCCCGTCTAAACCGTGTACACGTACATACAGCCACACGCCAAAAAATACGGCCACAGACGTACATACGAGCGGGGTCTCGAATGCCTAATTGCGCATACGTACAGCCAGGGCTCGTGTACATGGCTGGGTCGGAACGGAGAAACTGCGTCGCCGTGTTCATCGGGAGGCAACAGAACGCGTCATGTTCATCGGGAGGCAACGGAAAACGTCGTGTTCATCGGGAACCAACCGGCTTGGACGGAATAGCTAATCGAAACGAGGCTTGGCATACCGCAAAACAGAGGAAACTGCCTTGTGTTCGACCGGCCACGGTCGAAACGGGATCCTATTCATTGGGAGGAGTCTGGAGTACTGCAAAATGGAGGAAACAGACTTCTCTTGGACCTCCTACGATCGAAACGGGGTCCTGATTGTCAGATTTCGGGTTCCGGCAAAACCCTTAAGGTTCAAACACTGGGGTACGCACGAAGATCTCTCCCCCTCTCTAGCTCACGTACACTATGATCTCACGGCCTAGCTCAACGAACCCAAAGAACAAGAGACATGAGAGTTTATATTGGTTCGGGCCACCGATGTGTTGTAATACCCTACTCCAGTGTGGTGTGGTGGATTGCCTCTTGGGCTGAGGATGAACGGTTATAAGGGAAGAACAGCCTCCTCGGGAGAGGTGTTCTTGTGCTTGGTGAACTTGTGTGGTTGTCGATGGTCTCTCTAGTGATGTGATCCCCCTCCCCCATCTATGGTGGTGGCTTGTCATATATATAGAGGCCCGGGTCCTCTTCCCAAATATTAGGCGGGAAGGGATCGCACAACGGCCATTTTGAAAGGGGACATCTAGTATAAGCTATCCTCACAAAAGTAGTTTTCGCCTGCCAAAGGCTCTCGTGATGACACCGTCTTGGGCTCCACGGTGACCTCCATCCTGTTGTCCTGCTGGTCTTGGTCTTGTTGCATTGATATGGAAACCTTTGCCTGATGCCTCGGGACCCCTCGCCCACGCTTGCCTCTTTAGCACCAAAGAGGAAACGAGGACACTATGCGCGCTGGCGCCCGCCTGGCGCCCGCCTGACTCAAGTCGTCATGGCTTGCGTCACACAAACCTCGCGAGGTGTCCCTTGCCTTGATCTTTTCACCCCTCGCAAGCCAGCCTAGTGAGACCGCTCCTGAGGAGGTCTTGCGTCGTCCCCCTCGCGAGGCTTGGCCCCTCGCGAGGGTCTTGAGTGTTTGCTGGTGAAGGTGGGCCGTACAAGGCCGCTGATGGAGCCACGCCGTGGGCCGCAGGAAGGCAAGTCTGGGGACCCCCGTTCCCAGGACGCCGACACTGATGATCGGGAGGGGTGTGGCGTATCGCAAAACGGAGGAAACAGACTTGTGTTGAAGTTCTATGGTCAAAACGGGGGTCCTGTTCATCGGGAGGGGTGTGGCGTACCGCAAAACGGGACTCCACGGGATACTGTTCATCTCCACCATTAATTGCCTCCACAGTCTATTGTTCATCCACCGTCGACCTCCTCCAGCCTCCACCTGCGACTGTTCATCCACAGGCTTCTGTTCATCTAGCCTCCACTGCTCCTCCACCGGCTACTGTTCAACCAGCCCTCTCCACGGGGACCTTTTCAACCACCCTCCACGGGCTACTGTTCATCCAGCCCTCCACTGGCTACTGTTCGTCCAGCCCTCCATGGGGTTGTCCTGTTCATCCAGCCCTCCACGGGGTCCTGTTCATCCACCCCAACCGGCTCGATAGGCGTCATGTTGATCCAGCGGCAACACCACGGGGTCCTGTTCATCCAACCCCCCACCGGGAACTGTTCATCCAACCCCCCACCGGGAACTGTTCATCCAACCCCCCCCCAACAACGCTCACAGTTCATCAAGGGAAGGAGGCAACAGGGTTCGGTCGGCTTCGGTTAGCAGCAGTAGCGAAGGAATCACTCGGGTTCAGTTAATAGCAAGGGATCGATCGCTCAGGTTGAGTAACGTGGCTAGTGCAATCGCTCGGGTTCAGTTAGAGCCCAATGCCTCGCTCGGGTTCAGTTAGAGCGCAACGCCTCGCACACACGCGCGTACGTGTACAAGAGAAACGCGCAAACCTCTGTGTATCGCTCGGCCCCGACCACCCACCATAACCGGGAACTCCCCGATATTTTCCTCGCCCTCGCTTCTACCACGGTTTTTTTGTCATGGACGGCCCAAAGAATGTCATGCAGCTGCGTCTCCAGCCTGCGCAGGATGAAAAGCCCATTTTTTGTCATGATTTTTTGTCATAGAAGTAGGAGCCCACCACATCTATGATGATATCGGGTTTTGTCACAATTATCGTCATAGAAGTGTCGTAAGCATGACAGAAAAAATTTCGTTCGGCCCAAAATGTCACGAATGTGTCTTTTTTTGTAGTGTTTACAAGGAACATCACCAAAACAATTCCCGGCGCCATGGCCGACCTTCTAGGTTCATCCTCGCGCCCGCACGATCCCCTCCCAGGTGATTGGTCGAGCTGTTCAGTTTCGCACCTTTAGTTGAGGCGCTTGTAGATGCAGTGCATCCTCCCTCCAGCAGATCTGGTTACCATCTGTGCCGGTCTCATCTCCATCGATGGTCGCGCCCTTGCTAAGAACTCCCCTGCTCCAAGCAGGGAGGAGAGAGTATGCCTCGTGCCCTTCCTTCTAAGAGGTTTGGGCTTTCCTATCCACCCCTTTCTACTTGGTTTGTTAGAGTTCTATGGGATCCAGCTCCACAACCTCACCCCGGGGTCCATACTGCATATCTCTGGCTTCATTGCTTTGTGTGAGATATTTTTGAGTTGAGAGGCCCACTTTGATTTGTGGGGGAAGTATTTCTGCCTTGTCACTCGCCTCCGAGGAGGATCTATATTTGAGGTGGGCGGTGCCGAAGTATGGCAGATAGCTGGGATAGGGTACCCAATTGGCACCCCACGGAAAGATCCCGAAGGGTGGACCTCAGAATGGTTCTATATTGAAGATGTTCCCCTCACCGATACAATTCGGCAAGGGTTGCCTAAATACTCAAACGACCCGCCTATAAAGCGGTTCAACTGGCGGCCCAAAGGCCCTTCCCAACAGGACATCGAGGAGGTGCGCACGTTGGCAGCTGAGATCAGGCTGCTGACCAGCAGTAAGCTGACCATGATTGAAGTAATAGATATCGCCATCACCCGATACGTGCAAACCCCTCCAGCAAATGGGTCATCATTTATGGTGCTACAATGGGACTAACGACGTAACCCGCTACCAGTGACAAGGGCCAGATAACAAGGCGGCTTTGGCCAGAATATTGGCCGATCTCTTCAACGGAGAGGAGGCGGAATTTGCTCAAATGAGTATCCGGGAAGGCTGATCCAGATACAATCCGGCGGAATGGGTAAGTAACAGCCCACTTACTCGAGTACATCGATTATGCCCGAGTTCTGACTGGTTATATTTGAACAGGGTTGGAGACGTCAAGTTGAATCCATTAACTTCCCTCCTCCTCAACCGGAGGATCATTCCTGTGACGATGATCCGGGGTTTCATGACGACCCAGAGACGTCGATTGATTTTGAAGACGGGGTGTTTTACTAGGAGAGCCTTGACAACGTCAAGATTGCTGTGACAGACGACCACCCCGGGGCTCTCCCTTCTTCCAGAGTAAGTGAAAGAAGACCCCCTCCTGAACAGGGCGCTCATCTCGCGCTATTCCCCACGTGCTGACTTCTGCTCCCAAGGGTCGACGTACTACATGTCAAACCGGCTTGGGAGGAGCTTGGATCGCTCTGGCTCCGACCCCTAACAGGAGATCAAAGAGGAAGGCCTCCGCCGAAGCAAAAGCACCTATCTCCTCGGCCTAGAGGTGACACATTGCGGAATTACAACGAGGGCCACTTTTAACACCCCTTTATTTAAAACTTGTTTATGTGGCACCCCAGCTCAGAGAAACCGGAACGCCCCGTATTCCATCCCGGAGATCGAGGAGAAGTCTTATGGAATACGACACTGCTTAGCATAGAACAAACCAACTTTCTATTATTACACGAATATGAATACAAGGTCTCCGATATTACAATGAATAATATCGGCACGACGACACTACGCCTACCACGGTTGCTCCATGCAAGCAGCAGAACAACATGATGCAGCGGAATAATTCTAGTAGCGGAACAGCGACGACGGTGATGAACTCCACTCCACAGGGACTCTGGCTGGAACGCTTATCCTAACTCGCACAAACGGAAACCACGGCAACTGTTGGGGAACGTAGTAATTTCAAAAAAATTCCTACACACACGCAAGATCATGGTGATGCATAGCAACGAGAGGGGAGAGTATGATCTACGTACCCTTGTAGATCAACAACGGAAGCGTTGACACAACATAGAGGAAGTAGTCGTACGTCTTCCCGATCCGACCGATCCAAGCACCGTTACTCCGGCACCTCCGAGTTCTTAGCACACGTACAGCTCGATGACTATCCCCGGGCTCCAATCCAGCAAAGCGTCGGGGAAGAGTTCCGTCAGCATGACGGTGTGGTGACGATGATGATGTTCTACCGACGCAGGGCTTCGCCTAAGCACTACAACGATATGATCGAGGTGGAATATGGTGGCAGGGGGCACCGCACACGGCTAAGGAACGATCACGTGGATCAACTTGTGTGTTCTAGGGTGCCCCCTGCCCCCGTATATAAAGGAGCAAGGGGAGGCCGGCCAGCCCTATGGGGCGCGCCAAGGGGAGGGGGAGTCCTCCTCCTAGTAGGAGTAGGACTCCCCTTTCCTAGTCCAACTAGGAGACTTGAGGGGGAAGGAAAGAGAGGGAGAGGGAGAGGGAAAGGGGGGCCGCGCCCCCCCTCCTAGTCCAATTCGGACTCCCATGAGGGGGGGCGCGCCACCTCTTGGGCTGCTGCCCTCTCTCTCCCCTCAGGCCCAATAAGGCCCATTACTTCCCCGGGGGGTTCCGGTAACCCCTCCGGCACTCCGGTTTTCTCCGAAATCACCCGGAACAATTCCGGTGTCCGAATATAGCCATCCAATATATCAATCTTTATGTCTCGACCATTTCGAGACTCCCCGTCATGTCCGTGATCACATCGAGGACTCCGAACTAACTTCGGTACATCAAAATGCATAAACTCATAATAACTGTCATCGTAACGTTAAGCGTGCGGACCCTACGGTTCGAGAACAATGTAGACATGACTGAGACAAATCTCCGGTCAATAACCAACAGCGGGACCTGGATGCCCATATTGGCTCCTACATATTCTACGAAGATCTTTATCGGTCAGACCGCATAACAACATACGTTGTTCCCTTTGTCATTGGTATGTTACTTGCCTGAGATTCGATCGTCGGTATCCAATACCTAGTTCAATCTCGTTACCGGCAAGTCTATTTACTCGTTCCGTAATACATCATCTCACAACTAACATATTAGTTGTAATGCTTGCAAGGCTTATGTGATGTGCATTACCGAGAGGGCCCAGAGATACCTCTCCGACAATCGGAGTGACAAATCCTAATCTCGAAATACGCCAACCCAACATGTACCTTTGGAGACACCTGTAGAGCTCCTTTATAATCACCCAGTTACGTTGTGACGTTTGGTAGCACACAAAGTGTTCCTCCGGCAAACGGGAGTTGCATAATCTCATAGTCATAGGAACATGTATAAGTCATGAAGAAAGCAATAGCAACATACTAAACGATCGGGTGCTAAGCTAATGGAATGGGTCATGTCAATCAGATCATTCACCTAATGATGTGATCCCGTTAATCAAATAACAACTCTTTGTCCATGGTTAGGAAACATAACCATCTTTGATTAACGAGCTAGTCAAGTAGAGGCATACTAGTGACACTCTGTTTGTCTATGTATTCACACATGTATTATGTTTCCGGTTAATACAATTCTAGCATGAATAATAAACATTTATCATGATATAAGGAAATAAATAATAAATTTATTATTGCCTCTAGGGCATATTTCCTTCAGTCTCCCACTTGCACTAGAGTCAATAATCTAGTTCCCATCGCCATGTGATTTAACAGCAATAGTTCACATCACCATGTGATTAACACCCATAGTTCACATCGATATGTGATCAACACCCAAAGGGTTTACCAGAGTCAGTGATCTAGTTCACGTCGCTATGTGATTAACACCCAAAGAGTACTAAGGTGTGATCATGTTTTGCTTGTGAGATAATTTTTAGTCAACGGGTCTGTCACATACAGATCCGTAAGTATTTTGCGAATTCTATGTCTACAATGCTCTGCACGGAGCTACTCTAGCTAATTGCTCCCACTTTCAATATGTATCTAGATCGAGACTTAGAGTCATCCAGATCTGTGTCAAAACTTGCATCGACGTAACTTTTTACGACGAACCTTTTTGTCACCTCCATAATTGAGAAAAATTTCCTTATTCCACTAAGGATAATTTTGACCGCTGTCCAATGATCTACTCCTAGGTCACTATTGTACTCCCTTGCCAAATCAGTGCAGGGTATACAATAGACCTGGTACACAGCATGACATACTTTATAGAACCTATGGCCAAGGCATAGGGAATGACTTTCATTCCCTTTCTATCTTCTGCCTGAAGGAAATATGACCTAGAGGCAATAATAAAGTTATTATTTATTTCCTTATATCATGATGAACGTTTATTATTCATGCTAGAATTGTATTAACCGGAAACATAATACATGTGTGAATACATAGACAAACAGAGTGTCACTAGTATGCCTCTACTTGACTAGCTCGTTAATCAAAGATGGTTATGTTTCCTAACCATGAACAAAGAGTTGTTATTTGATTAACGAGGTCACATCATTAGTTGAATGATCTGATTGACATGACCCATTCCATTAGCTTAGCACCCGATCATTTAGTATGTTGCTATTGCTTTCTTCATGACTTATACATGTTCCTATGACTATGAGATTATGCAACTCCCGTTTGCCGGAGGAACACTTTCTGTGCTACCAAACATCACAACGTAAAAGGGTGATTATAAAGGTGCTCTACAGGTGTCTCCAAAGGTAGATGTTGGGTTGGCGTATTTCGAGATTAGGATTTGTCACTCCGATTGTCGGAGAGGTATCTCTGGGCCCACTCGGTAATGCACATCACATAAGCCTTGCAAGCATTACAACTAATGAGTTAGTTGCAAGATGATATATTACGGAACGAGTAAAGAGACTTGCCGGTAACAAGATTGAACTAGGTATTGTATACCGACGATCGAATCTTGGGCAAGTAACATACCGATGACAAAGGGAACAACGTATGTTGTTATGCGGTCTGACCGATAAAGATCTTCGTAGAATATGTAGGAGCCAATATGGGCATCCAGGTCCAGCTATTGGTTATTGACCGGAGACGTGTCTCGGTCATGTCTACATTGTTCTCGAACCGTAGGGTCCGCACGCTTAATGTTACGATGACAGTTATTATGAGTTTATGCATTTTGATGTACCGAAGGTTGTTCGGAGTCCCGGATGTGATCACGGACATGACGAGGAGTCTCGAAATGGTCGAGACATAAAGATTGATATATTGGAAGCCTATGTTTGGATATCGGAAGTGTTCCGGGTGAAATCGGGATTTTACCGGAGTACCGGGAGGTTACCGGAACCCCCCGGGAGCTATATGGGCCTTAGTGGGCTTTATTGGATAGGAGAAAGGGGCAGCCCAAGGTGGCCGCGCGCCTCCCCCATCCCCTAGTCCTATTAGGACTAGGAGAGGTGGCCGGCCCCCCTCTCTCTCTTCCCCCCCTCGAGGAATCCTATTCCAACTAGGATTGGGGGGGGGGAATCCTACTCCCGGAGGGAGTAGGACTCTCCTGGCGCGCCCTCCTTGGCCGGCCAGCCCCTCCCCCTTGGCTCCTTTATATACGGGGGCAAGGGGGCACCCTAGAACACACAAGTTGATCCTTGAGATCGTTCCTTAGCCGTGTGCGGTGCCCCCTGCCACCATATTCCACCTCGATCATATTGTAGCGGTGCTTAGGCGAAGCCCTGCGACGGTAGAACATCAAGATCGTCACCACGCCGTCGTGCTGATGGAACTCTTCCCCGACGCTTTGCTGGATCGGAGCCCGGGGATCGTCATCGAGCTGTACGTGTGCTAAGAACTCGGAGGTGCCGGAGTAACGGTGCTTGGATCGGTCGGATCGGGAAGACGTACGACTACTTCATCTACGTTGTGTCAACGCTTCCGCAGTCGGTCTGCGTGGGTACGTAGACAACACTCTCCCCTCTCGTTGCTGTGCATCACCATGATCTTGCGTGTGCGTAGGAATTTTTTTGAAATTACTACGTTCCCCAACACTGCTGTGGTCGGGCGTTGAGTCTTACTCAACTTCACACCTTGTAAGACAGGCAAGAACTCTTTCTTTGACTGCTCCATTTTGAACTACTTCAAAATCTTGTCAAGGTATGTACTCATTGAAAAATCTTATCAAGCGTCTTGATCTATCTCTATAGATTTTGAAGCTCAATATGTAAGCAGCTTCACCGAAGTCTTTCTTTGAAAAAACTCCTTTCAAACACTCCTTTATGCTTTACAGAATAATTCTACATTATTTGCGATCAACAATATGTCATTCACATATACTTATCAGAAATGCTGTAGTGCTCCCACTCACTTTCTTGTAAATACAGGCTTCACCGCAAGTCTGTATAAAACTATATGCTTTGATCAACTCATCAAAGCGTATATTCCAACTCCGAGATGCTTGCACCAGTCCATAGATGGATCGCTAGATCTTGCACATTTTGTTAGTACCTTTAGGATTGACAAAACCTTCTAGTTGCATCATATACAACTCTTCTTTAATAAATCCATTATGGAATGTAGTTTTGTTTATCCATTTGCCAGATTTCATAAAATGTGGCAATTGCTAACATGATTCGGACAGACTTAAGCACAGATACGAGTGAGAAATTCTCATCGTAGTCAACACCTTGAACTTGTCGAAAACCTTTTTGCGACAATTCTAGCTTTGTAGATAGTAACACCACTATCAGCGTCTGTCTTCTTCTTGAAGATCCATTTATTTACTATGGCTTGCCGATCATCGGGCAAATCCATCAAAGTCCATACTTTGTTCTCATACATGGATCATATCTCAGATTTCATGGCCTCAAACCATTTCGCGGAATCTGGGCTCATCATCGCTTCCTCATAGTTTGCAAGTTCATCATGGTCTAGTAACATGACTTCCAGAATAGGATTACCGTACCACTCTGGTGTGGATCTCACTCTGGTTTACCTACGAGATTCGGTAGTAACTTGATCTGAAGTTACATGATCATCATCATTAGCTTCCTCACTAATTGGTGTAGTAGTCACAAGAACAGATTTCTGTGATGAACTCCTTTCCAATAAGGGAGAAGGTACAATTACCTTATCAAGTTTTCTACTTTCCTCCCACTTCTTTCGAGAGAAACTCCTTCTCTGGAAAGTATCCATTCTCAGCAATGAATTATCTTGCCTTCGGATCTGTGATAGAAGGTGTACCCAACTGTCTCCTTTGGGTATCCTATGAAGACACTTTTCTCCGATTTGGGTTTGAGCTTATCAGGATGAAACTTTTTCACATAAGCATCACAACCCCAAACTTTAAGAAATGACTACTTTGGTTTCTTGCTAAACCACAGTTCATATAGTGTCGTCTCAACGGATTTAGATGGTGCCCTATTTAACGTGAATGCAGCTGTCTCTAATGCATAACCCCAAAACGATAGTGGTAAATCGGTAAAAAACATCATAGATTGCACTATATCCAATAAAGTACGGTTATGACATTCGGACACACCATTATGCTGTGGTGTTCCAGGTGGCGTGAGTAGTGAAACTATTTCACATTGTTTTAACTGAAGGACAAACTCGTAACTCAAATATTTTACCTCTGCGATCATATCGTAGAAACTTTTATTTTCTTGTTACGATGATTCTCCACTTCACTCTGAAATTCTTTGAACTTTTCAAATGTTTCAGACTTTATGTTTCATCAAGTAGATATACCCATATCTGCTAAAATCATCTGTGAAGTTCAGAAAATAACGATACTTGCCGTGAGCCTTAACACTCATCGGATTGCATACATCAGTATGTATTCTTTCCAATAAGTCAGTTGCTCACTCCATTGTTCCGGAGAACGGAGTCTTAGTCATCTTGCCCATGAGGCATGGTTCGCAAGCATCAAGTGATTCACAATCAAGTGATTCCAAAATTCCATCAGCATGGAGTTTCTTCATGCGCTTTACACCAATATGACCTAAACGGCAGTGCCACAAATAAGTTGCACTATCATTATTAACTTTGCATATTTTGGCTTCGATATTATGAATATGTGTATCACTACGATCGAGATCCAACAAACCATTTTGTTGGTGTGTATAACCATAGAAGGTTTTATTCATGTAAACAGAACAACAATTGTTCTCTAACTTAAATGAATAACCGTATTGCAATAAACATGATCAAATCATATTCATGCTCAACGCAAACACCAAATAACACTTATTTAGGTTCAACACTAATCCCGAAAGTATAGGGAGTGTGCGATGATGATCATATCAATGTTGGAACTATTTCCAACACTCATCGTCACTTCACCCTTAACTAGTTTCTGTTTATTCTGCAGCTCCCGTTTCGAGTTACTAATCTTAGCAACTGAACTAGTATCAAATACTGAGGGGTTGCTATAAACACTAGTAAAGTACACATCAATAACATGTATATCAAATATACTTATGTTCACTTTGCCATCCTTTTTATCCGCCAATCACTTGGGGTAGTTCTGCTTCCAGTGACCAGTCCCTTTGCAGTAGAAGCACTTAGTCTCAGGCTTAGGATCAGACTTGGGCTTCTTCACTTGAGCAGCAACTTGCTTGCCATTCTTCTTGAAGTTCCCCTTCTTCCCTTTTCCCTTTTCTTGAAACTAGTGGTCTTGTCAACCATCAACACTTGATGTTTTTCTTGATTTCTACCTTCGTTGATTTCAGCATCACGAAAAGCTTGGGAGTTGTTTCCGTTATCCCTTGGATATTATAGTTCATCACGAAGTTCTACTAACTTAGTGATGGTGACTAGAGAATTTTGTCAATCACTATCTTATCTGGAAGATTAACTCCCACTTGATTCAAGCGATTGTAGTACCCAGACAATCTGAGCACATGCTCACTAGTTGAGCGATTCTCCTCCATCTTTTAGCTATAGAACTTGTTGGAGACTTTATATCTCTCAACTCGGGTATTTTCTTGAAATATTAACTTCAACTCCTGGAACATCTCATATGGTCCATGACATTCAAAACGTCTTTTGTAGTCCCGATTCTAAGCCGTTAAGCATGGTGCACTAAACTATCAAGTAGTCATCATATTGAGCTAGCCAAACGTTCATAACGTCTGCATCTGCTCCTGCAATAGGTCTGTCACCTAGCGGTGCATCAAGGACATAATTTTTCTGTGCAGCAACGAGGATAAACCTCAGATCACGGATCCAATCCGCATCATTGCTACTAACATCTTTCAACACAATTTTCTCTAGGAACATATCAAAATAAACACAGGGAAGCAACAACGTGAGCTATTGATCTACAAGATAATTTGCAAAATACTACCAGGACTAAGTTCATGATAAATTTAAGTTCAATTTAATCATATTACTTAAGAACTCCCACTTAGATAGACATCCCTCTAATCCTCTAAGTGATCACGTGATCCAAATCAACTAAACCATAACCGATCATCACGTGAAATGGATTAGTCTTCAATGGTGAACATCATTATGTTGATCATATCTACTATATGATTCATGCTCGACCTTTCGGTCTCCGTGTTCCGAGGCCATATCTGCATATGCTAGGCTCGTCAAGTATAACCCGAGTATTCTGCGTGTGCAAAACTGGCTTGCACCCGTTGTAGATGGACGTAGAGCTTATCACACCCGATCATCACGTGGTGTCTGGGCACGACGAACTTTGGCAACGGTGCATACTCAGGGAGAACACTTCTTGATAATTTAGTGAGAGATCATCTTATAATGCTACCGTCAATCAAAGCAAGATAAGATGCATAAAAGATAAACATCACATGCAATCAATATAAGTGATATGATATGGCCATCATCATCTTGTGC
>NC_053028.1:482547634-482798629 GCF_003073215.2 Triticum urartu
GCTCACGATAGATTGAACGGAGTGTGACGAGTACAACTATCAAGAGTTATGAGTGTGAATCATCTTCATTAACATTGCAGGCAAGTTCACACTTTGATCATATCCCTTTCATACCCAGTTTTTATGCATTAGTTTCAACCCTCAAACATTGCATGGTTAAGACTTGATAGCATGTGGGTATTGGGAAGTAGTTGATGAGGTAGGAACCTATTGCCCTGTTACTATCAAACCCCTGGGAGTTACTTTTACGTTATGCTCATATTGCATGCATGCAGGTCGACTCTAGAGGATCCCCGGGTACCGAGCTCGAATTCATGACACATGTGAGAGTTATTATTTAATGGTTAACTTAAGGTGGCTACTTTAATACACATCTGGGTGGATTGGTTGGGGCACCCTGGAGCACCCAGTGGTTTGCCCGGGCACCTGGAGAATCCAGTGTTTGCCCAAGGGGATCCCGGAGGACCCGTGTGATCACCCTATAGAATGCCACCCAGGCTCAAAGGGATCATAGGATTATTCATGCTAGAAACTTCCGTGTGCAGCCACAAGCTATTATGGGCTCTAGCATAGTTGAGTAAGTTATGTGAAGCTCTTGAAGAGGTGGATCAGCAGGTAGTGGGTTGTAGGTTTGGTATGATCTGCCCGGAGTAGAGAATTAATGTTCCTGAAAGACTGTGTCTCGGTCATCCGTTTCTCAAACACCATGTAGTGCGAGAAATCCAACGGAGGCGGTCGAGTCTTGTGGGGAAAAGTGTGCAAACCTCTGCAGAGTGTACAAACTAATGTTGGTTAGCCGTGTCCCCGGTAATGGACAAATCTTGAGTCTCTGGTACTTGGATTATCATATTGATCTCATCACGTTACTTAAATAATTTGTTGGGTTATTGATGTTAATTTGGGATTGAGTTGGAGGAACCTTCTCAATATTTTCAACCAACTTTGTAGTTAAATAAATTATATTCATTTGCAGTAGGGAAAAATTGGCTTTTCGCAAAAACATTATAACCATAGAGCTTTTCCACCAGCCATATATGCATGTAGTGATAGCTATTATTCATCATTATCCTATGGTGTGAATTTGCCAGTACATTGAATGTACTGACTCTTTGTGGCCGCAACGTCTCATGTTGCAGGATTCTTATGACGAGTAAGTGATACGTTAGGGTTACGATTTCTACACTCAACTTTGCCGTTGGTGTTGATGGGAATCCACAACCTTGTTGTTACTTCCGCTATATGGATTGAGGTAATAGTATTTACGTTAGTTTATACATGTGATTTACCTCGGTTATAAATCCTCGAGTACTGTGTGTGTCAGCATACCAATCCAGGGATGACACTTAAGCACAGAGACTTGACCGTCTGAGGTCGGGTCGCTACACTGCCAGCTCACGAGAGCAAGTACTTCTTGCTAGCTGAAAGATGAAATCTTTGCTTCATTTCAGGTGAACTGCGAAAAAAGGCACATGAATTGAATCATGGAACTCTAGGCTGGCCTCATCCGAGTGGAGTTGCAGGTTCACCACATCGAGTCGTGGTGGCATAGGGCCCCTCACACCGATCAGTACTATCCTTTATCATCATGATTGTGCTTTGTCATACTATGCTAATGTTCTATTTTTTAAATAAAGCTACTCTATCGCAACCTTTTCTTGTTTTTGGAAATAAAGTTTGCTTCAACTAGTGCCACTATTATAGTAATCATGCTCTTTCTTATCTGTGCAAATAGAATACTGAATTACAGATGTTGTGATGGTCAAGAGCATTCGCCAAGTTCTTGGGTTGTATGACACGGCTAGCCAAGATGGACTTAATCTCGATATTCAGTTTATCAAAAGGCTATAATGGGTTGGTTTCGAATCTTGCAAGATGGGAATCAATGAGATGTGTAGGCATCTTTGTTGTACTTATTATTTGAATCTTATTTGTTGGTTTTGAATCTTGCAAGCTGAGAATTAATGAGATGTGTAGGCATCTTTGATGTACTTACTATTTGAATCTTATTTGTTGGTTCTGAATCTTGCAAGCTAATAAACACGACATGATGATGCAGAGGACATCAACCATAACAAATAGTTCAAACTTGGTAGTATTATCTGTGTGAAAGTGCGACAAATGTGTTGATCGTGTGAGTCCTGAGAATAATAATTCTAATTGTTGTGCATGTTGATCATGTGGCACTGATAGAACGAGCCAATGCATTGCTTGTTTTAAGAATAAATTTCTATTAAATCTAGTTAAATTTAAGTAAAGTGACCACTAACACTTGTTATTACAGTACCAATACAGACCCGCTCGTGAACCGACATGTGGATGGAATATGTTTCTTAATGGAGGCGTTTGAATGCGTCGACGGTGCATGTTCTGCCGGGCATGCAACGGGAAAGGGAGGGGTAGTAACTGTTGTCGCCTATACACACTCAGTTTACAGTTGAATCCAGTTCCCCAAGAGCTGAAAAACAAACTGCTGCTGCCGCCTATCCACTCGTTCACTTGAAGAGACTCCAATGGCGATCCGAGGGGTGAGCCTGCTGGATATGGACTTCAGCAAGGAGTTCACCTTTGAGTTCTCCGTTAAGTCCCATGGTCGCACCAAGTTGAATGTGATGTACACCAACGATTCAGACTCGGTGAAGCTCTGCCTCGTCGAGTTCAAGCAGTACCTACTGGATGAGAAAGCACAAGGTCGTAGGACTAGACCTTGTGCCCATCCATTCGTCTCCTGATAGGGACCAGCGGATCGTGGTCGCCCAGGTATGCGTGTGGGACGAGGTTCTTGTCTACCACTGCCATAGGGCCATCAGAGGTTCTGGAGCATTCACCCGTTTCATCGGCAGCGCCGACTGCACCTTCGCTACTGTCTAGATGTTGTACTTTATCTGTTTAAGCACCTTTATCATCTGAGTGTTTCATGCATTAGCCTATGTGTCGTAATTATCTGTTTTGTCCGAAATATTTCTTCTAAGAACCCATTAACCTGTTTTCTTTTTAGTGGCTATTTTCTTATGTATGTAACTAGTTCACTCATCCGTTTAAAAAAACTAGTTCACTCGGCTGCCAAGCTTTGAATCTCCTTCCTTCCAACATATTCCCCTTCTCAGGTGGACCCAACAGGTCTCGTACACAGACATATGGGACCAACCACCTATCCATTTGTATTTCTATATTTTGTACAATCTTTCGTCCTCTTCCTATATAGCGGCTGGCCATCATAGCCTATGGCGTTGGCCAGGCCATCCCTCTATTCCCACACACTGTCCGACGGCGGCAGCTCCACCAGCCCACCCTGCACCCGAACAAGTTAACCCTCATACTCCCCTCCGCCCGCGTCTTCCCCCGCTCTGGTTCGTTCGGTTCGAGGTCTCGACGTCGTCCTCTGCCTTTGTGCTCTTGTCGCGGCACCGCCGTCTGTCGTTCCCAACATGGTCAACAAAACAAGAGGAATCGGGAGACAACTGTTTGTCGAGAGGCTGACAGTCCCGGGCCCACCAGGTCCATGGCCCAGGTTTTGTTGTTTAACATGGGCAGCCCATGACATGTTTCAATGTTTTTTGGATCCAGGAGGTATCAAGCGGCCTCTGGGCCTGCCAACCTAGCTTGTCTATAACATCAGCAGCCCAAGTTATGTTTGTTTTTTCAAGACGTCGCACAGCTCAGTTCTATTTTTCTATAAGAATGCAAAACTGAACCTATGTTTTCCCTTCTATAATAGTATATATATATTTTATATCTTATTTTATTACATATATATATATAATGGAAACAACATAAGGTTCCGTTAAACCTGTCATTCGTCCAACCATTTTATAGACCTTCCCACTTCCTTTATTTTTCATTTTCATTAATCCTATATCTGAATTTTCTTCCACTTTCTTTTTTGATGTAAACTGAGTTTTCTCCGAGTACTTTTCCCTAGAACCAACTCAACTGTCCCACGTTTAGCCTAAAAAATAATAATACCCCATGTCCTATTATCTCATCAAATTAATATGATATTTTATTTCATAAATTGAAAGTTCTTACAAAATAATAATTATTATTTATATATAACTTGGCAAGTTAACTCCTAGTGATTGCGTACATAAGCTTGCAAAGATTTTACTGACCAATGCAGTAATAGACGTGCAATCATGTGTCTATGTTTTTATAACATTTCTCCATCCAGCCCAACATGATATTTTCACCCAGCCCAGCAAGTCCGCGGATTTCGAAAAAAATGCAAATGGGCTTTAAATTCTACCATAATATATAAACGGGCTGCATAGATGCTACATCATTGTTTCACCCAGCCCATCAAATGGACTAAAAAAACCCAAATGGACTGGTTGACATGTGGGCCAGTAGATCGAAGCCTAAGCACTTTCGCAAAAAATAAAAATACAAAGGTCAAAGCCTAAGCAAGGCGTTGGATTTACATCCAACGACCGGCATTCTTCTTCAATCTCTCGTCTTCTTCCCCCAGGACTGTCGGGGCCACCTTCTCTAGCCTCCAGCGTCCAGCGGCGCTGTTTTGCACGCCTCGCAGCGAAATGCTACCCCGCTAACGGCCAAGCCATCCCTCCACTCCGCACCTCCTATTATTCTCTGCCGAGTGGAGGCCCACCCCACACCCGAACCAGTCAAGTTACCCACTCCTCTCCGTCAGCGACTCCACTGCCGCGTCTTCCCCATATCCGGGTCGTTCTAGTCTAGGGCCTCGCCGTCGTCCACCGCCTCGCTGTGCTCGTCGCGGCGTGGTCAACAAATGAGAGTCGTCGGAAGAGGACTGTACGTCAAGAGCCTGACGGCTGGGACCCACGAGGTCCATGTTCGCACGCAAGGAAAGTTCCTCCTTATTAATCTGTTTCCTCCTCCTGACAGCTCGGACCCACCGGCTGTATCTTCGAACAGAAGGAAGTGCCTCCTTGTTATGCGAAAAAACTATTCCTCCCGATGACGGCTGGGACCCGGCAGATTTGGTGGTTGAATTGTGGGCCTACTAACCAGACGTGTACGCAGAGCTTTGTCAACTTAATCAACAAATGATTCTAGTAGCTGGACCGTTGGATGTTAATCCAACAGTCGTGCTCCTTCTTCAACCTCTGTTCTTGCTCCTATCTCCCGTGGGCGGCAATGTTGTCGTGCACCCGAACCAGTCAAGTTTCCCACTCCTCTCCATCTGCGACTCCACTGTCGTGTCTTCCCCATCTCCGGGTCGTTCCAGTATGGGGCCTCGCCGCCGTCCATCGGTCTTGGTGCGCTCGGCATGGTGTGGTGAATGTGGTCAACAAACGAGAGTCATCGGAAGATGACTGTCTGTGAGAGGCTGACAGTGGGGATGCACCACGCCCATGGACGCATGCATGCAACTGCATCCTTTTTACCCTAAAAAATAATGTTTTCTCCCCCTGACTGCTGGGACCCACTAGCTACATCTTCACACGCAAGGAAGTGCGTCCTTATTATGGGCAAACAAAAAAGGTTCCCCCCTAACAGCTGGGACCCAGCAGCTATACCTTCCCACGCAAGGAAGTGCGTCCTTATCCTCCCTGACAGCTGGGACCCACCCAGTCGAAGCGTACGTACCGCTGTCTGTCTTGTCGCAAACGTGTACGTACATACCGGTCGATCGGTCGCTCTGCAACGATGAACCGTGGCCGAGTAAGTAGCAGCACATGTCATAGTAGAGCCCCCACGTAGCAGTTCAGGCTGTCCCGTCTAAACCGTGTACACGTACATACAGCCACACGCCAAAAAATACGGCCACAGACGTACATACGAGCGGGGTCTCGAATGCCTAATTGCGCATACGTACAGCCAGGGCTCGTGTACATGGCTGGGTCGGAACGGAGAAACTGCGTCGCCGTGTTCATCGGGAGGCAACAGAACGCGTCATGTTCATCGGGAGGCAACGGAAAACGTCGTGTTCATCGGGAACCAACCGGCTTGGACGGAATAGCTAATCGAAACGAGGCTTGGCATACCGCAAAACAGAGGAAACTGCCTTGTGTTCGACCGGCCACGGTCGAAACGGGATCCTATTCATTGGGAGGAGTCTGGAGTACTGCAAAATGGAGGAAACAGACTTCTCTTGGACCTCCTACGATCGAAACGGGGTCCTGATTGTCAGATTTCGGGTTCCGGCAAAACCCTTAAGGTTCAAACACTGGGGTACGCACGAAGATCTCTCCCCCTCTCTAGCTCACGTACACTATGATCTCACGGCCTAGCTCAACGAACCCAAAGAACAAGAGACATGAGAGTTTATATTGGTTCGGGCCACCGATGTGTTGTAATACCCTACTCCAGTGTGGTGTGGTGGATTGCCTCTTGGGCTGAGGATGAACGGTTATAAGGGAAGAACAGCCTCCTCGGGAGAGGTGTTCTTGTGCTTGGTGAACTTGTGTGGTTGTCGATGGTCTCTCTAGTGATGTGATCCCCCTCCCCCATCTATGGTGGTGGCTTGTCATATATATAGAGGCCCGGGTCCTCTTCCCAAATATTAGGCGGGAAGGGATCGCACAACGGCCATTTTGAAAGGGGACATCTAGTATAAGCTATCCTCACAAAAGTAGTTTTCGCCTGCCAAAGGCTCTCGTGATGACACCGTCTTGGGCTCCACGGTGACCTCCATCCTGTTGTCCTGCTGGTCTTGGTCTTGTTGCATTGATATGGAAACCTTTGCCTGATGCCTCGGGACCCCTCGCCCACGCTTGCCTCTTTAGCACCAAAGAGGAAACGAGGACACTATGCGCGCTGGCGCCCGCCTGGCGCCCGCCTGACTCAAGTCGTCATGGCTTGCGTCACACAAACCTCGCGAGGTGTCCCTTGCCTTGATCTTTTCACCCCTCGCAAGCCAGCCTAGTGAGACCGCTCCTGAGGAGGTCTTGCGTCGTCCCCCTCGCGAGGCTTGGCCCCTCGCGAGGGTCTTGAGTGTTTGCTGGTGAAGGTGGGCCGTACAAGGCCGCTGATGGAGCCACGCCGTGGGCCGCAGGAAGGCAAGTCTGGGGACCCCCGTTCCCAGGACGCCGACACTGATGATCGGGAGGGGTGTGGCGTATCGCAAAACGGAGGAAACAGACTTGTGTTGAAGTTCTATGGTCAAAACGGGGGTCCTGTTCATCGGGAGGGGTGTGGCGTACCGCAAAACGGGACTCCACGGGATACTGTTCATCTCCACCATTAATTGCCTCCACAGTCTATTGTTCATCCACCGTCGACCTCCTCCAGCCTCCACCTGCGACTGTTCATCCACAGGCTTCTGTTCATCTAGCCTCCACTGCTCCTCCACCGGCTACTGTTCAACCAGCCCTCTCCACGGGGACCTTTTCAACCACCCTCCACGGGCTACTGTTCATCCAGCCCTCCACTGGCTACTGTTCGTCCAGCCCTCCATGGGGTTGTCCTGTTCATCCAGCCCTCCACGGGGTCCTGTTCATCCACCCCAACCGGCTCGATAGGCGTCATGTTGATCCAGCGGCAACACCACGGGGTCCTGTTCATCCAACCCCCCACCGGGAACTGTTCATCCAACCCCCCCCCAACAACGCTCACAGTTCATCAAGGGAAGGAGGCAACAGGGTTCGGTCGGCTTCGGTTAGCAGCAGTAGCGAAGGAATCACTCGGGTTCAGTTAATAGCAAGGGATCGATCGCTCAGGTTGAGTAACGTGGCTAGTGCAATCGCTCGGGTTCAGTTAGAGCCCAATGCCTCGCTCGGGTTCAGTTAGAGCGCAACGCCTCGCACACACGCGCGTACGTGTACAAGAGAAACGCGCAAACCTCTGTGTATCGCTCGGCCCCGACCACCCACCATAACCGGGAACTCCCCGATATTTTCCTCGCCCTCGCTTCTACCACGGTTTTTTTGTCATGGACGGCCCAAAGAATGTCATGCAGCTGCGTCTCCAGCCTGCGCAGGATGAAAAGCCCATTTTTTGTCATGATTTTTTGTCATAGAAGTAGGAGCCCACCACATCTATGATGATATCGGGTTTTGTCACAATTATCGTCATAGAAGTGTCGTAAGCATGACAGAAAAAATTTCGTTCGGCCCAAAATGTCACGAATGTGTCTTTTTTTGTAGTGTTTACAAGGAACATCACCAAAACAATTCCCGGCGCCATGGCCGACCTTCTAGGTTCATCCTCGCGCCCGCACGATCCCCTCCCAGGTGATTGGTCGAGCTGTTCAGTTTCGCACCTTTAGTTGAGGCGCTTGTAGATGCAGTGCATCCTCCCTCCAGCAGATCTGGTTACCATCTGTGCCGGTCTCATCTCCATCGATGGTCGCGCCCTTGCTAAGAACTCCCCTGCTCCAAGCAGGGAGGAGAGAGTATGCCTCGTGCCCTTCCTTCTAAGAGGTTTGGGCTTTCCTATCCACCCCTTTCTACTTGGTTTGTTAGAGTTCTATGGGATCCAGCTCCACAACCTCACCCCGGGGTCCATACTGCATATCTCTGGCTTCATTGCTTTGTGTGAGATATTTTTGAGTTGAGAGGCCCACTTTGATTTGTGGGGGAAGTATTTCTGCCTTGTCACTCGCCTCCGAGGAGGATCTATATTTGAGGTGGGCGGTGCCGAAGTATGGCAGATAGCTGGGATAGGGTACCCAATTGGCACCCCACGGAAAGATCCCGAAGGGTGGACCTCAGAATGGTTCTATATTGAAGATGTTCCCCTCACCGATACAATTCGGCAAGGGTTGCCTAAATACTCAAACGACCCGCCTATAAAGCGGTTCAACTGGCGGCCCAAAGGCCCTTCCCAACAGGACATCGAGGAGGTGCGCACGTTGGCAGCTGAGATCAGGCTGCTGACCAGCAGTAAGCTGACCATGATTGAAGTAATAGATATCGCCATCACCCGATACGTGCAAACCCCTCCAGCAAATGGGTCATCATTTATGGTGCTACAATGGGACTAACGACGTAACCCGCTACCAGTGACAAGGGCCAGATAACAAGGCGGCTTTGGCCAGAATATTGGCCGATCTCTTCAACGGAGAGGAGGCGGAATTTGCTCAAATGAGTATCCGGGAAGGCTGATCCAGATACAATCCGGCGGAATGGGTAAGTAACAGCCCACTTACTCGAGTACATCGATTATGCCCGAGTTCTGACTGGTTATATTTGAACAGGGTTGGAGACGTCAAGTTGAATCCATTAACTTCCCTCCTCCTCAACCGGAGGATCATTCCTGTGACGATGATCCGGGGTTTCATGACGACCCAGAGACGTCGATTGATTTTGAAGACGGGGTGTTTTACTAGGAGAGCCTTGACAACGTCAAGATTGCTGTGACAGACGACCACCCCGGGGCTCTCCCTTCTTCCAGAGTAAGTGAAAGAAGACCCCCTCCTGAACAGGGCGCTCATCTCGCGCTATTCCCCACGTGCTGACTTCTGCTCCCAAGGGTCGACGTACTACATGTCAAACCGGCTTGGGAGGAGCTTGGATCGCTCTGGCTCCGACCCCTAACAGGAGATCAAAGAGGAAGGCCTCCGCCGAAGCAAAAGCACCTATCTCCTCGGCCTAGAGGTGACACATTGCGGAATTACAACGAGGGCCACTTTTAACACCCCTTTATTTAAAACTTGTTTATGTGGCACCCCAGCTCAGAGAAACCGGAACGCCCCGTATTCCATCCCGGAGATCGAGGAGAAGTCTTATGGAATACGACACTGCTTAGCATAGAACAAACCAACTTTCTATTATTACACGAATATGAATACAAGGTCTCCGATATTACAATGAATAATATCGGCACGACGACACTACGCCTACCACGGTTGCTCCATGCAAGCAGCAGAACAACATGATGCAGCGGAATAATTCTAGTAGCGGAACAGCGACGACGGTGATGAACTCCACTCCACAGGGACTCTGGCTGGAACGCTTATCCTAACTCGCACAAACGGAAACCACGGCAATGTTGGGGAACTTAGTAATTTCAAAAAAATTCCTATGCACACACAAGATCATGGTGATGCATAGAAACGAGAGGGGAGAGTGTTGTCCACGTACCATCGTAGACCGAAAGCGGAAGCGTTAGCACAACGCGGTTGATGTAGTCGTACGTCTTCACAATCCGACCGATCAAGTACCGAACGTACGTCACCTCCGAGTTCAGCACACGTTCAACCCGATGACGTCCCTCGAACTCTGATCCAGCCGAGTGTTGAGGGAGAGTTTTGTCAGCACGACGGTGTGGTGACAATGATGATGTTCTACCGACGCAGGGCTTCGCCTAAGCACCGCTACAGTATTATCGAGGTGGACTATGGTGGAGGGGGGCACCGCACACGGCTAAAAGATCAAACGATCAATTGTTGTGTATCTAGGGTGCCCCCTGCCCCTGTATATAAAGGAGCAAGGGGGTGCGGCCGGCCAGGAGATAGGGCGCGCCAGGAGGAGTCCTACTCCCACCGGGAGTAGGACTCCCCCCTTTCCTAGTTGGATTAGGACTTGGGAGGGGGAAAGAGGAGGGAGAGCGGAAGGAAGGGGGGCGCCACCCCCCTCTCCTTGTCCAATTCGGACTAGGGGGGAGGGGCGCACGGCCCAGCCCTGGCCGCCTCTCCTCTTCTCCGTAAAGGCCCACTAAGGCCCATTAACCTCCCGGGGGGTTCCGGTAACCTCTCGGTACTTCGGTAAAATCCCGATTTCACCCGGAACACTTCCGATATCCGAACATAGGCTTCCAATATATCAATCTTCATGTCTCGACCATTTTGAGACTCCTCGTCATGTCCGTGATCACATCCGGGACTCCTAACAACCTTCGGTACATCAAAACATATAAACTCATAATATAACTGTCATCAAAACGTTAAACGTGCGGACCCTACGGGTTCGAGAACTATGTAGACATGACCGAGACACGTCTCCGGCCAATAACCAATAGTGGAACCTGGATGCTCATATTGGTTCCCACATATTCAATGAAGATCTTTATCGGTTAGACCGCATAACAACATACGTTGTTCCCTTTGTCATCGGTATGTTACTTGCCCGAGATTCGATCGTCGGTATCTCAATACCTAGTTTCAATCTCATTACCGGCAAGTCTCTTTACTAGTTCCGTAATACATCATCCCACAACTAACTCATTAGTTGCAATGCTTGCAAGGCTTAAGTGATGTGCATTACCAAGAGGGCCCAGAGATACCTCTCCGATAATCGGAGTGACAAATCCTAATCTCGAAATACGCCAACTCAACAAGTACCTTCGGAGACACCTGTAGAGCACCTTTATAATCACCCAGTTACGTTGTGATGTTTGGTAGCACACAAAGTGTTCCTCCGGTAAACGGGAGTTGCATAATCTCATAGTCATAGGAACATGTATAAGTCATGAAGAAAGCAATAGCAACATACTAAACGATTGGGTGCTAAGCTAACAGAATGGGTCAGGTCAATCACATCATTCTCCTAATGATGCGATCTCATTAATCAAATGACAACTCTTTGTCTATGGTTAGGAAACTTAACCATCTCTGATCAACGAGCTAATCAAGTAGAGGCATACTAGTGACATACTGTTTGTCTATGTATTCACACATGTATTATGTTTTCGGTTAATACAATTCTAGCATGAATAATAAACATTTATCATGATATAAGGAAATAAATAATAACTTTATTATTGCCTCTAGGGCATATTTCCTTCAGTCTCCCACTTGCACTAGAGTCAATAATCTAGATTACACAGTAATGATTCTAACACCCATGGAGCCTTGGTGCTGATCATGTTTTGCTCGTGGAAGAGGCTTACTCAACGGGTCCGCAATGTTCAGATCCGTATGTATCTTGCAAATTTCTATGCCTCCCACCTGGACTAAATCCTAGATGGAATTGAAGCGTCTCTTGATGTGCTTGGTTCTCTTGTGAAATCTGGATTCCTTCGCCAAGGCAATTGCACCAGTATTGTCACAAAAGATTTTCATTGGTCCCGATGCACTAGGTATGACACCTAGATCGGATATGAACTCCTTCATCCAGACTCCTTCATTTTCTGCTTCCGAAGCAGCTATGTACTCCGCTTCACACGTAGATCCCGCCACGATGCTTTGTTTAGAACTGCACCAACTGATAGCTCCACCGTTCAATGTAAACATGTATCCAGTTTGCGATTTAGAATCGTCCGGATCAGTGTCAGAGCTTCATCAACGTAACAATTTATGATGAGCTCTTTGTCACCTCCATAAACGAGAATCATATCCTTAGTTCTTTTCAGGTATTTCAGGATGTTCTTGACCGTTGTCCAGTGATCCACTCCTGGATTAATTTGGTACCTCCTTGCTAGACTTATAGCAAGGCACACATCAGGTCTGGTACACAGCATTGCATACATGATAGAGCCTATGGCTGAAGCATAGGGAACATCTTTCATTTTCTCTCTATCTTCTGCAGTGGTCGGGAATTGAGTCTTACTCAACTTCACACCTTGTAACATAGGCAACAACCCTTTCTTTGCTTGATCCATTTTGAACTTCTTCAAAACTTTGTCAAGGTATGTGCTTTGTGAAAGTCCAGTTAAGCATTTTGATCTATCTCTATAGATCTTGATGCCCAATATATAAGCAGCTTCACCGAGGTCTTTCATTGAAAAACTCTTATTCAAGTATCCCTTTATGCTATCCAGAAATCCTATATCATTTCCAATCAACAATATATCATCCACATATAATATTAGAAATGCTACAGAGCTACCACTCACTTTCTTGTAAAATACAGGCTTCTCCAAAGGTCTGTACAAAACCAAATGCTTTGATCATACTGTCAAAGCGTTTATTCCAACTCCGAGAGGCTTGCACCAGTCCATAAATGGATCGGTGGAGCTTGCACACTTTGTTAGCTCCCTTTGGATCGACAAAACCTTCCGGTTGCATCATATACAACTCTTCTTCCTGAAATCCATTCAGGAATGCAGTTTTGACATCCATTTGCCAAATTTCATAATCATAAAATGCGACAATTGCTAACATGATTCAGACAGACTTAAGCATCGCTACGGGTCAGAAGGTCTCATCGTAGTCAATCCCTTGAACTTGTCGAAAACCTTTTGCAACAAGTCGAGCTTTATACATAGTAACATTACCGTCAGCGTCAGTCTTCTTCTTGAAGATCCATTTATTCTCAATTGCTTGTCGATCACCGGGCAAGTCAACCAAAGTCCACACTTTGTTCTCATACATGGATCCCATCTCAGATTTCATGGCCTCAAGCCATTTTGCGGAATTTGGGCTCACCATCGCTTCTTCATAGTTCGTAGGTTCGTCATGGTCTAGTAACATAACTTCCAGAACAGGATTACTGTACCACTCTGGTGCGGATCTCACTATGGTTGACCTACGAGGTTCATTAACAACTTGATCTAAAGTTTCATGATCATCATCATTAACTTCCTCACTAATTGGTGTAGGTGTCGCAGAAGCCGGCTTCTGTGATGAACTACTTTCCAATAAGGGAGCAGGTACAGTTAGTTCATCAAGTTCTACTTTCCTCACACTCACTTCTTTCGACAGAAACTCCTTCTCTAGAAAAACTCCGAATTTAGCAACAAAAGTCTTGCCTTCGGATCTGTGATAGAAGGTGTACCCAACAGTCTCCTTTGGGTATCCTATGAAGACACATTTCTCCGATTTGGGTTCGAGCTTATCAGGTTGAAGCTTTTTCACATAAGCATCGCAGCCCCAAACTTTCAGAAACGACAACTTTGGTTTCTTACCAAACCACAGTTCATAAGGCGTCGTCTCAACAGATTTCGATGGTGCCCTATTTAACATGAATGCGGCCGTCTCTAAAGCATAACCCCAAAATGATAGCGGTAAATCAGTAAGAGACATCATAGATCGCACCATATCTAGTAAAGTATGATTACGACGTTCGGACACACCATTACGCTGTGGTGTTCCGGGTGGCGTGAGTTGCGAAACTATTCCGCATTGTTTCAAATGAAGACCAAACTCATAAATCAAATATTCTCCTCCACGATCAGATCGTAGAAACTTTATTTTCTTGTTACGATGATTTTCATCTTCACTCGGAAATTCTTTGAACTTTTCAAACGTATCGGACTTATGTTTCATTAAGTAGATATACCCATATCTGCTTAAATCATCTGTGAAGGTGAGAAAATAACGATATCCGCCACGAGCTTCGACATTCATCAGACCACATACATCTGTATGTATGATCTCCAACAAATCTGTTGCTCTCTCCATAGTACCGGAGAACGGTGTTTTAGTCATCTTGCCCATGAGGCACAGTTCGCAAGTACCAAGTGATTCATAATGAAGTGGTTCCAAAAGTCCATCAGTATGGAGTTTCTTCATGCGCTTTACACTGATATGACATAAACGGCAGTGCCACAAATAAGTTGCACTATCATCATCAACTCTGCATCTTTTGGCTTCAATATTATGAATATGTGTATCACCACTATCGAGATTCAACAAAAATAGACCACTCTTCAAGGGTGCATGACCATAAAATATATTACTCATATAAATATAACAACCATTATTCTCTGACTTAAATGAATAACCGTCTCGCATCAAACAAGATCCACATATAATGTTCATGCTCAACGCTGGCACCAAATAACAATTATTTAGGTCTAATACTAATCCCGAAGGTAGATGTAGAGGTAGCGTGCCGACCGCGATCACATCGACTTTGGAACCATTTCCCACGCGCATCGTCACCTCGTCCTTAGCCAATCTTCGCTTAATCTGTAGCCCCTGTTTCGAGTTGCAAATATTAGCAACAGAACCAGTATCAAATACCCAGGTGCTACTGCGAGTATTAGTAAGGTACACATCAATAACATGTATATCACATATACCTTTGTTCACCTTGCCATCCTTCTTATCCGCCAAATACTTGGGGCAGTTCCGCTTCCAGTGACCAGTCTGCTTGCAGTAGAAGCACTCAGTCTCAGGCTTAGGTCCAGATTTGGGTTTCTTCTCCTGAGCAGCAACTTGCTTGCTGTTCTTCTTGAAGTTCCCCTTCTTCTTCCCTTTGCCCTTTTTCTTGAAACTGGTGGTCTTATTGACCATCAACACTTGATGCTCCTTCTTGATTTCTACCTCCGCTGCTTTTAGCATTGCGAAGAGCTCGGGAATTGTCTTATCCATCCCTTGCATATTATAGTTCATCACGAAGCTCTTGTAGCTTGGTGGCGGTGATTGGAGAATTCTGTCAATGATGCTATCATCCGGAAGATTAACTCCTAGTTGAATCAAGTGATTGCAGTACCCAGACATCTTGAGTATATGCTCACTGACAGAACTATTCTCCT
Source organism: Triticum urartu (assembly GCF_003073215.2). NCBI lineage: Eukaryota > Viridiplantae > Streptophyta > Magnoliopsida > Poales > Poaceae > Triticum > Triticum urartu. The sequence goes on from NC_053028.1 coordinate 482,562,917, forward strand.
CCATCTTGCAGCTATAGAACTTATTGAGACTTCATATCTCTCAATCCGGGCATTCTTTTGAAATATTAACTTCAACTCCTGGAACATCTCATATGCTCCATGACGTTCAAAACATTATTGAAGTCCCGGTTCTAAGCCGTAAAGCATGGCACACTGAACTATCGAGTAGTCATCAACACGTGACTGCCAGACATTCACAATGTCTGCAGTTTCTGGCACAGGTGGTACACCTAGCGGTGCTTCCAGGATGTAACTTTTCTGTGCAGCAATGAGGATAATCCTCAAGTTACGGACCCAGTACGTGTAATTGCTATCATCATCTTTCAACTTTGCTTTCTCAAGGAACGCATTAAAATTCAACGGAACAACAGCACGGGCCATCTATCTACAATCAACATAGACAAGCAAGATATGATCAGGTACTAAGTTCATGATAAATTTAAGTTCAATTAATCATATTACTTAAGAACTTCCACTTAGATAAACATCCCGCTAATCCTCTAAGTGATCACGTGATCCATATCAACTAAACCATGTCCGATCATCACGTGAGATGGAGTAGTTTCAACGGTGAACATCACTATGTTGATCATATCTACTATATGATTCACGCTCGAGCTTTCGGTCTCCGTGTTCCGAGGCCATATCTGTTATATGCTAGGCTTGTCAAGTTTAACCTGAGTATTCCGCGTGTGCAACTGTTTTGCACCCGTTGTATTTGAACGTAGAGCCTATCACACCCGATCATCACATGGTGTCTCAGCACGAAGAACTTTCGCAACGGTGCATACTCAGGGAGAACACTTTATACTTTGATAATTTAGTGAGGGATCATCTTATAATGCTACCGTCAATTAAAGCAAGATAAGATGCATAAAAGATAAACATCACATGCAATCAATATAAGTGATATGATATGGCCATCATCATCTTGTGCTTGTGATCTCCAGCTCTGAAGCACCGTCATGATCACCATCGTCACCGGCACGACACCTTGATCTCCATTGTAGCATCATTGTCGTCTCGCCAATCTTATGCTTCTACGACTACCGATGCCGCTTAGTGATAAAGTAAAGCATTACAGGGCGATTGCATTGCATACAGTAAAGCGACAACCATATGGCTCCTGCCAGTTGCCGATAACTCGGTTACAAAACATGATCATCTCATATAATAAAATTTAGCATCATGTCTTGACCATATCACATCACAACATGCCCTGCAAAAACAAGTTAGACGTCCTCTACTTTGTTGTTGCAAATTTTACGTGGCTGCTACGGGCTTAGCAAGAACCGTTCTTACCTACGCATCAAAACCACAATGATAGTTTGTCAAGTTGGTGCTGTTTTAACCTTTGCAAGGACCGGGCGTAGCCACACTCGGTTTAACTAAAGTTGGAGAAACTGACACCCGCCAGCCACCTGTGTGCAAAGCACGTCGGTAGAACCAGTCTCGGGTAAGCGTACGCGTAATGTCGGTCTGGGCCCCTTCATCCAACAATACCGCCGAACCAAAGTATGACATGCTGGTAAGTAGTATGACTTATATCGCCCACAACTCACTTGTATTCTACTCGTGCATATGACATCTACGCATAAAACCTGGCTCGGATGCCACTGTTGGGGAACGTAGTAATTTCAAAAAATTTCCTACGCACACGCAAGATCATGGTGATGCATAGCAATGAGAGGGGAGAGTGTTGTCCATGTACCCCTATCAAGTTTCGTATCACTTTTCAAACGGAGTGTTGTCCAAATTTGTTCTTCCTTGTTCCTCTTCCCTACCGGAGTGTTTTTGACTTTGTTCATCTTCGTTGTATTCTTTCTCTCGTTTTGTTCAACCTCTCAAGGTTCTTTGGTTTCACTCTTTGGTCAAAGAAGCAACTTAGCTTTACCTTTTCTCTTCCTCTTCCATTTTTTCCCTCCGGTGCCATTCTAGATCTCGGGACGAGATCCTCTCGTAGTGGTGGAGTGTTGTAACGCCCCGAGACCGATGTGCCAGGTGCTCTTCCAGTATTCGTTGTTGTTGCCTTGTCATTGCTTGTGTGTCATGCATATCATATCATGTCATCATGTGCATTGCATTTGCATACGTGTTTGTCTCATGCATCCGAACATTTTCCCCGTTGTCCGTTTTGCATTCCGGCGCTCCTATGTCACCCGGTGTCCCTTTCTACCTCTTTTCATGTGCGGGTGTTAAACGTTCTCGGATTGGAGCGAGACTTGCCAAGCGGCCTTGGTTTACTACCAGTAGACCGCCTGTCAAGTTTCGTGCCATTTGAACTTCGTTTGATACTCCAACGGTTAACCGAGGGACCGAAAAGGCCTCGTGTGTGTTGCATCCCAACACCCCTCCAAAGTGGCCCAAAACCCACCTAAACCTCCTCCATCATCTAGGACGTTCGATCACGATCGCGTGGCCGAAAACCGCACCTCATTTGGACTCTCCTATCTTCCTCTACCTATAAATATGCCCTCCTCGTCCAATTTCGCGGACGGAACCCTAGCAGATCCCTTCCCGCGCCGCTGGACATGTCCGCCCGGCGGCCGGACACGTCCAACCATCCGCCGCAGCGAATCCTGTGCCGCCACATCGCCTCCTCCGCTGTCCCACCGCCGCGGCCCGCCGCAGCCCACGGCTGGCCCGCCCCGGGCCGCGCCGGGCCCGAGCGCGCCTCGCTTCCCGCGCTGCCGAGCGCCACCGTCCGCGCCCGCCCGCGGCCGCGCTGCCCTTCGTCGCCTTCGCCGGCCACGGCCGCCGTCTGGCGCCACCGCCCCTTCCCGTCGGCGCCGCCCCGCCTAGCTCGCCGCTTCTCTGCCGCCCTCCTCCACCGGCCGCCGCCATGGCACCGCGCCCCAGCTCGCCGAATCTTTGTCGCCGGAGTTCGAGATCGCCCTCGCCGGAGCTCCGGCCAGATCTAATCCGGGGAGTGGATCAGATCCACCACTCCCTGAACCAAACGCGCCGTGCCCGATCCAGATCCGCGCCGCCCCGCTTCTCCTCGTCCCGGGTTGATTTTCCCCGAGAGGTCGAAATTCTTCTAAGTCCCCAGATCCTAGTAATTTTATGCATTTTTTCATCGCATCATAACTTCATCACCGTTGTTCTGATTCATGCGTGTAGCATATCGAAATGTTTGCCTCGAAGAGTACTCCATTTCATCTCATTGCATCATTTTCATTTGAGCTCATCTTGATGCCCTAAATGCTATTGGAAGAGGGCTATGTGATGTTAGTTTCAGATATGTTTCAGCATTTGCTCATTTGTCATTTTTGCCATGATTAATGTGTGCATGCTATGATCCTGAGCTCTACATGTGTTTTGTAGTATGTCATGACATCTTTATAGGAGTGTATGCCATGTATTTTTATGATCTTTGTGGTGGCTAGCATAAGCATGCAAAGTGGCTTACTTATCGTTGCTGATTTCAGGGACTTAGAAATATTCTAAGTCTCTGCCCTGTCATTATTTTTATGCCATGTGTTTATGTTGCTACCGAGAGATTTATGCCTCTTTTGAGCATGATCAGTAAGGATGTTTTGTAGATATTGTGGTGCTCTATCCATTCATGTCTTTGTTTGCATTTATGGAGCACCCTAGCTTGAGTCAATCGAGCTCTACTTTTTCTATAAAATATTCCTAGCAGATTGTTAACATGTTTAGCAATTTTGCCGAGCTTATTGTTGTTGATCCGTGCATACTATGTTGTTATTCTTGCCATGTCTAGCTTCTATGCCATGTCTACTTGCTGGGTGTATGCTTAGTTTATCATGCCATGCCTTGTGGTGAGTGCATCGAGCTCGTAAACATGCCTACTTGATATCTATTTTGCATGCTCCAGTTTTTCACTAAGTCTGAATCTGTTAACGATAATTGCTATGTTCGCGTGGTTGCAATTGTATTTTCTGATCCCTTTTGGCTTATGGTCAGTAAGGAACTTTTGTTGTATGCTTTGAGTAGCTTCATGCCATGCCTTGCTTTGCCATGATATGTTCCTGTAGCATGTAGTTTTCGTGCTCTAAACTTTGCATCCTGATGATAAATTCCTACCATGTTGTTATTTTCACTAAGTCTGTAACCTGATATCGTTTGCACTTTTGCCATGCTTGTTTGAACCTGCTATTGAGTGAATTAGCCGTAGCTCAGTGTTCATCTTTTGTCAAGCATTTTGAGTGGATCCCTGCCATGTATTTTGTTGAGTGGAATATCCTTCGTTGACCGAGAGAGCTTGTGATGGGCTAAGTTGGGACACCCCTGCAGGGATTTGAACTTTCGAAAGTCGTGCCCGAGGTTATGGGCAGATGGGAATTTGTTAATGTCCGGTTGTAGAAAACCTGAAACTTACCTTAATTAAAATGCATCAACCGCGTGTGTTACCGTGATGGTCTCTTTCCGACGGTGTCCGAAAAGTGAACACAGCGTTGGAGTTATGCTTGACGTAGGTTGCTCTAGGATCACTTCTTGATCATAGATTCTCGACCGTGCTTTTGCCTTCTCTTCTCGCTCTCATTTGCGTATGTTAGCCACCAAATATGCTAGTCGCTTGCTGCAGCTCCACCTCATACCTTTTACCCTACCTATAAGCTTAAATAGTCTTGATCGCGAGGGTGTGAGATTGCTGAGTCCCCATGACTCACAAATACTTCCAAAACCAGCTTGCAGGTGCCGATGAGACCGTGCAGGTGACGCAACCGAGCTCAAGGAGGAGCTCGTTGAAGACCTTGTTCGTAGTGTTGTTTCATTCTAGTTGATCAGCAGTGGAGCCCAGTTGGGACGATCGGAGATCTGTGTAGCATTTGGGGTAGTCTTCTTTTATTTTTGGGTTCCGTAGTCGGACCTTGTGTGTATCTGGGTGATGTAATATTATATGAAACAATTCTTTATTTAACACTATCTTAAATTTCGTTTCCTTATTTGGCATTGAAAAACTTTTTCTTCCTTATCTAACAACGAGTCTAAATTTTATGCCTTTTATAACACTTTTGTCTATTTTAAACTTAAATAACACTGAAAAAGACCCTTTGCCCCTCATGTGGTATGTGTGTGTGATAGTAACGCACACTGATACGGCTCAAATAGCGACGATTTAATATAGTGGCCCCGATCTTTCACTTGCGCAAACAGCTAGAAGATTTATGTGGAAGAATTATTCAGTGGCTAAGAAAACAAAAAATGAATTAGAAAAACGGAGATATATGGAGTGGTGTACGTGTACGTGTGGAAGGAATAGTAGCTAGACTAGATGGATGGATTATAGGCGTAGGCGTGTAGTAACCAAAGAAAAATATAGTGAATGCAAGGAGCACCGTGGTGTAGTACTAGAATATATGGATCGATTATACTGATGACGATTAGCAGCGGCGGCGATGGGCGACGGAGTAATTAATAGATGGAGATCAGAAACTAGTAGAAGTAAATGAAGAATAGGACGCCATCGACACACACGCAACATCTCATATGCGCGCATGCGCACACAAACACGCAACAGCACACACAAACGCACAACTTCAGTAGCACACAGGTGTGTGCGCAAACACACAAACGCAGCAGCACGCCCGCACAAATATACCACATGAAGGGCAAAAGAGTCTTTTTAAGTGTCATTTATGCTCAAAATAAACAGAAGTGTCATAAAAGGCATAAAATTTAAACTTATTGCTAAATAGGGAAGGAATAATTTAGCAATGTTAAATAGGGCATAATATTTAGACACAGTGTTAAATAAGGAATTCTCTTATGTATTACATGGGTTGCATGAAGATTACCTCACCGCATCATGGGCGTTACATTGGGTGTGGTCTTTCTCTCTTTTATATTCATTTCGTTCTTCTTCCATCTTTCCCGGCATTCCCGTTCTGTTTGCTGTTGGCGGCGTCCGTCGTCAGGTTAGCAGTTCAGCTCTGTTTTCCGAAAGAAGCGGATGGGCGGCAATTTTTTTGGAACAATCGGTTTTTTTAGGTGTGATCTATACTGAGCGATACTCATCCAACGATGGGCAATTCGTTCGGCGTACTACTAAAAGTCTACTGACCGCCAATTAACTTTTTTGTTGTTTCTTTATTACAATCTTGTTATTGACTCATATGCTAACAAAACTACATCGTTACGTGTTTGAAACTCAAAGTTACGGGTTTGGATGGGGTTGGCAATTGTAAGCCCGATGTGCCATGGATGAGATGGCCGAGTTTGGATTGGTGACGCAGAGATAAGGAAGAGGAAGAGGAAGAGGCCCGTGCACGAGGACTTTAAAGGTGTATAATTGACATGATTATCATTGAACCTCAGCACATTAATTAATATATACGCGACAAGAAATATGAAATTTATTGGGCCATGCACATTGTCATCCCAAATAGCGCCCTTTCAAGCGCCTGACCGCTATCCTCTAAGAGGGCCCTTCCTATTTTGTGTGTAGTCATTGAATAGTTACCTATCACGTACCCTCCCACACACCTGTCCTTCTATGGGTCAACCCATTCCGATTTTGACAAGGATTTAGAACCTTCTCTGAACTAGATTTTTGTTTTCTCTTCTGGTATTTTATTTATTTATTTATTTTTATTTTTATCTTTAAGTTTTTTTAATTTTCTCAAATCCACAAACTATTTTAAACTCGTGAACTTATTCGAATTCGTGAATTTTTTTAAATCCATGAATGTGTTTCATAATTCATGAAATTTATTCAAAATCACACAAAAAAATCTAATTTTCTAACAATTTTTAAATTCGTGAATTGTTTTTGAAATAGAGGAATCATTTCAAATTCAGCAATATTTTTTGAAATCTGAGAACATTTTCAAATTCATAAGCAATTTTAGAAATTAATGAACATTTTCTGAATTTTTGGAACATTTTTTGAAACAGCAATATGTTTTAAATCCAGGACATGTTTGGAAATTCGAATCAATTTTACAATTTATTCCAAAAAATTTAAGTCCAGGAACTTTTTTGAAATTTAGATCATTTTAAAAATATGTGAACGTTTTTTTTAATTTGAAACATTTTTAAAAGTGCAGGAATTGTTTTCAAATATGTGAACATTTTTAAAAATACGAGACCATTTTAAAATTTTCGAATATTTTTCAAACTCAAAGACGATTTAAATTCATGAATAAATTCGAATCTTCAAAGTTTTATAAAATTCGTGAAACATTTTGTTGAAATTTGGATCATTTTTTAAAATCTTGTTTAAAAGAAATATCTGATTTCATTTTTAAAAAATTAAACTATTTTTTAAATCCAAGAACGTTTTTGAAATTTTTTAATTGTTTTTGAAATATAGGAACATTTTTTCAAATCTTAAACTTGTTTTGAAATACAGAAGATTATTTTCAAAAATCATGAACGTTTTTGAATTTCAGAACTTTTTTTAAATCATGAGTTTTTTTTGTTGAATGTGGGGTTCATGAACATTGTTTGACATTTCTTTCCCTAATAATAAACCAGCGATTGCTTCTGGTCGTCCGTCAGTTTTTTTGCAAACAAGTCCTCCCGTTTCTGATAAATTAACCCGCAGTCCTACATGTAATGTGTGGTAATGATGAAAAACGTTCGGTAAAAAGACCTGTCACCACCGGCCACCTCCACCACTTATCCATTGTCTGCCTCTACTGTACCGCCCGGCACGCCCCGCCGCTTGCCACCGGCGTCGATGCCGCAGAAGCGAAGGCAGGGGAATGTGTCACGGAGGGTGTCCGCACCGCGTGAGCCCAGGAATGGGGCGAGGCGTCGCGGCGGGCGTTGTAGAGCGCGGCGGACCGAGGCGTCGCGGGGGGCGTTGGAGGGCACAGCGGCCCGAGGCGTCACGGCGGAGGAGGATAAGGCGGCCGGCGTGCTCTCTTAGGGTGAGGCGTCGCGGTTTGCCGGCGGTGTTGGCTGCTGTGGAGCGCGCTGCGGCGGGGCGGCTTCAGGCGGTAGTGGCTGAACTGGAGTGCGGGCGCTACCGCAACGGCGAACTGGAGGATAGGCATGGCTAGGCATCGCCAAGAGCCACGAGGTCGTCGCCGCCGGCCTCCGCGCCACGCTGGACCAGCTGCTACAACCCCCATGCGCCGTCGCGGTGGGACGCCTGCATTTCTGCTGCTTCGGTGCCGACACCTGTCCTTGTGCGGTGCGTGCGAACCAGCCGAGGAAGCGAGCACCCAGCAGCCTGATGAGTAGGATATGAACACGGCTTCGCGGGCGAGCTCCCATGGACGGAGAGGCGGCCGGAGGCGGGGGGAGCTCCAAGGCAGCCTGATGTGTAGGAGATGAATGCCGGCTTCGTGGGCGAGCTCCCACGGCAGGCCAGGCGAGAGGAGGCGGATCCATCTGCTCTGACGTGGATCCAGTGGTGGGGTGGACGAATCGAGGCGGAGGAGCACAAGCCTAACGGAGAGACAGCCGGAGGCGGGGCGAAGCTCCAGGGCAGTGAGGGTGCTACGGTTTCCATGGTGACTCCCTTCTCTGGAGAAAACAAAGATTAGAGAGAGAAGAAGAAGAAGGGAAAAGCTAGAGAAAGGAGGAGAGAGGCGGCAGCTGGGCTTGCCCTGCTTCAGGTGGATCGTGGCACAGAGGAGAGCTCCTCTCCAGGCGCGGTGAGGCTGGCTGCTGGAGTTGGGAAGGGGCTAATTAGCGAAGGGGAAAAGAAACGGGATAGAAACGAGAGAGGGGCTGTGATGCCTGTTAGAATAAATCCGAGGCATACATCGATCATCCGAGGACCAAGCAATCACACGAGCACAACACCGAGATTTGTTAACGAGGTTCACCGATATGGCTACATCCCCGGGGCTTGACTACGGGCTCTCCTCCCCGTGACACCGTCACAATACCGCATCCGGTCGCCCTGGACACCGGCACATGCCGCCGGCTTCCCCTGCGTTCCGGTGCTATTATGTTGGCATAGGTTACGTCGTGTGTCTAGCCCCGCTATATATATGAGAGGCCTAGGATACAAGTGTCCTATTAGGACACAACTCCATATCCTATCTAAACACAATACAATTACAAGTCCAACTGTAACCTACCTTGTACACAATATTCAACTCTAACAAACTCCATCTTGGCGAATATTCTCCACCACCTTGAATTCGTCAATGTGTCAAACTTCCATGTACATTGGACTCGAGCTTATCCCATGAGAACCGCTGCTACTCCAAAGACTCCATGTGACTCCACCTGCAACTTGTAGTCCCTTCTTTTCTTGACCACTGTCAACACTCGAGCAAAATTAAGTTTCTCTTTACTCTAGTGTATGCTCCCAACTTCTAGAGTTTCGTTCAACGCATCACACACTGATCACTGACCTGCGTGAAAGTGAACAACTCACATATTGCGTGTCACACATAAGAGTTACCTGAACTCAACATCACCTGTAACACCCTCGATGCGGCTATATCTCCCACGTGTCGAAGCACGACTTAGAGGCATAACCACATTGAAAGCAAGGTCACAAGTGAGGTAATCTTCACACAACCCATGTAATACAATAAGGGAAAGAGATACATAGTTGGCTTACAATCGCCACTTCACTCAATTACATGAATAAAACATTACATCACCCAGATACAATCAAGGTCCGACTACGGAACCAAAACAAAAGAAGACTACCCCAAATGCTACACAGATCCCCGATCGACCCCAACTGAGCTCCACTACTGAACAAATAGAACGAAACAACACAAAGGACAAGATCTTCATCGAGCTCCTCCTTGAGCTTGGTTGCGTCACCTGCTCGGTAACCTTGGCACCTGCAAACTGGTTTTGGAAGTAACTGTGAGTCACGGGGACTCAGCAATCTCACACCCTCGCGATCAAAACTATTTAAGCCTATAGGAAGGGTAAAAGGTATAAGGTGGAGCTGCAGCAAGCGACTAGCATATATGGTGGCTAACATAGGCAAATGAGAGCGAGAAGAGAAGGTAAAAGCACGGTCGAACAACTATGATCAAGAAGTGATCCTAGAACAACCTACGTCAAGCATAACTCCAACACTGTGTTCACTTCCCGGACTCCGCCGAGAAGAGACCATCACGGTTACACACGCGGTTGATGTATTTTAATTAAGGTCAACTTCAGGTTTTCTACAACCGGACATTAACAAATTCCCATCTGCCCATAACCACGGGCACGGCTTTCAAAAGTTCAAATCCCTGCAGGGGTGTCCCAACTTAGCCCATCACAAGCTCTCACGGTCAACGAAGGATATTCCTTCTAGCGGGAAGACCCGATCAGACTCGGAATCCCGGTTACAAGACATCCTCAACAATGGTAAAACAAGTCCAGCAACACCGCCCGAATGTGCCGACAAATCCCGATAGGAGTTGCACATATCTCGTTCTCAGGGCACACTCAGATGAGACATCCTACGAGTAAAACCAACCCTCAAGTTGCCCCGAGATGGCCCCGCAGTCTACTCGGTCGGACCAACACTCAGAGGAGCACTGGCCTGGGGGGGTTAAATAAAGATGACCCTTGAGTCTGCAGAACCCAAGGGAAAGACAAGGCTAGGTGGCGAATGGTAAAACCAATGTTGGGCATTGCTGGAGGAGTTTTATTCAAGGCGAACTGTCAAGGGGTTCCCATTATAACCCAACCGTGTAAGGAACGCAAAATCTGGGAACATAACACCAATATGACGGAAACTAGGGTGGCAAGAGTGGAACAAAACACCAGGCATAATGCCGAGCCTTCCACCCTTTACCAAGTATATAGATGCATTAATTAAATAAGAGATATTGTGATATCCCAACAAAATATCCATGTTCCAAACATGGAACAAGCTCCAATCTTCACCTGCAACTAACAACGCTATAAGAGGGGCTGAGCAAAGCGGTAACATAGCCAAACAACGGTTTGCTAGGACTTGGTGGGTTAGAGGCTTGGTTCAACAATATGGGAGGCATGATAAGCAAGTGATAGGTATCGCAGCATAGGCATAGCAAAAGAGTGAGCAACTAGCAAGCAAAGATAGAAGTGATTTCGAGGGTATGGTCATCTTGCCTGAGATCCCGCAAGGAAGAAGAACGAGTCCATGAAGAAGACAAACGGACGTAGTCGAACGGATCCTCACAAACGCGACGTTACCAGAACCAACCCGAAGAAGCAACACCATAAAAGAGCAAACAACATAGTAAACAACCATCACATAAACATGGCATGATGCACAATCAAGTATGATGCATGTCCGATTTAAATATGCATGGCATGGCAAGAGCACGAACAAAACTACAAGTTAAGTGGAGCTCAATATGCATCGGGATGCATATTGACAAAACACCACATCAATTATTTAGTTCTCTCCCATTTAAGTACTCAACAATATTAAATGTTGGTTAATATGGCAAGAGGTGAAGCATAACAAAACTATACCATTTAAACAGTTTTAATGGGGCTGGATATAACAAACAACAAATCCGGTAAATCCCCATATGCATTAGTAATTTATTGCAACAAAAATTTAAACATTTTAATTGTTGTTATCATGATGCGGATGACATGAACAAGTTTATGCAATTTTTTATTAAAAGTTGACAAGAGCATTATGAAGCATTTTGTCATCGTGGCGGAAACGAAAAAGGGTGCCACGGCCACGATAACGGTAACGGTGCCACGGCAACGTTCCGGTTCCAGTACTTGATTGAGATACCGATGCAAAGGGGAAAAGTGCAGATGCGTGCATAAGATGGTGGGGCACTCCCGGATACCGGGTTCCCATGGGTTAGTGGCATGGAAACGAGTGACAACCCGGACATGGTGCAGACAAAGGGGGCATCTCATCCAACATGCATTCATTCGTTCACGGGCGTCGTCTCGGGGTTATACCTTCGAGGCTGGATTTTTCGGAACGGGTCAAGTTCGTAGCGGAAGTAAACGTTCTCGCCATGTTCGTAGATGCTCGGGGTCATGGCGAGGAACTTGACATCCACGGGGTCTTCGAGGGTCGACGCTAGTTGTTCTATGCATCGGGCGTCAAGGTACTTGTCGTTTTTAGCGAATCCGAAGACGGCGGTAATTGTACACACGTTGTCAGGGAACTTGTCAGTCCGGTCTTGGCGACGGTAGTTGTGCATGGATCATAGTCATTCTCGGGTCATCGTTAGAGGAGCTTGGCGGATTTGAATCCCTTCGAGGTTGTCATGGTACTTGGGGTCTTTGGACTCGCCGATCTCGTACACTCGAAGGGGTACTTGCGTTTTGCAATTCCATATCCAGGGTCGTCACGTGTTCGAACTTGACGGGGCATGGGTGTTGTGGTACTTGTCGTGTTCCGGAACTGGAGTGGTACTTGGCGATATCCGGGACGGTCTTGGCGATTCTGGAGACGCAGTATAAGTACTTGACGCATCACCGCGTAGTCATCCTCATGGTCCTTGGGGCATCGGTGCTAGTTGGACTTGCCGGTCTTGAAGGCGGCAGTGGTTCCAGGGTACTTGAAAATGCACGTGGTCGCACCCGAGTCGTCGTACACTTGACGGGTCCGGAAGAGGAACTTGGCGACCAAGGGTGTTGCACTTGCAGTCTTCACATCAACGAGAACAGGCAGCGAAGGAGGAAGCTCGAGCAGGGAAGTGGAGCACAGCAGGCGGCCGGAGATGGCAGATCGTCAGCAGGCAGAGGGCTGACGGGAGGAGGCAGGCGAGGTGGATGTCCATGGCAGCGGAAGGAGAGGCAAAAGGCTGGACAGTGCAGCAGCGGGCGAGGGGCTCCGGGACGGCATGGAGGTCGAGGAAGAAGAGCTCGAGGTGGCGCTGGAGCATGGTGGCGCGGCGGCCGGACGAAGCAGGGAGGCTCGATGGAGGTCGCCGGCGCGGAGAGGTCGCAGGCGAGGTGAAGGCGTAGCAGAGGAGACGAGGCGACGCTGGGCCGAGGCTTGGGCGGAGCTCCTCGGGCAAGGAGGAAGAACCGCGGAGCGGGGTCGCGAGGAACGCAGGGGTGCGCGGGCGTTGGGGCTCCTCCCTTGTGCTATGCCTGCGAGAGCTCGCGCCTCCTACGAGCTGCAGCACAAGGAAGCAGGGAGAGGACCCTGGGCGCGGGTGAGGGGACGGACGGCGATCGATGCAGCGCTACGATGACCGCAAGGGGCGGCGTTGGTCGAGGGGAAAAGAGAGGCCGACGCAGGGTTCTTGCGTGCGGGGTCGAACAAGAGGAGAGAGGAGATCGATGGGGATCGGGTCGAGGGGGGAGGGAGTCGGGCTGCGGGTCTCCCTCTGGCGGCACGAGGGGAGAGATGGAGCGAAAGGGAAACGGGCTAGGGTTAGCGCTAGGGTTGGTGGGTGCGGCTGGGCCTTGGGCCAGCGCAGGAGGTAGGGAGGCCCAGGCTGCTGGGCTAGGCTGAACTCCTTTCTCTCATTTCTAAAACAGAAAAAAAACAAAGAAGAGAAGAAAAAGGAAGGAGGTGATAGGGGAAGAAGTTGGACATGCGGATAATTTCCTTGGACTCACAAAAATGTGAGGAATTTAAATAAAATGGCAAGAGGGTTTTTGGAGAACAATAGATTCACACATGTTGAATTTAATTCAACATGTTTGTATTTTGAAACTCATTTGAAAGGACTCTAAAAGGGCTGAGATTTTTAGAGGAGCCTCGATAAAAGAGATGAGAAATATGTTGGGTTTCGTAGTAATTTCAAAAAATTTCCTACGCACACGCAAGATCATGTGATGCATAGCAACGAGAGGGGAGAGTGTTGTCTACGTACCCACGCAGACCGACTGCGGAAGCGTTGACACGACGTAGAGGAAGTAGTCGTACGTCTTCATGATCCAACCGATCAAGCACCGAAACTACAGCACCTCCGAGTTCGAGCACACGTTCAGCTCGATGACGATCCCCGGACTCCGATCCAGCAAAGTGTCGGGGAAGAGTTCCTTCAGCACGACGGCGTGGTGACGATCCTGATGTACTACAGCAGCAGGGCTTCGCCTAAACTCCGCTACAGTATTATCGAGGACTATGGTGGCTGGGGGCACCGCACACGGCTAAGGAATAGATCACGTGGATCAACTTGTGTTTCTTGATCTATCTTTGGTGCTAGCCCTGCCCCTCTATTTATATCTTGAGCCCTGGGGTCGAAACTTGGAGTTAAAGCCTTCACAAAGTCGGTTTCACCCGATAGGCAAGAGTCCTTCTCGGACTCCAGGGCCAGACGCCAGGGATCCCGGCGTCTGGACCCAGACGCCAGGGACCCTGGCGTCTGGCCCCTGGACTCCGCAAAACTTCCTTTTGCGCTTTCCAAAAACCTTGTGGGCTTTCCCCTTTGGCCCAAATAAAGTGTTCTCGTACCCAAACATTTCGGGAAACATCCGGAACCCCTTCCGGTGATTTCCGGAACCCTTCCGGTGACCAAACACTATTATCATATATATCAAACTTTATCTCCGGACCATTCCGGAGTTCCTCGTCATGTCCGTGATCTCATCTCGGGACTCCGAACAACCTTCGGTACATCAAAATGCATAAACTCATAATATAACTGTCATCGTAACCTTAAGCGTGCGGACCCTACGGGTTCGAGAACAATGTAGACATGACCGAGACACGTCTCCGGTCAATAACCAATAGCGGGACCTGGATGCCCATATTGGCTCCTACATATTCTACGAAGATCTTTATCGGTCAGACCGCATAACAACATACGTTGTTCCCTTTGTCATCGGTATGTTACTTGCCCGAGATTCGATCGTCGGTATCCAATACCTAGTTCAATCTCGTTACCGGCAAGTCTCTTTACTCGTTCGTAATACATCATCTCGACAACTAACTCATTAGTTCAATGCTTGCAAGGCTTATGTGATGTGCATTACCGAGTGGGCCCAGAGATACCTCTCCGACAATCGAAGTGACAAATCCTAATCTCGAAATACGCCAAGCCAACATTTACCTTTGGGAGATACCTGTAATGCACCTTTATAGTCACCCAGTTACGTTGTGACGTTTGGTAGCACCCAAAGTGTTCCTCCGGCAAACGGGAGTTGCATAATCTCATAGTCATAGGAACATCTATAAGTCATGAAGAAAGCAATAGCAACATACTAAACGATCAGGTGCTAAGCTAATGGAATGGGTCATGTCAATCAGATCATTCAACTAATGATGTGATCTCGTTAATCAAATAACAACTCTTTTGTCCATGGTTAGGAAACATAACCATCTTTGATTAACGAGCTAGTCAAGTAGAGGCATAGTAGTGACACTCTGTTTGTCTATGTATTCACACATGTATTATGTTTCCGATTAATACAATTCTAGCATGAATAATAAACATTTATCATGATATAAGGAAATAAATAATAACTTTATTATTGCCTCTAGGGCATATTTCCTTCAGTCTCCCACTTGCACTAGAGTCAGTAATCTAGATCACATCACCATGTGATTAACATCGATAGTTCACATCATCATGTGATTAACACCTATAGTTCACATCGTCATGTGACCAACACCCAAAGGGTTTACTAGATTCGGTAATCTAGTTCACATCGCTATGTGATTAACACCCAAAGAGTACTAAGGTGTGATCATGTTTTGCTTGTGAGAGAATCTTAGTCAACGGTCTTTCACATTCAGATCCGTTATGTATTTTGCAATTTTCTATGTCTACAATGCTCTGCACGGAGCTACTCTAGCTAATTGCTCCCACTTTCAATATGTATCTAGATCGAGACTTAGAGTCATCCAGATCCGTGTCAAAACTTGCATCGACGTAAATTTTTACGACGAACCTTTTGTCACCTCCATAATCGAGAAATATTTCCTTATTCTACTAAGGATAATCTTGACCGCTGTCCAGTGATCTACTCCTAGATCACTATTGTACTCCCTTGCCAAATCAGTGCAGGGTATACAATAGATCTGGTACACAGCATGGCATACTTTATAGAACCTATGACTGAGGCATAGGGAATGACTTTCATTCTTTTTCTATCTTCTGCCGTGGTCGGGCTTTGAGTCTTACTCAACTTCACACCTTGTAATACAGGCAAGAACTTTTTCTTTGACTGCTCCATTCTTGAACTACTTCAAAATCTTGTCAAGGTATGTACTCATTGAAAAAACTTATCAAGCGTCTTGATCTATCTCTATAGATCTTGAAGCTCAATATGTAAGCAGCTTCACCGAAGTCTTTCTTTTGAAAAACTCCTTTCAAACACTCCTTTATGCTTTACAGAATAATTCTACATTATTTCCAATCAACAATATGTCATTCACATATACTTATCAGAAATGCTGTAGTGCTCCCACTCACTTTCTTGTAAATACAGTCTTCATCGCAAGTCTGTATAAAACTATATGCTTTGGTCAACTTATCAAAGCGTATATTCCATCTCCGAGATGCTTGCACCAGTCCATAGATGGATCGCTGGAGCTTGCATATTTTGTTAGCACCTTTAGGATTGACAAAACCTTCTGGTTGCATCATATACAACTCTTCTTTAATAAATCCATTAAGGAATGCAGTTTTGTTTATCCATTTGCCAGATTTCATAAAATGTGGTAATTACTAAAATGATTCGGACAGACTCAAGCATAGATACGAGTGAGAAACTCTCATCTTAGTCAACACCTTGAACTTGTCGAAAACCTTTTGCGACAATTCTAGCTTTATAGATAGTAACACTACTATCAGCGTCCGTCTTCCTCTTGAAGATCCATTTATTTTCAATTGCTTGCCGATCAACGGGCAAGCCAACCAAAGTCCAAACTTTGTTCTCATACATGGATCATATCTCAGATTTCATGGCCTCAAACCATTTCGTGGAATCTGGGCTCATCATCGCTTCCTCATAGTTCGCAAGTTCGTCATGGTCTAGTAACATGACTTCCAGAACAGGATTACCGTACCACTCTGGTGCGGATCTCACTCTGGTTTACCTACGAGATTCAGTAGTAACTTGATCTGAAGTTACATGATCATCATCATTAGTTTCCTCACTAATTGGTGTAGTAGTCACAAGAACAGATTTCTGTGATGAACTACTTTCCAATAAGGGAGAAGGTACAATTACCTTATCAAGTTCTCTACTTTCCTCCCACTCACTTCTTTCGAGAGAAACTCCTTCTGTGGAAAGTTTCCGAATTTAGCAACAAAAGTCTTGCCTTCGGATCTGTGATAGAAGGTGTATCCAATAGTTTCCTTTGGATATCCTATGAAGACACATTTCTCCGATTTGGGTTTGAGCTTATCAGGTTGAAACTTTTTCACATAAGCATCACAACCCCAAACTTTAAGAAACGACAACTTTGGTTTCTTGCCAAACCACAGTTCATAAGGCGTCGTCTCAACGGATTTTGAAGGTGCCCTATTTAACGTGAATGCAGTTGTCTCTAATGCATAACCCCAAAACGATAGTGGTAGATCGGTAAGATACATCATAGATTGCACTATATCCAATAAAGTACGGTTATGACGTTCGGACACACCATTACATTATGGTGTTCTGTGGCGACCCGACTCGAATGGATCAAGCCTACTGTGCTCCGGTGTCATCCCTGGATCAGTAATGCTGACACCACACAGTACTTCGAAGGATTTATAGCAGAGTGGCAATCACACACTTATTACATCGTTGTCTCAAAGAGAACTATTACAATAAACATGGCTTAAGGCCATCTAATGTCGATAACAGTGGAAGACTCGAAAGATAAATGGGTCCATCAACTCCAACGGCATCACTGAGTATAGAACCACGACCTAAAAGCACCTTACTCGTCGTCTGAAAAGTCTGCAACATGAGAAGTTGCAGCCCGAAAATAGGTCAGCACATGGAATATGCTGGCAATGTAACACATAGAGAGTAATGAACAGCAATGAGCTATACTATATGCATATATGACTGGTGGAAAGCTCTATGGTTACAGTTTTGCGTAAAGCCATTTTTTCCCTACTGCAAAGGAATAAATTTATTTAACTATCATGGTAGCTGTTAAACATCGAGAATGGTTGACAGCATTCCGATCCCAATTAAGTAATTAAAACCCAACAACATTAATTAGAAGTAACGTGATGAGATTCACATGATATTCAAGTACTAGATACTCAAGTTGTCCATAACCGGGGACACGGCTAATCATGATTAGTTTGTACACTCTGCAGAGGTTTGCGCACTTTTCCCCACAAGACTCGATCGCCTCCGTTTGGTTTCTCGCACTACAGGGTGTTTGAGAAGACGGATGTGTTGGGGAACGTAGCAGAAATTCAAAATTTTCCTACGTATCACCAAGATCTATCTATGGAGAAACCAGCAACGAGGGGAAAGAGAGTGCATCTACATACCCTTGTAGATCGCTAAGCGGAAGCGTTCAAGTGAACGGGGTTGATGAAGTCGTACTCGTCGTGATTCAAATCACCGATGATCAAGTGCCGAACGCACGGCACCTCCGCGTTCAACACACGTACAGCCCGGTGACGTCTCCCATGCCTTGATCCAGCAAGGAGAGAGGGAGAGGTTGATGGAGATCCTGCAGCACGACGGCGTGGTGGAAGTAGCGGGATTCCAACAGGGCTTCGCTAAGCGCTGCGGGAGGAGGTAGATGTGTCACGGGAGGGAGAGGGAGGCGCCAGGCCTTAGATCGGTTTGCTCCTCCTTTTCCCCACTATATATAGGGCCAAGGGAGAGGGGGAGGCGCAGCCCTTGCCCCTTCCTCCAAGGAAGGGTGCGGCCAAGGGGGGGGGGAGGAGTCCATCCTCCCCAAGGCACCTCGGAGGTGCCTTCCCCTTTTAGGACTCTCCCCTTTTTCTCTTCTCTTGGCGCATGGGCCTCTTGGGGCTGGTGCCCTTGGCCCATATAGGCCAAGGAACACCCCCTACAGCCCATGTGGCCCCCGGGGCAGGTGGCCTCACCCGGTGGACCCCCCGGGACCCTTCTGGTGGTCCCGGTACAATACCGGTGACCCCGAAACTTGTCCCGATGGCCGAAATAGCACTTCCTATATATAATTCTTTACCTCCGGACCATTCCGGAACTCCTCGTGATGTCCGGGATCTCATCCGGGACTCCGAACAACATTCAGGTTACCGCATACTAATATCTCTACAACCCTAGCGTCACCGAACCTTAAGTGTGTAGACCCTACGGGTTCGGGAGACATGCAGACATGACCGAGACGTTCTCCGGTCAATAACCAACAGCGGGATCTGGATACCCATGTTGGCTCCCACATGTTCCACGATGATCTCATCGGATGAACCACGATGTCAAGGACTTAATCAATCCCGTATACAATTCCCTTTGTCTAGCGGTATTGTACTTGCCCGAGATTCGATCGTCGGTATACCGATACCTTGTTCAATCTCGTTACCGGCAAGTCTCTTTACTCGTTCCGTAACACATCATCCCGTGATCAACTCCTTGGTCACATTGCGCATATGATGATGTCCTACCGAGTGGGCCCAGAGATACCTCTCCGCTTACACGGAGTGACAAATCCCAGTCTCGATTCGTGCCAACCCAACAGATACTTTCGGAGATACCTGTAATGCACCTTTATAGTCACCCAGTTACGTTGTGACGTTTGATACACCCAAAGCATTCCTACGGTACCCGGGAGTTGCACAATCTCATGGTCTAAGGAAATGATACTTGACATTAGAAAAGCTTTAGCATACGAACTACACGATCTTTGTGCTATGCTTAGGATTGGGTCTTGTCCATCACATCATTCTCCTAATGATGTGATCCCGTTATCAACGACATCCAATGTCCATGGTTAGGAAACCGTAACCATCTATTGATCAACCAGCTAGTCAACTAGAGGCTTACTAGGGACATGGTGTTGTCTATGTATCCACACATGTATCTGAGTTTCCTATCAATACAATTATAGCATGGATAATAAACGATTATCATGAACAAGGAAATATAATAATAACTAATTTATTATTGCCTCTAGGGCATATTTCCAACAGTCTCCCACTTGCACTAGAGTCAATAATCTAGTTCACATCGCCATGTAATTAACACTCACAGGTCACATCGCCATGTGACTAACACCCAAGAGTTTACTAGAGTCAGTAGTCTAGTTCACATCACTATGTGATTAACACTCAATGAGTTCTAGGTTTGATCATGTTGCTTTTGAGAGAGGTTTTAGTCAACGGGTCTGAACCTTTCAGATCCGTGTGTGCTTTACAAATCTCTATGTCATCTCCTAGATGTAGCTACCACGTTCTATTTGGAGCTAATCCAAATAACTGTTCTACTTGGAGCTATTCTAAATTGTTGCTCCATTATATGTATCCGGTATCTCTACTCAGAGCTATTCGGATAGGTGTTAAGCTTGCATCGACGTAACTCTTTACGACGAACTCTTTTACCACCTCCATAATCGAGAAAATTCCTTAGTCCACTAGTTACTAAGGATAACTTTGACCGCTGTCCCGTGATCCATTCTTGGATCACTCTTGTACCCCTTGACTGACTCATGGCAAGGCACACTTCAGGTGCGGTACACAGCATAGCATACTGTAGAGCCTACGTCTTAAGCATACGGGACGACCTTCGTCCTATCTCTCTATTCTGCCGTGGTCGAGCTTTAAGTCTTAATTTCATACCCTACAACTCAGGCTAGAACTCCTTCTTTGACTGATCCATCTTGAACACCTTCAAGATCATGTCAAGGTATGTGCTCATTTGAAAGTACCATTAAGCGTTTTGATCTATCCTTATAGATCTTGATGCTCAATGCTCAAGTAGCTTAATCCAGGTTTTCCATTGAAAAACACTTTCCAAATAACCCTATATGCTTTCCAGAAATTCTACATCATTTCTGATCCATAACATATACTCATCAGAAATTCTATAGTGCTCCCACTCACTTCTTTGGAAATACAAGTTTCTCATGAACTTTGTATAAACCCAAAATCTTTGATCATCTCATCAAAGCATACATTCCAACTCCGAGATGCTTACTCCAGTCCTTAGAAGGATTGCTAGAGCTTTGCATACTTGTTAGCATCTTTCAGGATTGACAAAACCTTTCGGTTGTATCACATACAACCTTTCCTCAAGAAAATCGTCGAGGAAACAATGTTTTGACATCCTATCTGCAAGATTTCATAAATAATGCAGTGACTGCTAATATAATTCCAACAGACTCTTAGCATCGCTACGAGTGAGAAAGTCTCACCGTAGTCAACTCCTTGAACTTGTCAGAAAACATCTTAACGACAAGTCGAGCTTTCTTAATGGTGACATTTACCATCATTGTCCGTCTTCCTTTTAAAATCCATCTACACTCAACAGCCTTACGACCATCAAGTAGTTCTTCCAAAGTCTACACTTTGGTTTCATACATGGATCCTCTCTCGGATTATATGGCCTCAAGCCATTTATCGGAATCCAGGCCCACCATCGCTTCTCCATAGCTCGTAGGTTCATTGTTGTCTAGCAACATGACTTCCAAGACAGGATTACGTACCACTCTGAAGTAGTACGCATCCTTGTCATCCCACGAGGTTTGGGAGTGACTTGATCCGAAGTCTCATGATCAATATCATAAGCTTCCACTTCAATTGGTGTAGGTGCCACAGGAACAACTCTTTGTGCCCTGCTATACACTAGTTGAAGTGACGGTTCAATAACCTCATCAAGTCTCCACCATCCTCCCACTCAATTCTTTCGAGAGAAACTTTTCCTCGAGAAAGGACCCGATTCTAGAAACAATCCTTTATTGCTTTCGGATCTGAGACAGGAGGTATACCCAACTGTTTTTGGGTTGTCCTATGAAGATGCATTTATCCGCTTTGGGTTCGAGCTTATCGGCCTGAAACTTTTCCACATAAGCGTCGCAGCCCCAAACTTTTAAGAAACGACAGCTTAGGTTTCTCTAAACCATAGTTCATATGGTGTCATCTCATCGGAATTACGTGGTGCCCTATTTAAAGTGAATGTGGTTGTCTCTAATGCTTAACCCGTAAATTATTGTGGTAATTCGATAAGAGACATCATGGTATGCATCATATCCAATAGGGTGCAGTTATGATGTTCGGACACACCATCACACTATGGTGTTCCAGGCTGTATCAGTTGTGAAACAATTTCCACAATGTCTTAATTCTGTGCCAAACTCGTAATTCAGATATTCATCTCTATGATCATATCATAGACATTTTATCCTCTTGTCACGACGATCTTTCAACTTCACCCTGAAATTACTTGAACCTTTCAATAATTCAGACTCGTGATTCATCAAGTAAATATACTCAACATCTACTCAAATCATCTGTGAAGTAAGAACATAACGATATCCACTACATGCCTCAGCACTCATTGGATTGCACACATCAAAATGTATTACTTCCAACAAGTTGCTTTCTAGTTCCATTTTACTGAAAAACGAGGCTTTCAGTCATCTTGCCCATGTGGTATGATTTGCATGTCTCAAGTGATTCAAAATCAAGTGAGTTCAAACGGTCCATTTGCATGCATACATACCAATAGACATGGTTCGCATGTCTCAAACTTTTCAAAAACGAGTGAGCCCAAAGATCCATCAACATGGAGCTTCTTCATGCGTTTTATACCGATATGACTTACGTGGCAGTGCCACAAGTAGGTGGTACTATCATTACTATCTTTTGGCATGAACATGTGTATCACTACGATCGAGATTCAATAAACCATTCATTTTAGGTGTAAGACCATTGATGGTATTATTCAAATAAACAGAGTAACCATTATTCTCCTTAAATGAATAACCGTATTGCGATAGACATAATCCAATCATGTCTATGCTCAACACAAACACCAATCTCGATGGTAGAAGGAGCGTAC
The DNA here is from genome assembly GCF_003073215.2 of Triticum urartu. Classification (NCBI taxonomy): domain Eukaryota; kingdom Viridiplantae; phylum Streptophyta; class Magnoliopsida; order Poales; family Poaceae; genus Triticum; species Triticum urartu. The sequence goes on from NC_053028.1 coordinate 482,585,672, forward strand.
GATATTTGATTATATCAACATTGGAAACACTTCCAACACATATCATCAGCTCACCTTTAGCTAGTCTCCGTTTATTCCGTAGCTTTTATTTCGAGTTACTAACACTTAGCAACCGAACCGGTATCTAATACCCTGGTGCTACTAGGAGTACTAGTAAAGTACACATCAACACAATGTATATCCAATATACTTCTATCGACCTTGCCAGCCTTCTAATCTACCAAGTATCTAGGGTAATTCTGCTCCAGTGGTTGTTCCCCTTATTACAGAAGCACTTAGAATCGGGTTTTGGGTTCAACCTTGGGTTTCTTCACTAGAGCAGCAGCTGAATTGCCGTTTTATGAAGTATCCCTTTCTTGCCCTTGCCCTTCTTGAAACTAGTGGTTTCATCAACCATCAACAATTGATGCTCCTGCTTGATTTCTACTTTCGTGGTGTCAAACATCGCGAATATCTCAAGGATCATCATATATGTCCCTGATATATTATAGTTCATCACGAAGCTCTAGCAGCTTGGTGGTAATGACTTCGGAGAAACATCACTATCTCATCTGGAAGATCAACTCCCACTCGATTCAAATGATTGTTGTACTCAGACAATCTGAGCACAAGCTCAACAATTGAGCTTTTCTCCCTTAGTTTGCAGGCTAAGAAAATCGTCGGAGGTCTTATACCTCTTGACGTGGGCACGAGCCTGAAATTCCAATTTCAGCCCTCAAAACATCTCATATGTTTCGTGACGTTTCAAAACGTCTTCGGTGCCTCAACTCTAAACCGTTTAACTGAACTATCACGTAGTTATCAAAACGTGTATGTCAGATGTTCGCAACATCCACAGACGACGTTCAAGGTTCAGCATACTAAGCGGTGCATTAAGGACATAAGCCTTCTGAGAAGCAATGAGGACAATCCTCGTTTACGGACCTAGTCCGCATAATTGCTACTATCAACTTTCAACTAATTTTTCTCTAGGAACATAACTAAACAGTAGAACTAAAGCGCGAGCTACGACATAATTTGCAAAATCCTTTTGACTATGTTCAAAATAATTAAGTTCATCTTATGAACTCCCACTTAGATAGACATCCCTCTAGTCATCTAAGTGATTACATGATCCGAGTCAACTAGCCCGTGTCCGATCATCACGTGAGACGGACTAGTTAACGTCGGTGAACATCTTCATGTTGATCATATCTTCTATACGACTCATGCTCGACCTTTCAGTCTCTGTGTTCCGAGGCCATGTCTGTACATGCTAGGCTCGTCAAGTTAACCCTAAGTGTTTTGCATGTGTAAAACTGTCTTACACCCGTTGTATGTGAACTTAAGGATCTATCACACCCGATCATCACGGCGTGCTTCGAAACGACGAACTGTAGCAACGGTGCACAGTTAGGGGAGAACACTTCTTGAAATTGTTGTAAGGGATCATCTTATTTACTACCGTCATTCTAAGCAAATAAGATGTATAAACATGATAAACATCACATGCAATCAAATAATAGTGACATGATATGGCCAATATCATATAGCTCCTTTGATCTCCATCTTGGGGCTCCATGATCATCTATTACAAGAACATGATCAATCTCATACATCACATATATCATTCATCACATCCTTTTGGCCATATCACATCACATAGCATACCCTGCAAAAACAAGTTAGACATCCTCTAATTGTCGTTTGCATGTTTTACGTGGCTGCTATGGGTTTCTAGCAAGAATGGTTCTTACCTACGCAAAGACCACAACGTGATATGCCAATTGCTATTTACCCTTCATAAGGACCCTTTTCATCGAATCCGATCCGACTAAAGTGGGAGAGACAGACACCCGCTAGCCACCTTATGCAACTAGTGCATGTCAGTCGGTGGAACCAGTCTCACGTAAGAGTACGTGTAAGGTTGGTCCGGGCCGCTTCATCCCACGATGTCGCCGAATCAAGATAAGACTAGTAACGGCAAGCATATTGAACAAAATCAACGCCCACAACTACTTTGTGTTCTACTCGTGCATAGAATCTACGCAATAGACCTAGCTCATGATGCCACTGTCGGGGAACGTAGCAGAAATTCAAAATTTTCCTACGTATCACCAAGATCTATCTATGGAGAAACCAGCAACGAGGGGAAAGAGAGTGCATCTACATACCCTTGTAGATCGCTAAGCGGAAGCGTTCAAGTGAACGGGGTTGATGAAGTCGTACTCGTCGTGATTCAAATCACCGATGATCAAGTGCCGAACGCACGGCACCTCCGCGTTCAACACACGTACAGCCCGGTGACGTCTCCCATGCCTTGATCCAGCAAGGAGAGAGGGATAGGTTGATGGAGATCCAGCAGCACGACGGCGTGGTGGAAGTAGCGGGATTCCAACAGGGCTTCGCTAAGCGCTGCGGGAGGAGGTAGATGTGTCACGGGAGGGAGAGGGAGGCGCCAGGCCTTAGATCAGTTTGCTCCTCCTTTTCCCCACTATATATAGGGCCAAGGGAGAGGGGGAGGCGCAGCCCTTGCCCCTTCCTCCAAGGAAGGGTGCGGCCAAGGGGGGGGAGGAGTCCATCCTCCCCAAGGCACCTCGGAGGTGCCTTCCCCTTTTAGGACTCTCCCCTTTTTCTCTTCTCTTGGCGCATGGGCCTCTTGGGGCTGGTGCCCTTGGCCCATATAGGCCAAGGCACACCCCCTACAGCCCATGTGGCCCCCGGGGCAGGTGGCCTCACCCGGTGGACCCCCCGGGACCCTTCTGGTGGTCCCGGTACAATACCGGTGACCCCGAAACTTGTCCCGATGGCCGAAATAGCACTTCCTATATATAATTATTTACCTCCGGACCATTCCGGAACTCCTCGTGATGTCCGGGATCTCATCCGGGACTACGAACAACATTCGGGTTACCGCATACTAATATCTCTACAACCCTAGCGTCACCGAACCTTAAGTGTGTAGACCCTACGGGTTCGGGAGACATGCAGACATGACCGAGACGTTCTCCGGTCAATAACCAACAGCGGGATCTGGATACCCATGTTGGCTCCCACATGTTCCACGATGATCTCATCGGATGAACCACGATGTCAAGGACTTAATCAATCCCGTATACAATTCCCTTTGTCTAGCGGTATTGTACTTGCCCGAGATTCGATCGTCGGTATACCGATACCTTGTTCAATCTCGTTACCGGCAAGTCTCTTTACTCGTTCCGTAACACATCATCCCGTGATCAACTCCTTGGTCACATTGCGCATATGATGATGTCCTACCGAGTGGGCCCAGAGATACCTCTCCGCTTACACGGAGTGACAAATCCCAGTCTCGATTCGTGCCAACCCAACAGATACTTTCGGAGATACCTGTAATGCACCTTTATAGTCACCCAGTTACGTTGTGACGTTTGATACACCCAAAGCATTCCTACGATACCCGGGAGTTGCACAATCTCATGGTCTAAGGAAATGATACTTGACATTAGAAAAGCTTTAGCATACGAACTACACGATCTTTGTGCTATGCTTAGGATTGGGTCTTGTCCATCACATCATTCTCCTAATGATGTGATCCCGTTATCAACGACATCCAATGTCCATGGTCAGGAAACCGTAACCATCTATTGATCAACGAGCTAGTCAACTAGAGGCTTACTAGGGACATGGTGTTGTCTATGTATCCACACATGTATCTGAGTTTCCTATCAATACAATTATAGCATGGATAATAAACGATTATCATGAACAAGGAAATATAATAATAACTAATTTATTATTGCCTCTAGGGCATATTTCCAACAGGATGACCGAGACATAGTCTTTCAGAAGCGCTAGCACCTTACGATCGGGTAGACCGTACCACCTACATCCCCTACATCTGCTAGTCTACCACTGTAAGAGTTCGCACAACTTAGTCAACTATGCCAGAGCCCATAATGGCTTGTGGCTGCACACGGAAGTTACTAGCATGAATGATCTTATGATCCCTTTGAGCCTGGGTGGCGGTCCGAAATAAAAACAGGCAAGTCCTGATAGACATCAGGTGCCTCAATCCACCCAGATGTGTATTTAAGTTGCCACCTTAGGTAAACCATTAAAATTAACAAACTCACATCTGTCATGGATATCACTCACCCAATCCACGTCTACTAGCATAGCATGGCATAATAAGGAAACGTAGAAGTAACTCCCAAAGGTTTCATAATAATACAGGTAATAGGTACTACCTCATCTACTTCCCATCCCACAATTTAATTAGATCCTAATCATGCAATGTGAGAGGATTGATCTAATGCAATAAAACATGGGTTGTAGAAAAGGTATGATCAAAGTGTTACTTGCCTTGCTGATGATCCGCGAGACCTAGGGTTTCGAAGTAACAAGCGGCGCAATCCGGGTGATCTATCGTAGACAAAACAACAAGCACACAATAAGTACTCATCTAATGCACAGGTAAAACTCGAACAAGAGAACGAACCAGAAAGTTCAACTTAAGAACTTCGGTTGCAAAGAAAGAACGAACCGAACAAAGAAACGGAAAACAAACGGCGGAAGAAAACAACTCGGTTCTAGCAGGTTGAAACTAGGTCAAATTTTATCGTGGCAAAAACTTGTTCAAGTTGATTAGTCGGAACGGCGGTTTCGAAACGAAACTCCAGGCACTTGAATCACCTGATTCCGATAAACGAGCGAGAAGAAAGACTAGAACGAAGATCGGATCTGAGATCACGATCGCGGAATAAATCCGACGAAAAGAAAGAGACGAACGGTTAAACGAACGGGCGTCATTAACCGGGAAAAATTGGTGATCACGTTCGTTGAGACGAACGGTTCGAAAGAAGAACGAAAACCGATCTAGGGTTTTCGGAAAAGAACCGAAAGAAAGCCAGAAGAGAAAACGGAAAAGAATCGGAACGATTTTCTAGAAGAAAAATCGAACCGAGGAAAAGAAGAGGCGGCGCGGCTACCTCGGGAGGCGGGGCTCCGGGCGGCGGCTAAAGGCGGCGGCGGCTTGGGGCTTGGGGTGGTGTGGGGAGAGGGGGGGGTTATGGGGGTATTTATATAGGTGGGGGGGGACTAGAGACTTGGGGAAGGGGCAAGGGGAGGCGGCGGCGGCTGGAGTCCCGCTGGGACTCGGCCTGGCGGTGGGGCTGGCGGCTGGCGCGCGCGGCTGGGCCGGTCTTGGCCCAGGCGGCTGGGCCTGCGTCCCTTCTTTTTTAAAAAAAAAATCAGTTTCGCGCGCAGAAAAACAAAAGAAAAACTATCTAAACGAACTCCAAAATTCCTAAAGTAAATTTTCTCCGACTCCTAAAAATGAGCCGAACAAAATGAACTTTCCTCCGGGCCTAAAAAAATGCAATTTTTGAAAATGCGCATTTTTCCCTATCCAAATAAAAAGCAAACAAAACTCCGGCAAAACCAAAAATTGATTTATTCATTAGATCTTCATTTTTCCGAACTTTGGGAAAGTCATATTATTCCCTCTCTCATCTTTTTGATATTGGAAAAATAATTGAAGATGAAATAAATAAATCAAATGATCCTCTTTTCCAAAATTTGAGAGAACTCAAATATGAAAATAACGAAATCTCCAACTCTCTCCGTGGGTCCTTGAGTTGCGTGAAATTTCTAGGATCAACCAAAATGCATGAAAATATGATATGCATGATGATCTAGTGTATAACATTCCAAATTGCAAATTTGGGATGTTACAAACCTACCCCCCTTAAGATGAATCTCGCCCTCGAGATTCGGGTTGGCTAGAAAATAGGTGAGGGTGGTCCTTGAGCAAATCTTCTTCTCTTTCCCAGGTGGCTTCATCCTCTGAGTGGTGGTTCCACTGAACTTTGCAAAACTTGAATCCTTGCTGCGGGTAACTCTGCTGGCATAATCGAGAATCTTGACTGGCTTCTCCTCATACGTTAAGTTGTCCTTCAACTGAATCGCTTCGAGTGGCACGGTATCTCTTAGCGGTACCTCCGCCATCTTGGCATGACATTTCTTCAGCTGAGAAACATGGAATACATCATGAACTCCTGACAGATCCTCTGGTAATTCCAACTTATAAGCGACTTCTCCCATACGTTGCAAGATCTTGTACGGTCCAACGAAACATGGTGCTAACTTTCCCTTAACTCCAAAGCGCTTAACTCCTCGAAGTGGGGATACTCGAAGATAAACTCTGTCTCCGGTTTCATAGAATGTCTCCTTGCGTTTAGAATCTGCGTAGCTCTTCTGCCTGGACTGGGCTACCTTGAGCCTATCGCGAATCAACTTAACTTTCCGTTCAGACTCCTTAATCAAATCTGGTCCAAAGAATTGACGGTCTCCAACTTCGTCCCATGACAATGGTGTCCTGCACCTCCTTCCGTATAAAGCTTCGAAAGGTGCCATCTTCAAACTGGTTTGGTAACTGTTGTTATAGGAAAACTCCGCATACGGCAAGTTATCGTCCCAACTAGATCCATAATCTAGTGCACAAGCTCTCAGCATATCTTCCAAAATATGATTGACTCTCTCAGTCTGTCCATCCGTCTGTGGGTGAAAAGCTGTGCTGAACTCCAGTCTGGTTCCTAAAGTTTCATGCAACTGATTCCAAAATTTTGAGGTAAACTGGGTTCCTCTATCTGATACGATACTCCTCGGAACTCCATGCAAACAAATGATCCTAGTCATGTATATCTTCGCCAATTTAGCACTGGTGTAAGTGGTCTTAACTGGAATGAAATGTGCTACCTTTGTCAGACGATCAACTACTACCCATATCGAGTCATAGCCTGATTTTGTCCTGGGTAGTCCTGTGATAAAATCCATGCCTATCTTATCCCACTTCCATTCGGGTATCGGCAATGGTTGCAACAATCCTGCTGGCTTCTGATGCTCTGCCTTTACTCTCTGACATACGTCACAAACTGCTACATATGCTGCAATATCCTTCTTCATTCCGGTCAACCAGAATGTTTCCTTCAAATCCAAATACATCTTGGTATTCCCTGGGTGAATCGAATACGGTGAATCATGTGCCTCGTGCAAAATCAACTTCCTGATCTCCGGGTCATTGGGCACATAAATACGGTCCTCAAACCATAGGGTATCGTGTTTATCCTCATGAAATCCCTTTGCTTTTCCTTCGCTCAATTTCTCTTTTATAGCAGCAATCTCCTTGTCAGATTTCTGAGCTTCTCTGATTTTATCCATCAATGTTGACTGAATCTCCAATGCTGCTACATAGCCTCTCGGAACTATTTTCAAACATAGCTCACGAAGGTTTTCTGCTAACTCCTTTGGTACTTCTCCCGTCACTAGGGTGTTGACATGGCTCTTACGGCTCAATGCGTCAGCTACTACATTAGCTTTTCCGGGATGGTAATGCAATCTCATGTCATAATCCTTGATGAGCTCCAACCATCTCCTTTGTCTGAGATTCAACTCCTGCTGCGTGAAAATGTACTTCAAACTCTTGTGATCCGTGTACACCTCACAATGATTTCCAATGAGGAAATGTCTCCACGTTTTCAATGCATGCACTATGGCTGCTAACTCCAAATCATGCGTGGCATAATTCAACTCATGAGGCTTCAGTTGCCGTGAAGCATAGGAAACAACTCTTCCTTCCTGCATAAGCACTGCTCCAAGTCCTCGACGTGAAGCGTCGCAATACACCTCATAATCCTTGGTCTGATCTGGCAAAATCAATACTGGTGTGGTAACCAAGCATTTCTTCAATTCCTGGAAACTAGCCTCACATTCCTCAGTCCAATTGAACTTAGTATCCTTCTTCAACAATTCAGTCATAGGCTTTGCAATCTTTGAAAAGTTCTCAATGAATCTCCGGTAGTATCCTGCGAGTCCAAGAAAACTCCGGATCTCTCCAACTGTTGTTGGTGCTTCCCATTCGGTTACGGTCTCAACCTTTATGGGGTCAACTGCTATACCTTCTCCGGATATAACGTGTCCGAGGAATCCAACTTCCTTTAACCAAAACTCACATTTGCTGAATTTGGCGTATAACTGATGTTCCCTTAGTTTCTCCAAAACCAAACGCAAATGTTCCTTATGCTCCTCTTCATTCTTTGAATAAACCAGGATGTCATCAATGAACACTACGACGAACTTATCCAAAAACTCCATAAACACTTTGTTCATCAGGTTCATAAAATAGGCAGGTGCGTTAGTCAATCCAAATGACATAACGGTATACTCATATAGCCCATATCTTGTGGTGAATGCTGTCTTAGGTATGTCCTGCTCTCGAATCTTCAATTGATGGTACCCTGATCGCAAATCGATCTTGGAAAACACTTTAGCTCCTTGCAACCGATCAAACAGATCGTTGATCATTGGCAGTGGGTACTTGTTCTTGATGGTTACTTCATTCAATCCCCGATAATCTACAACCATCCTTAATGATCCATCCTTCTTTTCTACTAGAAGTACGGGTGATCCCCAAGGCGAAGAACTTGGGCGAATGTAACCTTTATCCAATAACTCCTTAATCTGATTCTTAATTTCCACCAAATCCTTTGCTAGCATCCGGTACGGTTGCTTCGATATTGGGCATGTACCTGGCAATAACTCAATCAAAAACTCAATGTCTCTATCCGGTGGCATGCCTGGAAATTCCTTAGGAAATACATCAGGAAAATCCTTTACCACTGGTACTTCCTCTTGCACAACTCCTGTTAGGCAGTTTACTTATGTCCTGTTTGGCACATGCCAGGATACATACTTGATCCTTCTTCCTTCTGGTGTGGTAAGCAAAATTGTCTTACTGGCGCAATCAATGTTTCCTTCATACTTTTATAACCAATCCATGCCTAATATCACATCCAATCCTTGAGATTCCAATACTATTAGGTCTGAGGGAAACACATAGTTATCAATCCTTAATGATAACCGATCACACCATCGTCTAGCCATAAACTCCGCTCCTGGTGAGCTTACTAACATGGGTGACCTAAGGGCTTGGGTTGGCAGGTTATATTTATCCGCAAATCCCCTTGATATGTATGAATGCGATGCACCAGTATCAAAAAGTACGAGTGCGGTAAATGTCTTAACCAAAAACTTACCGATTACTGCATCAGGCTGATCTTCAACCTCCTCCACATTAACGTGGTTCACCTGTCCCCTATTGAAAGGGTTCGGCTTCTTCCCAGAGCTTCCATTGCCATTTCCATTCTAGCCTTCGGGACATTCATTGGCATAATGTCCGGTCTTGGAACACTTGAAACAAGTGACTTGACTCAGATCTCTCTTGGTTGGGGTCGATGGGGTGGTCCGGTTCTAGCCGTTGCTTCCTCCATTCCCATTACCATTCTTGTGGCCATTATGGTTGTGCGAGCTACCTCCTCCATGGGTATGCTGAAACTGAAATCCCGGTTTAGGGGTAAAACGGGGCTTCTGCTGGGCTCCAGAGTTATACTTCCCCTGTCCATACTTCCTCTTACGGTTCTCAATCTGCTGTTGCTTTCCTTCAATCATGATGGCGCGATCTACCAACTCCTGGTAGTTGTTGAAGCTTGCTACCATCAACTGCATGCTTAGCTCATCATTCAATCCTTCCAAAAACTTCTCCTGCTTAGCTGCATCCGTAGCAACGTCATCTGGGGCATAACGTGCTAACTTGCTGAAGTCGTCAACGTACTGGCCAACTGTCCTTCCTCCTTGGCGTAAGTTGCGAAACTCACGCTTCTTCATGGCCATAGCTCCTGCTGAAACATGGGCAGTGCGGAAAGCTTGCTGAAACTGATCCCATGTGACAGTGTCAACTGGGTAAGTGGCTGTGAAATTCTCCCACCATGCTGCCGCGGGTCCGTCAAGCTGATGTGCGGCAAACTTCACTTTCTCACCATCTGTGCATCCTGCAGTGGTCAACTCCCTTCCTATCTTGCGGAGCCAATCGTCTGCTACTATTAGCTCAGTGCTACTGGAAAACACCGGCGGATTCAGCCTAAGGAAACGGGCTAAGTGGTCAATAGGTGGTGGTGGTGGTGGGTTGTTCTGCTGGTTCTGGACTAACAACTGCATCAATTGATTCTGCTGTTGGATCAACTGAGTGAGCTCCGGTGGAAATCCATTGTCACGTCTCGGAGGCATCTGAGGGTTTAGAAAAGACGAGAATTAAGAATAGAGTGAGGTCTAAAGGGAAAACACTACCCCAATGCACATGAGCAAATGCACACAAAATCACTTCATTCAATCAAACAAGGGCTTACAAACGGTCTAAAACTATCGCAAAAGTGCTCGAACTATTGTGTTTACAGGGGGGAAATGCTACTACTATCTGGTGGTCATCTAGAAATTTGAACCGGTGGAAGACTCCATGATATCTGCTCTAGCTTCGTCTTCAAAGTCGGGTTCACTTGGACCCGAATCGGTGTCGTCGATGATGATGTAGTTGTCCGGACATGCGACGTACTTGTCTTCCTTCCTGGATGCTAACTTCCCCTTGAGGTCTTCAATCTCCTGCTTAAGATCGCCATTGTGTCTTGCTAGAGCTACGATCTCGTCCATGTAGTCCTTGCGTGTAGACTTCAGTTCTCCTTCTAGCTCGATGATCCTTGCCTTTGCATTCTTCAACTCTATCATATCATTGCACATCTGGTTCTCGTGGCGTCAAATGTGCTGGTTTAACTCCTGGATGAAAGATGCAATGGATCTATCCTTCTTGATGCTGACTAACTCCCATTGTTCATCTCAGCGTCCGCAAATCTGGTAGATAGTGTCCTTAAGGTCTTCTTGATAAGCTTCTCCAATGCGTCCCATGGTGATATGAGCTGCCATGCTCCTTCCCAGACTCCAGGTTGGTGCATTGAAAACACTATCTATAGGCTTCGTGATTGGTGCGAATGTCCTTCCCGGAACGTGAGCTTGAATCTTCCAGCGCTCCTCTTCAGGCAGAGTGGCGTTGAAAGTTTCCGTGAAGCTTGGTAATCCAATGTTCAGGTACTTGGTGACTTCCTTCAAGTGAAATCCAAAAGGTGTGCCTTCATCCGGTTGAGCGTACTTAATCTTCGCGTTCGTCATCCTAAAAGAGTAGAAAAGATGAGGAGTCAGAAAATGAGAAGAGAATGGTGATCTATGGCTTTAACTTAGTGGTCGTGTCCTACAGTCAGCGTGTGCTCTGATACCATCTCTGTGGCGACCCGACCCGAATGGATCAAGCCTACTGTGCTCCGGTGTCATCCCTGGATCAGTAATGCTGACACCATACAGTACTTCGAAGGATTTATAGTAGAGTGGCAATCACACACTTATTACATCGTTGTCTCAAAGAGAACTATTACAATAAACATGGCTTAAGGCCATCTAATGTTGATAACAGCGGAAGACTCGGAAGATAAATGGGTCCATCAACTCCAACGGCATCACTGAGTATAGAACCACGACCTAAAAGCACCTTACTCGTCGTCTGAAAAGTCTGCAACATGAGAAGTTGCAGCCCGAAAACGGGTCAGCACATGGAATATGCTGGCAATGTAACACATAGAGAGTAATGGAATGAAACAGCTATACTATATGCATATATGGCTGGTGGAAAGCTCTATGGTTACAGTTTTGCGTAAAGCCAGTTTTTCCCTACTGCAAAAGAATAAATTTATTTAACTATCATGGTGGTTGTGAAACATCGAGAATGGTTGACAGCATTCCGATCCCAATTAAGTAATTAAAACCCAACAACATTAATTAGAAGTAACGTGATGAGATTCACATGATATTCAAGTACTAGATACTCAAGTTGTCCATAACCGGGGACACGGCTAATCATGATTAGTTTGTACACTCTGCAGAGGTTTGCGCACTTTTCCCCACAAGACTCGATCGCCTCCGTTTGGTTTCTCGCACTACAGGGTGTTTGAGAAGACGGATGACCGAGACATAGTCTTTCAGAAGCGCTAGCACCTTACGATCGGGTAGACCGTACCACCTACATCCCCTACATCTGCTAGTCTACCACTGTAAGAGTTCGCACAACTTAGTCAACTATGCCAGAGCCCATAATGGCTTGTGGCTACACACGGAAGTTACTAGCATGAATGATCTTATGATCCCTTTGAGCCTGGGTGGCGGTCCGAAATAAAAACAGGCAAGTCCTGATAGACATCAGGTGCCTCAATCCACCCAGATGTGTATTTAAGTTGCCACCTTAGGTAAACCATTAAAATTAACAAACTCACATCTGTCATGGATATCACTCACCCAATCCACGTCTACTAGCATAGCATGGCATAATAAGGAAACGTAGAAGTAACTCCCAAAGGTTTCATAATAATACAGGTAATAGGTACTACCTCATCTACTTCCCATCCCACAATTTAATTAGATCCTAATCATGCAATGTGAGAGGATTGATCTAATGCAATAAAACATGGGTTGTAGAAAAGGTATGATCAAAGTGTTACTTGCCTTGCTGATGATCCGCGAGACCTAGGGTTTCGAAGTAACAAGCGGCGCAATCCGGGTGATCTATCGTAGACAAACAACAAGCACACAATAAGTACTCATCTAATGCACAGGTAAAACTCGAACAAGAGAACGAACCAGAAAGTTCAACTTAAGAACTTCGGTTGCAAAGAAAGAACGAACCGAACAAAGAAACGGAAAACAAACGGCGGAAGAAAACAACTCGGTTCTAGCAGGTTGAAACTAGGTCAAATTTTATCGTGGCAAAAACTTGTTCAAGTTGATTAGTCGGAACGGCAGTTTCGAAACGAAACTCCAGGCACTTGAATCACCTGATTCCGATAAACGAGCGAGAAGACTAGAACGAAGATCGGATCTGAGATCACGATCGCGGAATAAATCCGACGAAAAGAAAGAGACGAACGGTTAAACGAACGGGCGTCATTAACCGGGAAAAATCGGTGATCACGTTCGTTGAGACGAACGGTCCGAAAGAAGAACGAAAACCGATCTAGGGTTTTCGGAAAAGAACCGAAACAAAGCCAGAAGAGAAAACGGAAAAGAAACAGAACGATTTTCTAGAAGAAAAATCGAACCGAGGAAAAGAAGAGGCGGCGCGGCTACCTCGGGAGACGGGGCTCCGGGCGGCGGCTTAGGGCGGCGGCGGCGGCTAAAGGCGGCGGCGGCTTGGGGCTTGGGGTGGTGTGGGGAGAGGGGGGGGTTATGGGGGTATTTATATAGGTGGGGGGGCTAGAGACTTGGGGAAGGGGCAAGGGGAGGCGGCGGCGGCTGGAGTCCCGCTGGGACTCGGCCTGGCGGCGGGGCTGGCGGCTGGCGCGCGCGGCTGGCCGGCCTTGGCCCAGGCGGCTGGGCCTGCGTCCCTTCTTTTTTTTTAAATCGGTTTCACGCGCAGAAAAACAAAGGAAAAACTATCTAAACGAACTCCAAAATTCCTAAAGTAAATTTTCTCTGACTCCTAAAAATGAGCTGTACAAAATGAACTTTCCTCCGGGCCTAAAAAAAATGCAATTTTTGAAAACGCGCATTTTTCCCTATCCAAATAAAAAGCAAACAAAACTCCGGCAAAACCAAAATTTGATTTATTCATTAGATCTTCATTTTTCCGAACTTTGGGAAAGTCATATTATTCCCTCTCTCATCTTTTTGATATTGGAAAAATAATTGAAGATGAAATAAATAAATCAAATGATCCTTTTTTCCAAAATTTGAGAGAACTCAAATATGAAAATAACGAAATCTCCAACTCTCTCCATGGGTCCTTGAGTTGCGTGAAATTTCTAGGATCAACCAAAATGCATGAAAATATGATATGCATGATGATCTAGTGTATAACATTCCAAATTGCAAATTTGGGATGTTACATGTTCCAGGTGGCATGAGTAGTGAAACTATTTCACATTGTTTTTAACTGAAGGCCAAACTCGTAACTCAAATACTCTTCTCTACGATCAGATCGTAGAAACTTTATTTTCTTGTTACGATGATTTTTCACTTCACTCTGAAATTCTTTGAACTTTTCAAATATTTCAGACTTATGTTTCATCAAGTAGATATACTCATATCTGCTCAAATCATCTTTGAAGATCAGAAAATAATGATACTTGTCGCGAGCCTCAATATTCATCGGACCACATACATCAGTATGTATGATTTCCAACAAATCTGTTGCTCGCTCCATTGTTCCGAAGAACAGAGTCTTAGTCATCTTGCCCATGAGGCATGGTTCGCAAGCATCAACTGATTCATAATCAAGTGATTCCAAAAGCCCATCAGCATGGAGTTTCTTCATGCGCTTTACACCAATATGACCTAAACGGCAGTGCTACAAATAAGTTGCACTATCATTATTAACTTTGCATCTTTTGGTTTCAATATTATGATTATGTGTATCACTACGATCGAGATCCAACAAACTATTTTCATTGGGTGTGTAACCATATAAGGTTTTATTCATATAAACAGAACAACAATTTATTCTCTTACTTAAATGAATAACCGTATTACAATAAACATGATCAAATCATATTCATGCTCAACGCAAACACTAAATAACACTTATTTAGGTTCAACACTAATCTCGAAATTATAGGGAGTGTGCGATGATGATCATATCAATCTTGGAACCACTTCCAACACACATCGTCACTTCACCCTTAACTAGTCTCTATTTATTCTGCAACTCCCGTTTCGAGTTACTAATCTTAGCAACTAAACTAGTATCAAATACTGAGGGTTTGCTATAAACACTAGTAAAGTACACATCAATAACATGTATATCAAATATACATATGTTCATTTTGCCATCCTTCTTATCCGCCAATCACTTGGGGTAGTTCCGCTTCCAGTGACCAGTCCCTTTGCAGTAGAAGCACTTAGTCTCAGGCTTAGGACCAGACTTGGGCTTCTTCACTTGAGCAGCAACTTGCTTGCTGTTCTTCTTGAAGTTCCCCTTCTTCCCTCTGCCCTTTTCTTGAAACTAGTGATCTTGTCAACCATCAACACTTGATATTTTTCTTGATTTCTACCTTCGTTGATTTCAGCATCACGAAGAGCTTGGGAGTTGTTTCCGCTATCCCTTGCATATTATAGTTCATCACGAAGTTCTACTAACTTGGTGATGGTGACTAGAGAATTCTGTCAATCACTATCTTATCTGGAAGATTAACTCCCACTTGATTCAAGCGATTGTAGTACCCAGACAATCTGAGCACATGCTCACTAGTTGAGCGATTCTCCTCCATCTTTTAGCTATAGAACTTGTTGGAGACTTCATATCTCTCAACTCGGGTATTTGCTTGAAATATTAACTTCAACTCCTGGAACATCTCATATGGTCCATGATGTTCAAAACGTCTTTGAAGTCCCGATTCTAAGCCGTTAAGCATGGTGCACTTAAACTATCAAGTAGTCATCATATTGAGCTAGCCAAACGTTCATAACGTCTGCATCTGCTCCTGCAATAGGTCTGTCACCTAGCGGTGCATCAAGGACATAATTCTTCTGTGCAGCAATGAGGATAAACCTCAGATCACGGATCCAATCCGCATTATTGCTACTAACATATTTCAACACAATTTTCTCTAGGAACATATCAAAATAAACATATGAAAGCAACAACGCGAGCTATTGATCTACAACATAGATATGCTAATACTACCAGGACTAAGTTCATGATAAATTAAAGTTCAGTTAATCAAATTAATTAAAGAACTCCCACTTAGATAGACATCCTCTAATCCTCTAAGTGATTACGTGATCCAAATCAACTAAACCATAACCGATCATCACGTGAGATGGAGTAGTTTTCAATGGTGAACATCGTTATGTTGATCATATCTACTATATGATTCACGCTCGACCTTTCGGTCTCCGTGTTCCGAGGCCATATCTGTATATGCTTGGCTCGTCAAGTATAACCTGAGTATTCCGTGTGTGCAACTGTTTTGCACCCGTTGTATTTGAACGTAGAACATATCACACCCGATCATCACGTGGTGTCTCAGCACGAAGAACTTTCGCAACGGTGCATACTCAGGGAGAACACTTCTTGATAATTTAGTGAGAGATCATCTTATAATGCTACCGTCAATCAAAGCAAGATAAGATGCATAAAAGGATAAACATCACATGCAATCAATATAAGTGATATGATATGGCCATCATCATCTTGTGCTTGTGATCTCCATCTCCGAAGCACCGTCGTGATCACCATCGTCACCGGCGTGACACCTTGATCTCCATCGTAGCATCGTTGTCGTCTCGCCAAGCTTATGATTCTACGACTATCACTACCGCTTAGTAATAAAGTAAGCATTACATCGTGATTGCATTGCATACAATAAAGCGACAACCATATGGCTCCTGCCAGTTGCCGATAACTCGGTTACAAAATATGATCATCTCATACAATAAAATTCAGCATCATGTCTTGACCATATCACATCACAACATGCCCTGCAAAAACAAGTTAGACGTCCTCTACTTTGTTGTTGCAAGTTTTACGTGGCTGCTACGGGCTTAAGCAAGAACCAATCTCACCTACGCATCAAAACCACAACGATAGTTTGTCAAATAGACTCCGTTTTAACCTTCGCAAGGACCGGGCATAGCCATACTTAGTTCAACTAAAGTTGGAGAGACAGTCGCCCGCAAGCCACCTATGTGCAAAGCACGTCGGGGGAACCGGTCTCACGTAAGCGTACGCGTAATGTTGGTCCGGGTCGTCTCGTCCAACAATGCCACCGAACCAAAGTATGACATGCCGGTAGGCAATATGACTTATATCGCCCACAACGCACTTGTGTTCTACTCGTGCATATAACATCAACATAAATAACCTAGGCTCGGATGCCACTGTTGGGTTTCGTAGTAATTTCAAAAAAATTCCTACGCACACGCAAGATCATGTGATGCATAGCAACGAGAGGGGAGAGTGTTATCTACGTACCCACGCAGACCGACTGCGGAAGCGTTGACACGACGTAGAGGAAGTAGTCGTACGTCTTCACGATCCAACCGATCAAGCATCGAAACTACGGCACCTTCGAGTTCGAGCACACGTTCAGCTCGATGACGATCCCCGGACTCCGATCTAGCAAAGTGTCGGGGAAGAGTTCCGTCAGCAGACGGCGTGGTGACGATCATGATGTACTACAGCAGCAGGGCTTCGCCTAAACTCCGCTACAGTATTATCAAGGACTATGGTGGCTGGGGGCACCGCACACGGCTAAGGAATAGATCACGTGGATCAACTTGTGTTTCTTGATCTATCTTTGGTGTTAGCCCTGTCCCTCTATTTATATCTTGAGCCCTAGGGTCGAAACTTGGAGTTAAAGCCTTCACAAAGTCGGTTTCACCCGATAGGCAAGAGTCCTTCTCGGACTCCAGGGCCAGACGCCAGGGATCCCGGCGTCTGGACCCAGACGCCAGGGACCCTGGCGTCTGGCCGCTGGACTCCGCAAAACTTCCTTTTGCGCTTTCCAAAAACCTTGTGGGCTTTCCCCTTTGGCCCAAATAAAGTGTTCTCGTACCCAAACATTTCGGGAAACATCCGGAACCCCTTTCGGTGATTTCCGGAACCC
Organism: Triticum urartu; assembly: GCF_003073215.2. Taxonomy (NCBI): domain Eukaryota; kingdom Viridiplantae; phylum Streptophyta; class Magnoliopsida; order Poales; family Poaceae; genus Triticum; species Triticum urartu. The sequence goes on from NC_053028.1 coordinate 482,603,161, forward strand.
TTCCGGTGACCAAACACTATTATCATATATATCAAACTTTATCTCCGGACTATTCCGGAGTTCCTCGTCATGTCCGTGATCTCATCTCGGACTCCGAACAACATTCGGTACATCAAAATGCATAAAACTCATAACAACTGTCATCGCAACTTTAAGCATGCGGACCCTACGGGTTCGAGAACAATGTAGACATGACCGAGACACATCTTCGGTCAATAACCAATAGCGGGACCTGGATGCCCATATTGGCTCCTACATATTCAACGAAGATCTTTATCGGTCAGACCGCATAACAACATACGTTGTTCCCTTTGTCATCGATATGTTACTTGCCCGAGATTCGATCGTCGGTATCCAATACCTAGTTCAATCTCGTTACCGGCAAGTCTCTTTACTCGTTCCGTAATACATCATCTCGCAACTAACATATTAGTTACAATGCTTGCAAGGCTTATGTGATGTGCATTACCGAGAGGGCCCAGAGATACCTCTCCGACAATCGGAGTGACAAATCCTAATCTCGAAATACGCCAACCCAACATCTATGTTTGGAGACACCTGTAATGCTCCTTTATAATCACCCAGTTACGTTGTGACGTTTGGTAGCACCCAAAGTGTTCCTCCGGCAAACGGGAGTTGCATAATCTCATAGTCATAGGAACATGTATAAGTCATGAAGAAAGCAATAGCAACATACTAAACGATCAGGTGCTAAGCTAATGGAATGGGTCATGTCAATCAGATCATTCAACTAATGATGTGATCTCGTTAATCAAATAACAACTCTTTTGTCCATGGTTAGGAAACATAACCATCTTTGATTAACGAGCTAGTCAAGTAGAGGCATACTAGTGACACTCTGTTTGTCTATGTATTCACACATGTATTATGTTTCCGATTAATACAATTCTAGCATGAATAATAAACATTTATCATGATATAAGGAAATAAATAATAACTTTATTATTGCCTCTAGGGCATATTTCCTTCAAAATATTGGCAAGGTTTGAAGGTCAAACTCGAAGAGGAATAGACATGGAAAATATTTCCCACGTGTGTTATGGGTGATTCCGAAAATGAAATATTTAATATAGCTCCATAAATATTAGGAGAATAATGTTATAAAGAGAAGTCACTCTTCCCTCAGTTTAAATGGATCGAAGATCCATACGGTTTATTTATTTGAGTTGCAAAGATTAAAGACATGATGGCATGATGACATGATGCAATGCACAAATGCAAAGATGAATGCAATAAACCAACAACTCACACGACGAAACCCGAAAACCCTGGAAGGCATCTGAAGCTCCGGTCTTGGGGCGTTACATCACCGCTCCTTTCTTGACCGTCGATCTGAAACTTGAAGAAATTTCATCGTTGCTTGTAGTCATCCCGAATCAAATTCGTAGTTTTCTCACCACATGTATGACCACCAGAGCCCTGGCCCGTCTCCATGTCCCGTGCGTACCGCACGCCTCGCCGCTACTATCGCGTCGAGCCTCCACTGTCCCGGTCGAGTCTCAAGGGTCGTGAACCCACACCACTCAACCCTCACTGCAGAGTATCACCGATCATCACCGACAGATGGCGAGTTTCACGCTTCCATCAGACCACTGAGCTCCAGCCCGAATTACGTGTCCCTCGCTTTTTCCCCCGCTGAAATAGGCTTCGATTCTCTGGATCCTTACACCGTAGCCCCTCAATCCAGCTCCACCTTCAACATGACTCCATGGTAGATGATCAATCCACCATCGTGCCCCGTCGTCTTCAAGCTCCGTGTGTACACCACCTTAAATCAACCACGCGCCATAGTCTTGTCGAAGCCACACAAGCCCTCGGGCCTATGCCACGTGTTTCCACGCCCCAGAAGTCGGTCACCATCAGCATCACGCTCTTATGTCATCGTCGCCGATCCCATCACCGTCTTCTGTACCAACCGACTTGCGTCGATCCGTCAGACTGTCTAGTCCGACCCAGCCGAACTTGTTCGACTGCAACGACATGCTCTAGGCTCCCAAATCGTCTTCCGCGAATTTCCATCCATCACATAATAATTCCATATTAACTAACATGACTTCCAGCAACACCTTCAAGTATCCATGTTGTGCCAATAAATCTTTCATCCGTGTCTGCCATAACCCAAGGTTTTTAGTTCCACAAACTTCTCCACCTCAAACCAGGTACCGTTGATGCCATAGTTCTTTGTACGACTGACTGTGAAAAATACCCGAGCTGTCCCACTACGCGGAAGTACATGAGCAAACCCAGCGTGGTTGCCTCGACCAGAAAAAAAACTTGGCCTTCACGTGATCTACTCCCTTGGCTCAACTCCTCGATGCTAGCAATTGCCTTGTCAACCCCTCCTGCTAATTTCGATGGATCCATATGCCTTGATAGATGTCTTTCGCCAATTGATTTACCTGCCAATCTCTGTGTCATATATGGACTCGGTCCACTTTTGGTCCAAACAAATCTCACTACAGCATCAACGTTGTACGTGTTCCCGAGCAGCCTAGCTTGGCAGTCGCGCCTCCACGCGCTCGCGCTTCCAACGCGGGCTAGCATCGCTAGCACTCCACGCTCCAAGCCTGCCGCCCCAGCACGCACCTCGCACAGGGCTCGGCCAGCCACGCGCTCCTTCCAGGCGGCTTCCAAGCGCCGAGCCATCTGATCTGATTCTGACCGCAACTTGCCCAGACTGCTGTTTGCCTGACTTCTTCCGATCGATCTCAACCGCGCAACACATATTGTATTACGACAACTTCTGTGTAGACGATACCGATCTAGAAAATCAACCTTTCCTCTAAATCAACATGATCCGCAGCCTCCGAACAACCTTGCTCATGATACCACTTGTTAAAATAAATCCGAAGCATACTGTCGATCATTCAAGGACCAAGCAATCACACGAGCACGACACCAAGATTTGTTAGTGAGGTTCACCGATATGGCTACATCCCCGGGGCTTGACTACGGGCGCTCCTCCCCGTGACACCGTCACAATACCGCATCCGGTCGCCCTGGACACCGGCACATGCCGCCGGCTTCCCCTGCGTTCCGGTGCTATTATGTTGGCATAGGTTACGTCGTGTGTCTAGCCCCACTATATATATGAGAGGCCTATGATACAAGTGTTCTATTAGGACACAACTCCATATCCTATCTAAAGACAATACAACTACAAGTCCAACTATAACCTACCTTGTACACAATATTCGACACAACTCTAACAATGCCGCGTCTAGAGATAAGACTGAGCGATCTATTCGGTGGTTCCACGGCGGTCGAGCAGGCGAGAGATCTCGCGCGAGTTACACATGGCATCCACTGGGTCCCACACCACCGCCTAGGCCTACTGGTCCAGTAGTTTCTTTCTATCCTATACCCAACCACATGCGGACTCTCCTCGCCGCGTGGCTATTCATGGGAATTAGCAACTTGAATATACACAAGCCTTCTTTTCCTTCAAAATATTGTATTTTATGCACCGGTACTGAATGTTTTAACCACCAATGCCGAATAAAATAGTACCTAGGCACCGAATTAAAACGGGGTTGCTAGCAGATCATCGGTGAGAACAGACCAAGATAATTCATGAAGGGCAATGCATTGGGTATTATCGGATATTATTGCCCTTTTGAAATTGTAGTACGTACATGTTGAATGTCAAAATATTGAGTATAAACTATACTTCGCTTGCTCCTGAGAAGATAAAACCGACATAAAACAGATTATCATCCCGCAATAATTAAAGTCTAGACAATTGTGGACCTTGTTTTTCTTTTTTTTTCCTCTCTACTTCCGGATAGCGGCTAGCGCTTTTCATAGAGATATTATGGTGGTGTCAACTGTAATTAAAATGGGATTGCAGGTTATGCATGATAATATATTTGTAGCGTCCTTGGAATGGACATACTCCCTCCGTTCGGAATTACTTGTCTCAAAAATGAATGTATCTAGAACTAAAATATGTCTAGATACATCCATTTCTGCGACAAGTAATTCCGAACGGAGGGAGTAGAACCTAGAACCAAGATGTTGATGGACATGGAAGTCTCACTAAATTTAAATACACATCAATTCTTTCTACCGTTGCAACCACGGGCGCCTAGCTATTTGCTATCATTGTCTTTTGATCAATTTTCTCAAATACTACCTCCGTCCGGGATTAAAAAGCCCTTAAACCATGAAACCAAGACACGGTGTAGCTTTTTACAGAATTTTTATCCCGTTGCATCGCACGGGCCATTTTCCTAGTAATTATAATAATAAAACAAAGGAAGAAAAACAAAAAAAATAAGTGGCACCTCGCCCCGCATATCGGCCGGCTAAAGGACGCGCATATAGGAGGTCTCCCTTAAGGACTGGATAAGAGCATTGCACATTCCCCTCAATACAAAAAAGGAGCATTGCATGTGCTGCCAATGCTTCAAAAAATGAAACTTTTTCGCTGGAGAAACTCTACAGGTCAAGTTTTTTTTTTTTGAGGGGTCTCTACGAGTCAAGTAGGCACGCACTTGAGCACTCCGGCCAGCCCACTATATATAACGGTACATGCATGTATGTATGCAGAGCAGGAGGACTGATTCATTTCCCTCTTCAGTTCGTCTACTGGCCAGTTAAAAAATATAGTTGGATGAAGAGTTTCAATCCAGCAGCCGTCGAGGAAGAGAGGGCGGCGATGGTGCCGCCGCCTCCTGCAGCCCGGGAAGAGATCGTCGATGATCCGCCGGCGGAGCATCAGCCGTCGTCATCACCAGCAACGAAGCCGTGCTGGAAGACGACGACGAGCAGCCTTGTGTTTCTTGTGTTTCTTGCTTTGCTCGTCGGCACCAACTGGATCCACCACGAAGCTGTTGTAAGTGTAGTTCCTATTTTTTTTTCTTTGAGTACTGTGTACCTCCAACATACACACACACTGACACACATCAACTGCATGAATGCATGATTGTGTGTAGAGCCACACGAACTATTGAACCTTTCCAAAGGGCTTCGGCCATAAAGCCGGGTGATCGCCTCCTTTCGAAAATATAGGCCAGTACCCGCCTGTTCTAAGTACTTCTGATAATGAACTTATCCAATTAACAAGCCGAAATCCATGACAAGCCATCGATTAGCTAGCTATAAAAGTGCAATGATTAAATCAACTTCTATAGCTATGGGTACCGGTCTTAATTAGAACGAAGCGGTCGACCGTACTCCCTCAGTGTTATACTAAAACTGTAAATTAATTTGGATCGGAGAAAATACAAATTATATAGGTTGCATATACATTGATACATACTCCATCCGTTCCGTAATGTAGGGCACATAGATATTTTGAGAAGTCAAAGTTTATACATTTTGATCAAGTTTACGAAAAAACATATGCATCTAAAATATCAAATTCATTTTATTAGATACTTTCTCCGTCTTATAATATAAGATGTTTTTTTGATACGTCTTACATTATGGGACGGAAGGAGTACACCACAAGATATACTTTTCGCTATAAACTTGGTCAAAGTTTGTAAATTTAAAATTTTCAAAATATTTATATATATTACATTATGAAACGGAGGGAGTATATACTAGCACGAGTTCTCGATCCAGTAAGTGTAGCTTTCCCTCACCAGACAAGGATAAAAAGCTAGAAAAAGAGTACGTAGTAGTACTAGTATTTTGTATTAGCAACTGCCAGTATTTTACGTACTTAAGCCACCTTTGCGTAAATCTCTAGCATGCCTTAACCGTAATCAACCCTGTAACGGCCATCTTAAGTAAATAAACGCGTAGATTAGACTGGATTAGCTTAGTTAATCGAGCCTTCATCACGTTGGAAGTCGCATACACTTAAGTTAATTGCAGTCAATGCCTTTGGCCCCAACTTAAGATACGCACACATGCGCGTACAAGTCATGAATTAATCCTAAGTACGTTCCTTTTTCTTTTCTGGAAAGGGCTAATAATGCCATAAGTATCGCAAGTCTCATAAACACACACTTAGAGAAAAAGAAAATTGCAACAAATTTTTAGGGGTGTTGAAATCTTTTTTCTCCTACATCCACCGATGACGCGCTGCGAGCAAAGCTCGATACCGTCTCTGGGTCTACATCTGGACGGAGAAAATTTGTATAAATATAGGAGCTTGTAGAAGCAATGGTAGGGAAGTAATCGCTGTAGTCCAGAAGAGATATGTATAACAAATCTCCGCCTTGAAGAAGAAGACACCGAAAAAAGCTTGTAGACAGTTTAAGAGTGTGGTTAGGCCTCAGTCGACTAAAACTTAATCAAGTCACACCATCTCTAAGTCAAATGATATAATATGTAAGAAAAAAAGTAAAAAGCAAAATTTACACGGATCTCAATGTAAGATCTCATGAATATAGCATCGACCGAGACTTGATTAGGCTGGTCACAATGGGGAGGAACTTAGCAGTAACATCACACACTCCCATACAACTTTGCTTATGTGGCACATATTTAATGAAGAGAGAGGTGCTTGTGGTAACTAGCTAAGTTACCGGAACATCACACACTCCAAGAAACAATGAGTCTATAACTTAATAAATACATCATTGCATGACACTACATAGATGTTTCTACCCATTATGGAGGTAGTAACATAGTCTAGGGAAGTGTGTAAGTTACTAACTTATGTTCTTACCCATTGTGAGCAGCCTTAAGTCTTAATTGACTGAAATTTGCATGGATCTCAGTGCAATAAAGTGTTGCTAAATCTCATTCGACTGAGACTTCATTAAGTTTTAGTCAACTCCATATTCATTAGATCATACATGCAAAATTCTCTGTTTCAACTTTTTGTTGTCTTTTTACATGTTATTATTTCACTTGATTGAGACTTGATTAAGTCTACCGAGATCTAACCACACTCTAATAGATATCAAAGAATGTCATTATTTTTTAACCGAGAAGAATTATGCTCAAGCTTGTTAGTAGCATCGTGATTAGGCTTAACTTTTTTCGAGAAAACCTCCGTTTAAGAAGAATAAAAAAGATTAGGCTGAAATTCAGTGCGTATAAGATATTAACTCTTTTTTGCAACTTATAATATACCATTAACTTTCGTCTGCAGCAACAGTACTACTCGTTCCATCCGGTCATCGGCGGCGGCAGTTTCAGTCGGCATGGGCGTGCTCCTGGCCGCACCCGCTCATCGACGGCGTCCCTCGTACCCATACCCTTCAGCTGCGGCAACGACACGTCGTCCCCGTCACTCTGCCGCCGCCGCGCATCACCGCCAGCACCAGCACCATCACCATCACCATCCTCGTCATCACAGCAACAATACTCCCCGGGCGTGCCGCCACCTTGGTGCCCGGACTACTTCCGCCACATCCACACGGACATGGAGCCATGGCGAGCGACGGGGATCACGCGAGACGCGGTGGAGCGCGCCCGGCCCAATGCGGAGTTCCGGCTCGTGGTGGTCTCCGGGCGCGCCTACGTGGAGAAGTATCGCCGATCGTTTCAGACGCGGGATATCTTCACGCAGTGGGGCATCCTCCAGCTGCTCGCCCGCTACCCCGGCCGCGTGCCGGACGTCGACGTCATGTTCGGCACCGGCGACATTCCCGTGTTGCGCGCCGCCGACTACCCCGACCATTCCACCGCGCCGCCGCTCTTCCGCTACTGCAAGGACGGGACGGAGCTGGCCATCCTCTGGCCCGACTGGTCCTTCTGGGGCTGGTCTGAGGTCAACGTTCGGCCATGGGGGGCGCTAACGGAGGACTTCGTCCGAGAGAACGGGCGTCTGTCGTGGCCAGACAGGGAGCCCTACGCGTTCTGGAAGGGCAACCCCGACGTCTCGCCGGTGCGCCGCGACCTCTTCCGGTGCAACAACGACTCCGCCGCCGGCAAGGAATGGAACGTGCGGGCGTTCAAGCAGGACTGGAAAGCCGCCCACCGCAACGGCTTCAGGGACTCCGACCTGGCGAAGCAGTGCCGGTACAGGTACAAGATCTACGTGCAGGGACGGGCGTGGTCGGTGAGCGAGAAGTACATCCTCGCCTGCGACTCGCCGATGCTGGCCATCGACACGCCCTTCGAGGACTTCTTCACCCGGGGGCTCGTCGCCGGCAAGCACTACTGGCCCATCGACCCGGCGCGCAAGTGCGCCGCCATTAAGTTCGCCGTCGACTGGGGCAACGCCCACCCGGGGCAGGCGCGGCGTATGGGCGAAGAAGGCAGCGGGTTCGCGAGGGAGGAGATGAGCATGGACTACGTATACGAGTACATGCTCCACGCGCTGACGCAGTACAGTGCGCTGCTCCGGTACAAGCCCACCGTGCCCGAGAAAGCCGTGGAGGTCTGCGTCGAGTCCATGGCCTGCCCCAGACGTGGCCGCGAGAGGGAGTTCATGATGGAGTCCAGGGAGAGGTACGTGGCCGGGCGCGAGCTGTGCACGCTGCCGCCGCCGTTCACTGCCGAAGAGGTAAGGGAAATGGCTGTCAGGGACGAGCAGGTGCGAAGCAAAATACTCCAGATGGAGGAGGGACACTAGACGGCATTCATCAATCTGATTACTTACTTCATTTAGCATGAATTGCCCCTCCCCTCTTTAACTCGTGCGTATTCCACAAGATTTAGCATGAATCGTCAAATAAAGATAAGGAACATCCAATCCAATAATGTAAAAGGAATTCAAGGACGCTCTTGATGTGAGGATTTATGAGGAGCATCCACTTGCTAAGATCGAGCAATTATCGTTGGGCAGTGATAGGCGTCGGTCGATCGGCCCCCAAATTTCGGCTGGTCACTGATGAGGTTACCTACTATAGATAGGGTCAAGGATTTGTCATTTAGGGCCCATTTAGAGCCCCATACCATTGCTGGTAGGTCTTAGGACTACGCGAGCATTGGTATGCGGATAACAGAAGGTTCACTCGGACGCCTCGACAACACTCGAACATCCATTCTCCAGTCGACACGGCCACCATCATCCGGACAAGAGAGGTGAATGGACGACGTGGGAGTTGCAACGGTTGAGGGATCCTTAGTCAGTCTTAAAGTAGAGTCATAGTTACGAACATTAAGTGCCCCGGCGACGTGGGAGTAATGAAGGCTACGGTGCACTAATATAAGCTGCACTCCTTCTCCTAGGCTAGGGGCGGGCAATCTCTGTAACCATATCTTCAAAGAAAGCAAGCCTCAGGACACGAGACGTAGGGCTAATGAATTTGTAAAACTACTAGCAAGATGTCCATGTGTTGCACGGAACATCAAGATGCATTTATATGAGTAGTTTATCTTATGAGAGAAAATGATGAACGAGAAAAGACCTTATTTGCAAATGTGGAGAGGGGTGTGGGTATTTTTTAGCAAAATTGCCATAGTTTTCTTCCTATCCGTCGGATATAAATCGGACGGCCTATATTGCATGTTGGGCAGGCACACCATCATTATCAGTTTTGTTTTTTTAATAAGAATAGAGATAGAGATGTTGCTATCAGCATCATTGTTTGATCGACGACCTTCATAGACAATTTTGATGTTTGACACTTGCAAGGCAGACAGTATTGCAAATACCTCACAGCATGTTGCAGAATCAAGGGCCGTCCTGAAGTGGGCCGTGCATGTCTGGCTCGGAACAGCAGCGGCAGGAAGGAAGGAGCACCTCACCGGCGATGCCCAGCGCGCCACGCCGCCACCCGTCTCCTCCGCCGTCTCCAAGCTCCATTCGAGATGCCACTCCCTCTCCACCATGAAGCAGCTGCACGCCCACCTCCTCCACCACCACCTCCCCTTCCCGTACAACCACTTCCTCTCCAAGCTCCTCTCCATCTCCTCGCCCTCCTCCGCCACCACCACCGCCGCCGACTACGCCCTCCTCCTGCTCACCGCGCACCCGACCCCCACCGCCTTCTCCTTCAACGTCGCCCTCCGCTTATTCGCCGCCTCCCGCCCACGCACGTCCCTCCAGCTCTCCCTCCGCATGCTCCGCTCCGCGCTCCGCCCAGACGCCTACACGCTCCCATTCCTCCTCCTCGCCGCTGCCCAGTGCCCCGCGCCCGCCTTCGCCGTCTCGGCACATGCGCTCCTGCAGAAGCTCGGGCTACAAAGCCACGACCACACCGTCCACTCCCTCATCAGCATGTACTCCAACCTCGGCCGCCCCCACGCCGCCCGCTGGGTGTTCGACGGAATCCTCCGGCGGGACGTCGTGTCCTGGAACTCCATGATAAAGGCGTATCAGGCAGCGGGGATGAAGGACGACGCGTTGCGCATGTTCCATGCTATGGTCGCCGAGGGCGCGGTGGCGCCCAACGCGGTAACCGTGGCGGTCGTGCTCGCGGCGTGCAGGGACACCGGAGACCTGGTGCTTGGCAGGTGGTTGGAGGAGTGGGTGAGATCCGCGGGGATCGAGGTGGGTTCGCTCATCGGCTCGGCTCTCGTTGGGATGTACGAGAAGTGTGGAGAGATGGCGGAGGCGAGGAGAGTGTTTGATGGCATTGCTGACAAGGATAACGTCGCTTGGAATGCCTTGATCACTGGGCAAGTATAGATAGATCCACTTTGGTCCTCATTTTGAAATTATATTCTCTGATGAATGTGATCTTATCTGGCCTGCCTGATCATTTGTTTATGATTTGTATGATGACGCAGGTACGCACAGAATGGCATGTCAAAGGAAGCCATTTCCTTATTTCACAGCATGCGGCAAGCAGGGGCACGATAACCTTGGTAGGGGTGCTCTCGGCCTGTGCTGCAGTTGGAGCTCTGGAGCTAGGCACCGAACATGACAGCTATGCCTCACAAAGAGGCTTCTACAGCAATGTCTACGTTGGGACTGCTTTAGTGGATATATACTCAAAGTGTGGAGATTTTACCAGAGCCATACAACTGTTTGAGAAAATGCCATGCAAGAATGAAGCTTCATGGAACGCCTTGATTTGTGGTCTTGCCTTTAATGGGCGAGGCCATGAAGCTATTCGGCAGTTTGAACTGATGAGGAAGGAGGAAGGGCTGCGGCCGGACGATATCACTTTCATAGGAGTACTTTCTGCTTGTGTGCATGCAGGGTTGCTGAAAGACGGTCGGCGTTGGTTCAGTTCCTTGACATCTGAGTTCCAAATCGTTCCCAAGATCGAGCACAACTCCTGCATGGTTGATTTATTGGCACGTGCCGGACATTTAGAAGAAGCATGGGATTTCATTGAGAAGATCCCTGGTAAGGCGGATGCGGTGATGTTGGGGGCTTTGCTTGCTGCTTGTCGGAAATGCAAAAATGTTGAGGTCAGTGTCAAGGTCATCAACAGGATCATGCTGCTGGAGCCCTCAAACTCGTGGAACTATGTGGTTTCATCCAAGATATATGCAAGCTCAGATAGATTGGATGACTCTGCACGGATGAGAGGGCTGATGAGGGAGAGAGGTGTCAGCAAAATTCCAGGTTGCAGCTGGATTGAGGTTAGCGGCAGAGTTCTTGAATTCTATGCAGGGGATGAACCACAGCATGGCGCGGAGGATATGTATCAAATCCTCAACATGCTTGTTGATGAGATGAGACTGGAGGGATATGTTCCAAATCTTGATCTGGTTTAACACAAAACCAGATGTAGATCAATTTCAGTATTGCAGTCTTGTTGAAATTTGCTTTCTGGATTGGTATTCATGTCAAAGAGGCTGTGGTGCTTGAAAGAAAGGAGGAGGCTGTTGTTTTTTCTCAGAGGAGCAGAAACATCAGCTGAAATGCTGAACATAAATGTTAGATGGCCAAGATGGAACATTGCTCTGCATTCCTTCTCTATGACTGGATACCAGGGTCAAATTAGGTCTATTTTGAATCACCTACCAACAGAGCTCTTTGAATTATGGCAGCATGCTAATAATGTGCAAAGATTGGCTGATTGGGCTGTGTCAACAGACGATTTCAATTCACCAATGGACTCAATTGGTTTTGTGAGCTGTCAGAATATGCTAGATAACCGCGAATATGGAAAACCATAATCTCTAAAGAGTGTCATATAAATTGCATTGTATCATTTTCTGGCTGAGCATATTCAGCACTCTAATCTAAAAGAAAAATGAATTGGCACCCACCTAATGTTGGTGTTTTCGAAAAAATAGCATTCCAGGTGGAGTGGAGATGGGATCCAGAGGAGCTACGTTCGCTCCAAGTCAGCATTCATGTAGAATTTTTTTGGGGTGAATTCTTCAGGTAAGAATGGTGTTACTGTTTTTTTTCTTTATTGTATGTGTAGATTGTCAACTTATCTTTTAAAGTTGTCGCAGAGGTCAGGAGCTGGACTATTCTTACTGCCAGTATCATCTTGAATCAGTGACTATGAACAATTAATTCTTCGAAGAATGGATCAAGACAGAACTCTTTCGATCAAATACCTTAGGGACAAACGGAAGAATGAAGGTATAATTTTGTGGGTACATCCTACACTATATGTCCGTTTCCCACTCTAACAATACTGTACAAGTGTTTTGTATTGCAAAACAGACCAAACCATCTACCACTGAACTTATGTGTACCCTACACTATTTTGCTCGTTTCCAACCATGTGTGATTCTAGAAATCGAAAGAATTCCCAAGGCAACCTTCCGGTTCACAATCTTCGAGTTGCTGTTTCAGAGAAGACTTGTGCAATGCACAGCCTTCAGTACCGTGCGACATCAGCATCTTCTGTTCGCGCTATAGCCGGGTGCGGTATAGTGTCTCTGATTTGGTTGTAAGTTCTGGATTCTGTATGTTGGCCTGCTTTCACACAAAGGTTATATTCTGTTGTAATATTGGGTGAGTTTATGTCAGTCGTGTGTTTCTTCACTGAATAGATTCTTATACTGCCATTTATGCCTTGTTGGTCACTTGGGGACCAGAATGTGCTCGTGATCCTTTTTCCTTGGACAATCCGGTATGTGCTCATGTCGGTATGTGCACTCATCTCATGTATGTCGGAGAAGGAGGCCGTCGACAGTCGCAAGGGGATCCAATTCCAGGAGCTCTTCGGCCCCAATGTCACGTGCCAGGTACGGTAGCCAACCAAATCTTCCTCCTATCTGTCTGCAGGAGAATTCTTCTTGACTTCAATATAGTTCATTGATGAAGCTTGTTCTGTCAGGGTGCTTGTTTGTCGTCAGGTTTCCGAGTTCGAGTCGGCCAAGCTCAACTACATTTTCGACGCTTTCCTCTTCTTCAACAGGGACGACGACGACAAGGTGACCAGGAAAGACGTCACCCAGAGGACGAACGAGGAGTCTGCCGGGGAGAGGACGCCCACCCACATCACCACATAGCTATTTGATACATTTCCAACGTATTTATAATTTTTGATTACTTCATGCTATATTATCTACTGTTTTGGACCATATTGGACTTTATTTTTTACTTTTATATTATTTTTGGGACTAACCTATTAACCGGAGGCCAGCCCAGAATTGCTGTTTTTTTAACCTATTTCAGTGTTTCGGAGAAACAGAATATCAAACGGAGTCCAAACGGAATGAAATCTTCGGGAACGTGATTTTCTCATCAGATAAGACCAAGGAGACTTGGACCCTTCGTCAAGAAAGCCACGAGGCGGTCACGAGGGTGGAGGGCGCCCCCCTAGGGCGTGCCCCCTGCCTCGTGGGCCCCTCGAAGCTCCACCGACGTACTCCTTCCTCCTATATATACCTACGTACTCCCAAACAATCGGGGACGGAACCAAAAACCTAATTCCACCGCGCAACTTTCTGTATCCACGAGATCCCATCTTGGGGCCTGTTCCGGAGCTCCGCCAGAAGGGGAATCGATCACGGAGGGCTTTTACATCATCATCCAAGCCCCACCGATGAAGTGTGAGTAGTTTACTTCAGACCTACGGGTCCATAGTTAGTAGCTAGATGGCTTCTTCTTTTTTTTTGGATCTCAATACAATGTTCTCCCCCTCTCTCGTGGAGATCTATTCCGTGTAATCTTCTTTTTGCGGTGTGTTTATTGAGACCGATGAATTGTGGGTTTATGATCTAGTCTATCTATGAATAATATTTGAATCTTCTTTTAATTCTTTTATGTATGATTGGTTATCTTTGCAAGTCTCTTCGAATTATCAGTTTGGTTTGGCCTATTAGATTGGTTGTTTTTGCCATGGGAGAAGTGCTTAGCTTTGGGTTCAATCTTGCGGTGTCCTTTCCCGGTGACAGAAGGGGCAGCAAGGCACGTATTGTATTGTTGCCATCGAGGATAACAAGATGGGTTTTTTATCATATTGCATGAAACTATCCCTCTACATCATGTCATATTGCTTAAGGCGTTACTTTGTTTTTAACTTAATACTCTAGATACATGCTGGATAGCGGTCGATGAGTGGAGTAATAGTAGTAGATGCAGGCAGGAGTCGGTCTAACTGTCTCGGACATGATGCCTATATACATGATCACACCTAAATATTCTCATAACTATGCTCAATTCTGTCAATTGCTCAACAGTAATTTGTTCACCCACCGTAGAATACTTATACTCTTGAGAGAAGCCACTAGTGAAACCTATGGCCCCCGGGTCTCTTTCTCATCATATTAATCTCCATCACTTTATTATTGCTTTGCTTTTTTACTTTGCCTTTTACTTTTCACTTTGCATCTCTATACCAAAAATATTACCTATCATCTCTATCAGATCTCACTTTCGTAAGTGACCGTGAAGGGATTGACAACCCCTAAGCGTGTTGGTTGCGTTGAGCTATTGTTTTTGTGTAGGTACAAGGGACTCGCGTGTAGCCTCCTACTGGTTTGATACCTTGGTTCTCAAAAACTGGGGGAAATACTTACGCTACTTTGCTGCATCATCCTTTCCTCTTCAGGGAAATCCAACGCAGTGCTCAAGAGGTAGTACTATTCAGTCAGAGTCGGTACTCTACTACTCTTGCTGTGCTGCCCCCTCTATTTCATGTGCATAATAAACAAGATAAGTCATGTGAAATTCAGAACAAAACCAAAGTGTAATATGTTTCGTGCGTGTACCTTGTTGCAGAGGAGATGGACCTGAACAAGAACGGCAAGGTGAACCTCAAGGAGTTCCTCTTCTCCCTGACCAGATGGGCAGGGCTCAAGCCCGAGGAAGGAGATGAAAGCAACGACACTTCTCCGTAGTAGTCCAGTTAGACTTCTTCCCCTCATCAATTTGTCAGAAATATAAGCAATCACCATTCGCAAGTTAATCCTACATGTTTTATGACAAAGTGACCGTCTGTTATGGCATCATTGGTTAAACCCCAAATGTTCAGGGCAGATGGAACTTCATGTATACTCCTACACAGCAGACAGCATAGTGGCCAAGAGACTGCATCTCACAAGTTTGCATAGTAATAGTAACCTTTAATTTTATGGAACGATACAAATTTGCGTCATCAATTCAAATAAATCATTACCATGTAGGGTACAAAAACGATGTGTCTACATTTCCTCGGAATACTTTAGAAAACTGAGAGCCCACGTGTCACGTAACCGAGACGGGGAAGACACGACCAGACAAATTACATCAAAACTCCAGCAGAGTTATCAAGCGCCTTCTTGGCGATCTTGAATTTGCCAGCCAACTACTTCCCTGCGTCCTTGGCGATCACATGCTGTCTGACGAACATCACGATTCCATCTCTCAAGAGCTCGAGCTCCGGGTGATTAAAACTAGCTTGACAATAATTCTCATGTGTCCTCGGGAGCGTTTTTCTTTATATAAGAGTTTTTCCAGGCTTGTCCTTTGCTACAAAAAGGATTGGACCATCTTGCTGCACCCTATTTACTTTCATTACTTGTTACCCGTTATAAATTACCTTATCACAAAACTATCTGTTGCCGATAATTTCAGTGCGTGCAGAGAATACCTTACTGAAAACTGCTTATCATTTCCTTCTGCTCCTCGTTGGGTTCGACACTCTAACTTATCGAAAGGACTAGATAAATCCCCTACACTTGTGGTGTAACGGCCTGGATTTTGCCCTCTTCTTTTTCCTTTGATTTTTTTTTGGATTTTTGATTTGATTTGCTTTTCCATGGCTATGTGGTTCTGAAACTTGGGAAGATCATGAGTTCCTAGGTTTTATAGTGGCTTGTCACCCTCATCATCATCCCAAGATCATGTCATTCCCATCCTTGACCTAACCCAATATTCTTTTTATTGGGAACATTCCTTTTTTGATAAAAGAATAGCCCTTAAAACCCTAGGTTGTGAAGCAACCTATATTTTGTCACTCCTAAAATTCCCAAATAATTCTCATAATTTTTTTGGGTCATATCGTCCTCAAATATGGCAAAATATTTCATTGGCCATGTTTCCCATCATGCTCAATTAATTCCTTTTCTGTTCTGTCCTGAATGGCAGTTTGTGAAGCAAGTGCCATTCCTCTTTGCCCAATTCATCCCAAACTTCTCGAACATCTTTTACTGTCCAAATAATTTCCTCATACCAAAATTCAACTCAATTTTCCTAGTAAATATCCCTGAGAAAATTTTCAAAGTTCCTGTCTGAGGGAAGTGATTGTGAAGGAAGTACAAGCTAGGCATATTCAAATGAGTGGAAAATTTGCCACATCCTTAATATTATCAAATTATGACCCTCCACCAAATTTAAGCTCATGTAACTTATCTATGTGATCCCAGCTCCAAATCTTAGTTTCTAGTCAGATTTTCAGTTTGTGAAGCAACTATATTTTATATTGCTTCAATTGAGCTGAAAATTTACTAAGACATGCTTCTACCTATATAAACTCCCTCCACCAAGTTTTAGCTCAATTGGATAATCCATTTGCCCTGTGCAATTTTTACAAGTTTCTGTCCAAAGCAAAGCTATATGAAGCAAGTGTTATTTTGTCTCATCCAAATGGCCTGAAACTTTTTGGGCATCTTCCTATCTTCAAATCATTGGGCCATGACAAAATTCAGCTTAATCCCAATTGATATGTGAGTGCTACTTCATGTTTTGTATTTCTGTCCAGTCTGGTGGTTTCTACAGCAACCACTAGCTAAACTCCCCTTCTTGAGCTGAAACATTGCCATCTTAATCACCTTAGTGTGTGATCATCACCAGACAAATTATTTACCACGTTACCAAGCCGGTGTCACCACAGCAAGTTACAAGCACCTTTCTGTTGATTTACTTTCGAGCTAAGTGCAAATCTCTTCTTTGCCTCTGGACTATTTATTTCCTCATTTTGACTGAGGACACGACAGTCTATCCACTGGACATGGTCAACCCGGCCAAAACGCGCCGTTTGCACCAGTGCCCATGGTGATCATGCTGGCGTCACGCACATTGCAAGCTCTGGCTCGGTCCGGCCACTGTGCTCGTCTCCTCCCTCCTCGTCTCGATGTCCAACCATGTCCTGGAGCTTCCCCGTGATCGACTACATCTCCCTGCGTCGCTGTCCCGTCATGGTTCGCCTTAAATGCGTTGCAAACACCATGCATGTGCCATGCCCAGCCTCTGTCCACCACTATAGCACTGCACAAGCTCGCTAGTGTTGCTCTAGAGCCCTCCCTCGGCTATTTAAGGGTGCCCCGAGCCCTCCCGCAACTCACTCACTCCTTCCCCGCCTCTCTATCCCACTGGAATCGCCTCACCTCGCTTCTGTTCGCCATGGCCGCTTCGGTCTCTCCTTGGTCCCGGTGTGCCTAGCCCCTCTGCTCTCCTCCCGAGCTGTCCACGAGCTTCCCCTCGTCCCCGCGGTTCGCCCCAACCCCTTGCCCCTCGCCGGTGCCGCGTTCGTCCGGCCGCCGCGCGATCCTTTCGGTTGCCTCCCTGTCTCGCCCATCCCGACCCCCTCACTCCCTCTAGTCACCACCACCAGCTTCCTCACCCTCCGGCGACTCTCCCCACGCTCTTCTCCTGCCACCGGAGCCACCAGGGCCGTCGTCCCCGCGTGCAACGGCCGGCGCCCGCCCCTCTGTTCCCCTCGAAGTTCCGCTTCTTCTCGTCCTCCCCGGCGTCCAGTTCCTCTCTAAACGGGTGCGGCACGCCACCCTGAAGCCGCCGATGCTCTCGCCTTGGCCTGGAGTGGCCGGAGTCGGCGGGGCCAGCGCCGGCAGCGCCCCTGTCTTCCTCCCCTGCTTTCTGTCGTGGCCAGGCACGGGAGGAAGAAGAAGACAGGGGAAGGAGAGAGAAGGATAAGGTGGGCCCCACAAGTCATCCTCTGCCCGTTGACCCCACCACTGCCATGTCATGTAAGTGGAAACGGGTTTTACTGAAGTACGTTTTCATTTAACGAAAGCGTATTCCTTTCCTTATTTTGCTAATAATGCGTTTTCCTTTTCGGTAAACGTATTTCTCTTCTACTGCGGCCAAGAATGCGCTTTCTCTATTCCAAAAGCGTATTTTCTGAAATCCGTTTCTGTCTTATCCACTCAAGGATTTGTTTGCTGAAGAAATATTCACAGATTGGTCCTTCTTCTTCCACACCTCATAACTCCGCAACCGTAACTCCGATTGAGGTGAAACCAATGCTCACTTCTTCGTATCGTCGAGCTCTATCTTTTGTTAACATTTTCACTAGGTGGTATAGTGAAAATGACCGTTTTTCCCTTGCCTCTAATCAGCCCCTCCGAGAAAGAACCGCCCGACGTTTCGTTCCGCGGCTTCACCGCACTTCTTCCCGGAGTCTCCGTCACCCCCAGGCAAGCCACAACAACCACTTGCATGATAGTCATGCAGTAGCCATGGTTTCCAACTTGAATATTTAATAAATGTCTGCTTGTTTTGATACGGTTATCGTTGTTTCAGTGATGCTTATAGATTCGTTTTCACGGTGATACTATGCTCTTTTGCATCTTGTTATCTTGCACTTATTACTAGTATTATTGTTATCTGTCATACTTGATAGTAGTAGCAGTGTGTTCTTTCGGATGCATATTTATGAGTTGTTATCTAGTGTCGTTGATATGCATGTTACTTTGTATCCTGCTGGTTATATGTTTACTTGGTAGTAGTCTGGATGAGTTCTTGCATGTTATTTATTTATGATGCTAGTGGTCATGATATGCTCATGTGTAATGTTATGTCCGTCAGCTTACCATGATCATCTGGTTAATGTTTCATTATGGTTATTCTCGATGAATATGTTGCACCTCCATGTTTATGTTGATTCATGTTCATGCGTTGTTGTTGCATCATGTTATTTTAATATGACTCAGCTTCTTACATTCAAGTTTAATCAGACTTAATTGAACTTGAACAACTGTTGGTTGAGTCATGGTGCCACCATATCGAGCTGACCAATGCAACCACATTTACCTAGTGGGAAGGTCCTAACTGGGTCTATTGTCGTGCCTCTCGCCGGTGCCTCTAACGAGGGAAGGTTATGGGCGCGCGCTACCCTGATCAGGTAGGCTGACATAAGCCTTGTGTGCCCATAGTTGTTAGGAGCCTTTTTGTCCCCGTTTGGGACCGTTTATGATTTGCCACGATGGTGGCCGTTGGTGCCTTTGGTAGGCACGGGGCCACCCAGGACTGAACCCCGAGGAGGTGTTGGTCGGAGTGACCGGGAGAGTGTCATGGTAGTAGGACGGTTTTGTCGGAACGCCGTTGGTCCGCCCGAATGGGAGTGCGAGGCCATGGGTTCCGTGGTGTGGGTACGGTGTGCTAGTGTGTATTAAATCTATTGATAGTCGTGCCCGCGGATAAGGGCCCAGTTCGTGTCGGTCACACTATGGGTCAATAGTAATAATAATAATGTGCTTAATAACAACCCCGGTTCGATGATGAGATAAGTTGGTGCTGTGATCCGTGAATGATCACCATTTGGTTACGAGGTAACCCGTTGAGCCAAGAATGTGTTCGCTTGTGATCGTGAGATGATCACTGTGGTATCGAGGATACCAAGTTGATAAGTATTTGTGATGTTGTGCGAGAATCGTGGGTAAAGATCAAGCTCCTTGTGGTCATTTAATGATTACTACGGTATTGTTTATACCAAGCTTGATTTGATCCTGAGATGATCGTGTGATGTCCGAGGTTGGTAAGTGACGCATGTGATGGTTACGAGGTAACCCGAGCAAAATAAGTGGTGCATATAGGGTCATCATGTTGCATGCTAGTCTCGTCAGATTTATATGTTCATGCCATGCTCATATTGTTCTAGCGATATTATGTTCATATTGTTCATGCCATGTTATCTTGATGATCTCATGATAATTCTTGCTTAACATGTAATTGCCATGCTGTTGTTTGTCTTGAATGCTTCTAATTATTATGAGCTTGCAAGTACATTCAATGTACTGACCTGGCGTGTCATGCCAGTTTGCAGGTCGTGCCTGGATTGCTTGCTTGTTTGGTGTTGTTCCTATGTTCGTGAGCTAGGATAAACGTTCCAGCCAGATTCCTTGCAGACTGGAGTCCATCATCGCCATTCGTTGTTCCGCTGCCTCGATTTGTTATGCTGCTTGTATAGAGCAAGCGTGGTTGGCGTAGTGTCGTCGTGCCGATGTTATTCATTGTAATATCAGAGACCATGTATTCCTATTTGTGTTTTAATAGAGAGCTGGTTTGTTCTATACTAAGCAGTGACGTATTCCAGAAGACTTCATCTTGATCTCTGGGCTGGAATATGGGGCGTTCCGGTTTCTCTGAGCCGGGGTGCCACATGTGGGTCATCAGTGAATACGATGGGAGGCAAAACTATAAGCCTTTATCTTTCTATGTGTCTGGTTGAAACGTTTTTCTCATGTGTATGCAGTGAGTGTTATCAATCATAGAAGACTATATGATGGTCGAGTATGTGGACTTGCCTAAAGGCTTCGATACGTGACCCTTCCTGAAAACATGACGAATTGTAGTTGTAAAATTGACTGATGTAGGATCGAAAGTATGTCTAGAGGGGGGTGATTAGACTACTTGACCAAATAAAAATCTATCATTTTCCCAATTTCAAGTCTTGGCAGATTTTAGCAACTTAACACAAGTCAAGTAATCAACCTACACATACAAATCTAAGAGCATAGTAGCGGAATGAAAAACATTGCACATGTAGGTAAAGGGAGGAGTTTGGATGGAGCAAACACAATGTAGACACGTAGATTTTTGGCTTGGTTCCGATAGGTGGTGCTATCATACATCCACGTTGATGGAGACTTCAACCCACGAAGGGTAATGGTTGTGCGAGTCCACGGAGGGCTCCACCCACAAAGGGTCCACGAAGAAGCAACCTTGTCTATCCCACCATGGCCATCACCCACGAAGGACTTGCCTCACTAGGGTAGATCTTTACGAAGTAGGCGATCTCCTTGCCCGTACAAACTCCTTGGTTCAAATCCGCATTCTTGACGGAGGGTCCCAAGTGACACCCAACCAATCTAAGAGACACCACTCTCCAAAAGGTAATAGATGGTGTGCTGATGATGAACTCCTTGCTCTTGTGCTTCAAATGATAGACTCCCCAACACTCAGCTCTCTCTCACCGATTTGGATTTGGTGGAAAGATGATTTGAGTGGAAAGCAACTTGGGGAAGGCTAGAGATCAAGATTCTTGTGGTTGGATTGGAATTTCTTGGTCTCAACACATGAGTAGGTGGTTCTCTCTCAGAAAATGAATGCTGGAAGTGTAGGCACGTTCTGATGGCTCTCTCCACAAATGAAGAGTGGGTGGAGGGGTATATATAGCCTCCAAACAAAATCTACTCGTTACACACAATTTACCAAACTCGGTGGGACCAAATCATGAAACTCAGTCGGACCAATATAGTTCAAAATGTGAACGTTAGGCTTTTCGGTGGGACCGACATGTCAACTGAGTGGGACCGATTTCATTAGGTAGGGCATAACGTAATCTCGGTGAGACCGATCACATGAACTCGGTGAGACCGATTTCTGTAATAGGCAAACAAAGAGTTGGTCAGGCAAACTCGGTGGGACCGATAACTCATTTCGGTGAGACCGAAACGTTACAAGAAGGAAACAGAGAGTTTGCATTATGAACTCGGTGGGACCGATCGCTCATCTCAGTTAGACCAAAACGTTATGAAGGGAAACAGAGAGTTTGCAATCCCATCTTGGTGAGACCGAGATCCCTATCGGTGAGACCTAACTGATTAGGGTTTCTGGCTATGGCTATGTCAAATGAACTCGGTGGCGTCGGATAGATGAAATCGGTGGGGCCGAGTTTGACTTTTGGTTTGGGGCATATTTGGATATGAGAAAGTGGTTGAGGGCTTTTGAAGCATATCACTAAGCATTTAGAGCAAGCAAGCCATTAGGCAACACCTCATCCCCTTTTAATAGTATTGGCTTTTCCTATGGACTCAATGTGATATTGGGTCACTAAAATGAAAATGTAGAGTCTTGAGCTTGAGCCAATATGTGTCCTTAGCATTTTGAGGGGTCCACATTCCTAGCCCATGCCATGCCAATCACTGAAGTTTCTGAAATGATTATCTTGAAAGAGCATTAGTTCAATGAGCTATATGTTGTTAGAAATTACCAAAACCACCCAGGGATAGTTGCACTTTCAGTCTCCCCCTTTTTGGTAATTGATGACAATATATAGATCAAAGCTTCGACGAATGATAATAAGATTGAAATACATCGTCGCTTTGAGAAGTATGTGATAAGCAAGAGCTCCCCCTAAATTTGTGCATTATTTAAAATTTGCTTTTGAATGCAAATGCAAAATCCATCAGGATCATGGGTTACTCTTCCATGTCACATACATCTTGGTGGAGCGCTCAAAAATGATAGAGAGTAAAATGTGCACTCATCACCAAGGCAAACTGAATGATCATATATGAGAGATAAGTAATAGCATCATCCAAGCACAAGCATTAATGTAGAATATGATCAAACACATAATCATACAAGTATCTCACACACATAGACATAAAGTATCAAGCAAGCACACAAATAAGTATCAACCAAATGGAAAAGAAGGCAAAAAGAAGCAAATCTCTCTCTCTCCCTCTCTCTCTCAGCCTATGATCTATACACTTTCTCCCCTTTGGCAACAAGTTACCAAAAATCTTGAAAATGCATAGTGCTATGGGTCTCTGTAGGTTTGATCTTCGGGAGGAGGCGTTGAGAGGACTCCAAGGATGAATGCATATGTGGAAGTTGTTGGAGTTGGTGGAGTGGCAACTAGAGGTGGCACTGATGTTGTGGCTGCAGGTGCTGATGTAGTTGCTCTTGTGTCAGCCATGGGCACTGCAGCAGATCTCTGCCCTCTTGACATTCTCTGAAAAGCATCTGTGGTAGCGTGCCCTTTCCTCTCCTCAGCTTCTTCCTGGAGCTGCTCAACTGTTGTCTGCATCTCTGTCACCTTTAGATCAAGATCATAGAATTTAGTCTTAATGATCCTCTCCAGGCTCTCTTGGTTCTGAGTCAGGGTGGCCAAGCCCTTCTCAATCCTCAAGGTGACTTGAATCAGATATCCAAGTTGATCTTGCTTGGTTTTGAGAAACACTTGAGATGCTTCTTCTGTACTTGGCATCTTTGCAGCTTTCTCAGCCTTAGCTTTCTCTCTCTTTTCTTGGGCCTCTATAGATGTGGGGTCTTCTTCATTCATGACAACTGTGTTGTCCTCAAATTCAGGCCTCAAGGGAAGATGTTCCTTGTCCAAAAGATATGTGACTGTGCCCATCTTGAATTTGATGAGCATTTGGATGTGTGGAGCATACCCACATGGCCTCTTTTGATCAGCAGCTGTTCTCTTGATTGTGTCAACAATCAGACTCATGACTTTGAACTTTTGGGGTACATCAAACAACTGCAGGAAGTTAATAGAATGGTCTCTGGTCATTTTATGATCTCCTGACTTGGGCAATAATGTATGCCTCAAGATGGTGTTGATGGTAGTCAGACCAGACAACAGATAGTACACAGATCCCATCTTGTGAGTCTCCAAGGCTTTATTAGGAATCTCCTTATACATATTAGCCATGGAGTTGTGATCCTTCTTCTTCTTAGCATATACATCTATGTCATCCTCTTGCTCTTCAGGGGCATTGATCAGTTTGGCCCGCTCAGCAACTGTGGACTGGTACCTAGTACCGTCAAACATCCAGACAATTCCGCCATCAGGATAGAAGTGTGATGTGGAGTAGAATTGCATGATAAGTTCATCATTCCACTTGGTCAACTTCTGACCCACAAAAGCATCTACTCCACACAGCCTGAAGCTCTCGTGCACTCCTGGAAAGTGATCTTCATTTTGTCAATATATTTCCAATCTGCCCACTTCGTATCACAAACAATTGGCTTCTTATCAAGCAAGATAGTCTCATAGAAATCCTACTGCTCTTTGGTGTGGAACCTGTAATCCACAGCAGTCCTTCTCCTCACAGCATATGGATCAGATTCTCTTCATAGTCTAAGAGTTGCATCCTTTCTGATTTTCATGTTTTCTGCCAGTGGATGATTGTCATCGTGGTCAGGGATCTTGGGTTTGAGATTCCTAAGCACTTGGGCTTCATCATCTTCTTCAATTTCAGTTTCAGGCACTGGGCCTTGTTCTTCTCAGCAGCTGGTATATTCCTTGTGCTTCTCTTTGGTGCAGTCGTAGGAGCCGGAGCAGAAGCTTTGGGAGCTGTCTTGGGCTTGGAAGGGGCAGCCCCAGACTTGATGGCATCCCCCATCAGCTTTTGAGACTTGGGTGTTGGTGCAGCATCCTCTTCTTCTTCCTCTACATCTGGATCTTCCATCATAGAGGGTCTCCCAATGACTCTGGCAGTGGTCTTCTTGACCCTGTCTTTCCTCTTCTTGCCCTCACCAACAGCCTCTTCAACATTTGACTTGGAAGTTTCAATAGTTGAGGCCCTGGCTTTTAAGGTTGGCACTCTCTTTGCAGGGGCCTTCTTGTGCATACCAAGTTTGGTAGATGCAACTATACCAAACTTCTTCTTGACAACCCTTTTCTTGGAGCTCACTTCCTCCTCAGCAGCAACATAATCCTCATCTTCTGAGTCAGAATTTCTCTTCCTCCTTGTCCTTGTAGCTGCTTTGGGCAAGTTGCTTGGGGTGATCCTGCTACCTTCATCATAGCTGCTAGAGGGACTAGTGCCCTCATTCAGATTCATCCGCTCTTCTGACTTATTCTGGTTATCACTTTGATCAGACATTCTGGCAAAGCAAACTGACAGCTGACCCTGTGAATAGTTATAGATGAGATAGAGTGGATGAGCATCACAAAGTGCAGAAATTTTGCAAAACAAATGAGTCAAAAACTTAGTTCTAGTTTTCTACAGAAAGCATTTCGGAGCTACCGATTTGTTAAACTCGGTGACACCGAAGCAACTTTTGGAGTCTAAACTAGTGAAATCGGTCAGACCAGGACACAGTTCGGTGACTCCGAGATTGCTCGGGTTTCACAGAGAGTTGAACTTGGTCACATCGATTTGCAAGTTTCGGTCAGACCGAGACATGCAAGTGCAATGGCCTAAGCCAAATCGGTGAGACCGATTTCCACAACTCGGTCGGTCCAAGATGAGTTCGGTGGAAACCTATCAAATCTAATCTAAAGGATGTTTTTGTTAGACAGGAAGATCTCATACGTGGTAAGAAACATCTCATTTGCTTTGTGCTAAGAATCGGAGAAAAGAACAACACAAAGATTCGAACTCATACCCTAGTTCGGTGATGAGCTCGCTACGGCGGCAACGGTGGTGTTGAAATTCATTGATGGCGACGGAGACCGGCGGCGGGAGGTCACTGGCAATGAGAGGATGATCCAGAGACCTGAGACAGCAGAGCATGACACGTGCGGGCTGAGAGGTTTTGGAGGAATTTCCAAAATTTGACCCGTCGGTATTTATATCCTGACCCAGTCGGTGTGACCAAGTGGAACAACTCGGTGGCACCGAGATGCAGAGTCGCAAGCGGTTATTGCAACTCGGTGTGATCGAAAAGTTCTAATTGATTGCACCGAGATTGAAAACCTAGATCAACTCAGTGAACTCAGTCAGACTGAAAAGGATGAATCACTCAGATCGAAATGCACAGAGAGGTTTTGCAAGTTTAAGTCTATGACGAATCGGTGACTCCGAGTGCTCCTCACACAGAGGGTTCGAATCTGACTTGATCAAACTTTGTGATCTAGCATGAATAGAGTTTGAGACGAGAAAAGCATAGATAGCTAGAGGAAGTTCTTAGGCATTCTTGTCCATCCATTTGGCAAAAGAAGAAAAGCCAAACAATCAAAGAAACAAATGGATGTCCTTGAATGAGTAAAATATGCAACTAACATGCTCACACAATAAAGTGGCAAATGAAATATGTGGCAAAGCATGCACAAACACTCTAGCATCTATCAAGCAATTTGTGATGACTAGGTCATCTATATATGAGTATATTGACTTAGGAGTCAAATGAGAACATTTGATCATAGGTCATACTCATCGTTTAAGCACAAATGGGGTTACCACTTTTATATAAAGCATTGTTGTGTTCACACCATTAGAGTTGCTTTAGCTCAATACTTAGAGTAAAGCTCCCCCTAGATGTGATATTACCCTAAGAGGGATGAACTAACCTTGGGTTTTGTCGATGATGACTTCATGTAGATGTTGAAGATGTGGATGCTCAATGTTGTTGTAGATCATTTGGAGCAATCCACTGGAGTGAGTTGCACTTTCAATACCTACATGGGTTAGTCCCACAAGGAACAAACAATGATATCCATAGACATAGAGTGGAGTTCACACAAGATGATGTCCATGAAAACATTAGGTTACCTTGTCCCTTGCCTTACCAACAAGAGGGTTTGTGACTCCTTGAACTTGTGCAAGATGTGGAAGTTATTTGCACTTGTCCTCGCCAAAAATGATATGAGTGAAGTATGTTGGCAGAGTCACCCCCAAGAACTGTCTAGTTCTTCTTCTTCGGTATCCACATCAACTTGATGGGAATCCTTGGAGTTGTAGTCATATTTGATGAAGTAGAACTTGATGTAGTCTTGGGAACCCACTTGACCAAGGCCTTGGGAGCTTCTTCGAATGCATCAATTTCCTCTTGAAGCTTGTCCTTGCCTTTTTGCTTGTGGTCTTGTGGTGGAATATCATCTTGAGCTTGTGTCCCGTTGAAAGAAGTAGGATCATACTTCTCTTGTTGAGGAACAAACTTCGTCTTGGGGTATTGATCTTCTTCCCACTCAACTCCATTGGCATTGTACTTTCGTTCAAAACCAACACCTTGATTCTTCCGGTGCCTTCCTTGCTTGCGTACAATTTCCTCAAATTTCTTACTTCCGGCAAGGCTCTTGTAAACACCTTTCTCTATAATTCCCTTCAATAAGCTATTTTCTTGCTCAAGTGTAACTTAGCTAAGAGAATCATTAGTGGAATCAAGAGTACTACTAGAAGCAACAATATTGGATTTAACATGGTTATTGTTACTACTAGAAGAAGAATCTTTCTTGTTCTTGTTACTAGATTTAACTTGTGGTATGTAAGTAGACAAGAGTAAATTCTTGGCAATGTAATAAGAACTTTTCTTGCGAAGATCATTATTGATTGCTTTTAAGAACCCATGCTCTTGCTCAAGGTTGAGCTTTTGAAAGCGTCGCTTCTCATGAGTCTTTAAAAGTTCTCAATGATCTTCCAAGATAGTTTCATGAGCTAACTTAAGAGTGTTTAGTTCTTTAGTTAGACGCTCATTCTTCTTCTTATCATCGTCATTCGTTTATCTTGATTAGCATGATTAATAGCAATTTCATCATAGTTTTCATCACTAGAGTTGTTAACAAGTAAATCATCATCACCTAGCAAATCATCTTCATCACTATTAAAATCAACATACTAGGGGTGTGATACCTTTGGGCCTTTAGCCATGAAGTATCTTCCAATTCCTTCATTTGGTGAGTCAAATATGTCGTAGGAGTTGGTTGACACAAGTGCTAGACCGGCAACACCTTCATCTTGAGTATATTCGGAGTCGGAGTGATGGTCGGAGTCAGAGCCAGATACCCATTCAACCAGCATGAGCTTGATGTCTTCGCTTTGTGTAGCTCCTTGATGACTTGTCCTTCCTTTCCGAATCCTTGCTTCTGCGAGAGGTTCTTCATTCATAACGATCATCTCTACACCTTCTCTCTCTTGGAGGTGATTCTTCTCTTCTACTTCTCCTTTTGGGTGAATTTTCTCTTCTTTTGTAGGGAGCCATACACTCATTTGAGTAGTGTCCGGGTCTTCCACAATTGTAGCAATTACACTCACGACTAGAAGATATTTTGTCATTGTAGGACCTTGACTTAGAACTTCTTTCTCTGCTTTTACTCTTGTAGAACTTGTTGAAATTCTTTACCATTAGGCTAAATTCCTCATTGAAGGCTTGTTTCTCACTTGATGATGTATGAGCATCACATGAGGCTTAGTAAGCACCACTAGACTTGTTGTGAAGCTCTTCTTTATCCTTGAGTGACATCTCATGAGCAAAAATTCTTCCAATGACTTCCGTTGGCTTGAGATCTTTGTAGCTGGGCATCATTTCGATCAATGTGCACACGGTATCATATTTTCCATCCAAGGCTCTTAGGATCTTCTTGATGATGAATCTATCAGTCATCTCTTCATTCCTAAGCCGGCAATATCATTTGTGATGAGAGCAAGCCTAGAGTACATTTAAGCGACACCTTCACCATCCTTCATTTTGAACTTGTCAAGCTGACTTTGAAGCACATCCAATTTGGATTCCTTGATGGAGTCGGTACCTTTGTGCATATCAATCAAAGTATCCCAAATTTCCTTTGCATTCTTAAGACGGCTGATTTTGTTGAATTCTTCGGGGCACAATCCGTTGAAGAGGATATCACAAGCTTGAGCATTGTATTGCGGCATCTTCAACTCTTCCTCGGTAGCTTCACGGTTCAGTTCTCTCCCATTAAAGAATTCACCTTGCAAGCCAATACACACAATAGCCCAAACGGCGGGGTTATGTCCAAGAATATGCATTTTCATCTTATGCTTCCAACTAGCAAAATTAGTACCATCAAAGTAAGGACCTCTACAGTGGTAATTTCCCTCACTAGACGCCATACTTTCCTAGGTTGTGAAACCAAGGCTATGATCACCAAAGCTATGGAAATCAAGGAAAATGGAGACCAAAGCTATGGAAATCAAGGAAAATGGAGACCAAAGCTTTGATACCACTTGTAGGATCGAAAGTATGTCTAGAAGGGGGTGATTAGACTACTTGACCAAATAAAAATCTATCCTTTCCCCAATTTTAAGTCTTGGCAGACTTTAGCAACTTAGCACAAGTCAAGTAATCAACCTACACATGCAAATCTAAGAGTATAGCAGCGGAATGAAAAACATTGCACATGAAGGTAAGGGGAGGAGTTTGGATGGAGCAAACACAATGTCAACATGGAGATTTTTGGCGTGGTTCCGATAGGTGGTGCTATCGTACGTCCACGTTGATGGAGACTTCAAACCACGAAGGGTAATGGTTGCGCGAGTCCACGGAGGGCTCCACCCATGAAGGGTCCACGAAGAAGCAACCCTGTCTATCCCACCATGGCCATCACCCACGAAGGACTTGCCTCACTAGGGTAGATCTTCACGAAGTGGGCGATCTCCTTGCCCATACAAACTCCTTGGTTCATCTCCACAATCTTGAGGGAGGATCCCAAGTGACATCTAACCAATCTAGGAGACACCACTCTCCAAAAGGTAATAGATGGTGTGTTGATGATGAAATCCTTGATCTTGTGCTTCAAATGATAGTCTCCCCAACACTCAACTCTCTCTGGCTGATTTGGATTTGGTGGAAAGATGATTTGAGTGGAAAGCAACTTAGGGAAGGCTATAGATCAAGATTCTTGTGGTTGGATTGGAATATCTTGGTCTCAACACATGAGTAGGTGGTTCTCTCTCTCAGAAAATGAATGCTGGAAGTGTAGGCACGTTCTGATGGCTCTCTCCATGAATGAAGAGTGGATGGAGGGGTATATATATCCCCCACACAAAATCTAACCGTTACACACAATTTACCAAACTCAGTGGGACCGAATCATGAAACTCGGTCGGACTGATTTAGTTCAAAATGTGAACGTTAGGCTTTTCGGTGGGACCGACATGTCAACTCGGTGGAACCGATTTCCTTAGGGTTAGGGCATAACATAATCTTGGTGAGACCGATCACATGAACTCGGTGAGACCGATTTCTGTAATAGGCAAACATAGAGTTGGTCAGGCAAACTCGGTGGGACCAATCGCTCATTTCGGTGAGACCGTAATGTTACGGAAAGGAAATAGAGAGTTTGCATTGTGAACTCGGTGGGACCGATCGCTCATCTCGGTTAGACCAAAACATTACGAAGGGAAACACAAAGTTTGCAATCCCATCTCAGTGAGACCGAGATCCCTATCAGTGAGACCGAACCGATTAGGGTTTCTGGCTATGGCTATGTCAAATGGACTCGGTGGCGCCAGATAGATCAAATCGGTGGGGCCGAGTTTGACTTTTGGTTTGGGGCATATGTGGATACGAGAAAGTGGTTGAGGGCTTTTGGAGGATATCACTAAGCATTTTGAGCAAGCAAGCCATTAGGCAACACCTCATCCCCTTTTAATAGTATTGGCTTTTCCTATGGACTCAATGTGATATTGGATCACTAAAATGAAAATGTAGAGTCTTGAGCTTGAGCCAATATGTGTCCTTAGCATTTTGAGGGGTCCACATTCCTAGTCCATGCCATGCCAATCATTGAACTTTATGAAATGATTATCTTGAAAGAGCATTAGTTCAGTGAGCTATATGTTGTTAGATATTACCAAAACCACCCAGGGGTAGTTGCACTTTCAACTAATAACATAGTTTGTTGGTTTCTAGTAGAGTTTATGCGTGTGATGAATTGTCACTTATTCATGAGAAGTCTATGATAAGAGTTCTATGAGAAAAGTCTTATGTTCAAATTTGTTGATGTTACAATAATCAACATGATGCTTCTATGTCCGTATTTTGTTCTTATCAACACCTCTCTCTCTCTCTAAGCATGTGGACATGTTTTTCGATTTCAGTTTTCGCTTGAGGACCAGCGAGGTCTAAGCTTGGGGGAGTTGATACGTCCATTTTGCATCATGTTTTCCTAATTTATTTATGATGTTTTTATGCATAATAATGCTTTTTGGAGTAATTCTAATGCCTTTTCTCTCATAATATGCAAGGTACACACAAAGAGGGAGAATTTCGGCAGCTGGAAATCTGGACGTGGAAAAAATACATCAGGCTACTTATTCTGCACAACTCCAAACAAGTTGAAACTTTACGGAGATTTTTTATGGAATATATGAGGAATATTGGAGCCAATAAGTACCAGAGGGGGCCCACTAGGTGGGCGCAACCCACCTGGGCATGCCAAGGAGCCCAGGCGTGCCCTGGTGGGTTGTGCTCACCCAGGCCCACCTTCGGTGCCCATCTTCTAGTATATAAGTCATTTTGACCTAGAAAAATAAAGGGATGACTTTTGGGACGGAACGTTGCCGTCTCGAGGTGAAACTTGGGCAGGAGCACTTTTGCCCTCCGGCGGAGCTATTCCGCTGGGGGAACTTCCCACCCGTAGGGGGAAATCATCGTCATCATCATCACCAATAACTCTCCCATCTTGGGGAGGGCAATCTCCATCAACATCTTCAACAACACCATCTCATCTCAAACCCTAGTTCATCTCTTGTGTTCAATCTTGTTACCGAAACTATAGATTGGTGCTTGTGGGTGACTAGTAGTGTTGATTACATCTTGTAGTTGATTACTATATGGTTTATTTGGTGGAAGATTATATGTTCAGATCCAATATGCTATTTAATACCCCTCTGATCTTGATCATGAATATCATTCGTGAGTAGTTACTTTTGTTCTTGAGGTCATGGGAGAAATCATGTTGCAAGTAATCATGTGAACTTGATATGTGTTCGATATTTTGATAGTATGTATGTTGTGATTCCCTTAGTGGTGTCATGTGAACGTCGACTACATGACACTTCACCATATTTGGGCCTAAGGGAATGCATTGCGGAGTAGTTATTAGATGATAGGTTGTGAGAGTGATAGAAGCTTAAACCCTAGTTTATGCGCTATTTCATAAGGGACCAATTGGATCCAAAAGTTTAATGCTATGGTTAGAATTTATTCTTAATACTTTTCTCATAATTGCGGATGCTTGCGAGGAGGTTAATCATAAGTAGGAGGCTTGTTCAAGTAAGAAGAGTACCTAAGCACCGATCCACCCACATATCAAATTATCAAAGTAGCGAACACGAATCGAATCAACATGATGAAAGTGACTAGATGAAATTCCCGTGTACCCTTAAGAACGTTTTGCTTACTATAAGAGACCGTTTTGGCATGTCTTTTGCCTCAAAAGGATTGGGCTATCTTGCTGCACTTTTGTTACTATTATCGTTACTTGCTCGTTACAAATTATCTTGCTATCAAACTACTCTGTTACTTACAATTTTAGCAATTGCAGACATTACCTTGCTTAAAACCAGTTCTCATTTCCTTCTGCTCCTCATTGGGTTCGACACTGTTACTTATTGAAAAGAGCTACAATTGATCCCATATACTTGTGGATCATCAATGTTCAATGTGAGTTAAGTCTAGAACGTTACTGGTAACACCTGTTATAAATGGTCTTTATGACGACGGAGTGAATGCCTGACCGTTGCCATCCTAGGTGACTTTAGACCTTTTGTACTCCGAGTGGGTTTTTGTATGGTCGAGTGAAGTTATTGTGGTCGAGTGGAATTGGGATATCCGAGTGGAATCTTCTGTCGAGTGGATTGCACTTCATGAGGATTTCAGTCGGTATCTTCTGTTGAACCTTGTAGGCCTTGGACTCTAGGGTAATGTCCTTGGGTAGGGCGTCTAGGTTAGGCCTAAGACCCTACCCTAGGTACATGTCATCGTCAAGTACAAGAATTAGGAACATCATTTCTTGAGTGCACATGAATGTTTTTGGACACACAAAGTAACGTGGTAATTGTATCTACTTGAATATTTGTTTCTTTGGCTTTTCATCCAGAAAATTTCCATATTGCAAAATTCTAGGCCTATAGGCTCTTATGTTATACATATGCGATGTTCTGTGGAAAGCATCCTAAGTCCTGGTTGATCCTTATATTGTGAATGAAGGTTGTAAATCATTAGTGTATTTTGTTGTATTTAGTTCAATACATATGCCTTGATGTTACACAAATCTGATACCCAAGATATCCCTTGGTCGTCAAATATATTTTCCTGAATTAGAACATAAATAGCATTTTTTCGTGTCTTAACCTTAGTTTCCCTACTAAAATTGTAGCTTAAACTGAATCCTTTTTTTCTAATGTGCTCTCCTATGACGAACATGTGATCTTGCCACGGTCAAAAGTTTGGAAAGAGGGAAAAGGCATGCTTCGACCAATGGAACATTTCTCCGGACGGAAATTGTAGACAACTCTACCTCATGTAATGTGTCCTCTAGTGATTGCCCCGGTCATGGGACTGATGACGAGCCTTTTGGTTGCGTATAGAGCCATGAAAAAGATGGGAGTAAAAGCAAAGGCAGGTGCTCAATAGCAAAGAAGCTTTTTGCTGACCCAACGAGTGAACAAAATGAAATCAAGAGCAGGTGTTTTGCTGGATTAAGCTATCTCGGGTCACAGGAGCCTGGTGAGCCACCGGACCAACCCAGTCCATATGCTCTTGGTCTAGCTTGGTGAAACGAGTCTTTACCATTGCCCAGGCCTCGCGTGCTCCTTCTCGTCAAGCTAAGATCTTCCATAATTCAGACCTTTGTTGAGCCCCTTTAAAGAAACTGGCTAGTTCAGCCATGCTATCTGGCGGCGTATCCGATGGCCATAACACCTTCACCATGCTCTTCATGGCTTTCCGGGCCCTCTCGTGTGTCTTCGTCAGCTCCTTTAAAAGGTATCTGCCATACGTGTTGGTTTCCTCCTCAGGCCGCCCAGTAAGGAGACCTAAAAAGCAGGTGTGCATTTAGTTATTAAGACACCCATGTTACTTGCTAAATGGCTAGGTCAGTACTTACCAAATATGCCACCTTTTAGCTTCTGGTTTTCCTCCAAGGCTTTTGATAGCTGAGTTTTCAAACTCCCAATCTCCTCAGCTTGCCACTGATTCTCTGCCTTGAGCTCATTTTCTCCTCATGACTTCGCGTCAGCACTCGTTTGCCAGCTTCTAGCTCCTCCTGCAAGTTGCGTACGGTTTCTGCGACTGCATGAAGAAAAAGGTGTTAATACATAAATACACCATATATCTTTTTACACGATGAGGAACAAATTTCCTATTTACCGGACAAGTCGCCGGTGGCTTCTCGAGCCGCATCCAGTTCGACCTTGGCTTCGACTGACTATGTCCGACTTGCCTCAAGGTCCTCAGACAGCTTTTTGCTCTGTTCTCTCGCAGCCTACATAAATAATATCTATAACAACCCTTAACTTGGTCGTCCCGCCCAAATTAAGGCTCGGGGGCTAGTCGGTTAGGGAACATGATCTGCTTCTAAGCTATTTTAGTTATGCATTTGCACTCTGGTGGCAAACAGACCGGCGATCCCTTCAAGACATGTCCGGGCCGCTCCAAGGTACGCATCCACCGAATTAAAGGCATTAAAATTTTGATCAAAAAGGTGGCATGACGTAAAGCTTCCTTCCGGTAGTGATGACGCTCTCGACTTCGGAATTGGTAACCGAAACATCATCCGAATCTGCTGGAGGCTGGACGCCAGCCGCATGTTCGGGAGAAGCTTCGGCTTGCGCCGAAGACCTAGGACCGGAGTTGTGGTTCAACGCACCCGAAGAATCTCCGGATTGGCACAGGGGCATTCTTCTTCTGCAAAAGATAAACTGTAACAGCCTGGATTTTGGCCCTTTTCTTTTTCTTTTGATTTATTTGGTTTTTGCTCTGTTTTTCTTTTTGGTGTGGTTCTGTGGCCTTGCCACCTTGGAAATCGTCCTCATTCCCCCTCCCAAGTGGCTCATCTCTCAACACCTTGCCAAGATCATGTCACTTAACTCCTTGACCAAACCCTAAAATCCTTTTCTCAGGAATATTCCTTTTCTATTAAAGGAATAACCCTGTCCGCCCTAGGTTGTGAAGCAACCTATATTTCTTCCCATCCAAAAATCCCCAAATAATTCTTATAAATTTTTTGGGTCTTATCTTCCTCAAATATGGAAAAATATTTCGTTGGCCATGTTTCCCATCATGCTCAATAAATTCATTTCCTATTCTGTCCTAAATGGCACATTGTGAAGGAAGTGTTATTTAATTTTGCCCATTTTGACACCAAACTTTTTGGAAATCTTTTCCTGTCCAAATAATTGACCTGTGCCAAAATTCAACTTTATTTGCCTAGCCAAACTTCCTCAGTGATTTTTCAAAGTTTCTGCCAGACAAAAGGCTTTGTGAAGGAAGTGCTAGCTAGGGCTATCCAAATGATTTGAAATTTTGCACACTCCTTCATGTACTCATATTAGCACACTACTCCAATTTTTAGCCTTATCCTATCATCTATTTGAGAACAGAACCAAATGTTTGATTCTAGCAAGATTTTCATATTGTGAAGCAAGTACATTTTATATTGCTTCATTTTGCCTAAACATTTGCTAGAGCATTCCCATGACCATAAAACCTCTCTCCACCAAATTTGGGACCAATTCATCAAGTAAATATTCCTCTGGAAGTTTTGCAATTTTTGGACAGAGAGAATAATTGTGAAGGAAGTACCATTTTGGTGAATCCAATTGGTATAAATTTTTTACAGCATCTTAGTATGTCCAAATCACTAAGCCTTTCATAATTTCAGCTCAATTTGACACTCCATGTGAGTGCACCTTCCTGATCTACTTTCTGGACCATAATGTGAATTACAAAGCAACTATATTAGTTTGTGCTCCATTATGCTCCAAAACCTCCAGGATTATAGTCCTTCCTAATCTGATCACCCCAGACAAACCTTTTGGACCCAACCAAGTCCCTGTAAATCACCAGTGCACGTTCAAGTTTACTGCAGTAAACTTCAGAGGTAGATCACCATTTAACCAAAGCGATTTTCACCGAACTACCACCTCAGTTGCAACCTCCCTAGGAAGGACAAACCCCCAGACATGGTTTGGCCGGCCGTGTTGCACTGTGTGCACCAGTGCGTGCGGTGACCCCAAGCTCTGGCATGCCATGGACGTGAGCTGGATGGTTTCTTGCTCGGGCCTCTTCTCCTCTCGTCGTCTTCGCGCCCATGAGCATGTCTCACAGTTTAACCGCGTCGTCTCCGTCCTACTGGAGCCATCTCCCCCTCCGTAAGCCCCTCCGTCAGCGCTTGTCGCCGCGCGTCCACGGGCGCACTGTGGCCGACCGAGCATTCAATGCGTTTGGTTTCTTTCTCGTCTGCACCCTCGATCTCTCCTGCCTTGTGCACCTCTGTAGCTCGTCCGCACTCCCCCTCGTCGTGTTTGCATGCTCGCCCGTGCTCGCCGCGCGTCGCCGGAGCCTTGGCTGAGCGTGAGCGGCGGCACCCGAGCCCGTGCCCCTCGCCCCGCCTATATATAGGCCACCCCGAGCCTTCCCAAGCACCTCATCACCTCCGCCACTCTCCACTACCCCTCCCCAGTGTCTCATTCAATCTCGAGAGCTCCTCCTTGTCTTAGATGGCCGCCTTGGACCTCCTCTCAAATTTGCGCCAACCGAAGCTCTCTGCGCTCTCCTACCACCACCAGAGGAGTCTCCTCGACCCTCTAATCCTCCCCACCTCTTCGTTTCTCCTCCGGAGGAACCACATCGCCAGCACCGACCTTGGCCGATGACCTCGCCTGCCACTCTCTCACCGGTCACCACTCCAGGCATCTCCGTCGGTCTTGCGTCCCAATAATGGAGTCGCGGCAGCCTCCTGAGTTCGCTGGTGGTCGCGGCGTCTCAAATGGTGGCCGGAGCTGGCCGCAATCCCGTCGGCGTCGTCGACCCACTCCCTGTCTAGCGAGCAGGCGCGGGGAAGAAGAAGGAGGAGGCAGGAGGAGGGAGTTGACCAGCGCGTGGCCCCCGTGGCCCCACCAGTCAACGATCCAAGCCTCGGCCCTGCACCCTCGCTGACGTGGATAAGTGGACGCGGGATTTGCCCGGGTGCGCTTTCCCCTGACGAAAGCGCATTCTCCTCTTCTTCGGGCCATACTATGTTTTCACTTCAGAGAAAGCGTACTTCATGAGAAGGCACTTTCTGTTTACCGACTGAGGGCTTGTTTGTGATGATTTCATTACAGATAGGTCCCTGGCAGTTAAACACTCATATCTTTTCAACCACAACTCCAGATGAGGTGATTCCAAAGCCCACTTCTTCGTCTCGTCGAGCCCGTTCTGTTGATATCACTTTCACCATGCGTTAATATTCTGGAAATGACCTTTTTGCCCTTGCACGTAAACAGCCCCTCCGAAAGAGAACTGTTTCCGACAAATCTTTCCACGGCTTCACCGCACTTCTTCCGGGTGCATTCTTCCACCCCAGGCAAGCCACAACCACCATTTGCATGATAGCCATGCAGTAGAATTGGTTTTCAACTTGAATCTTTAATAACTGTATGATTGTTTTGCTACTGTTGTCGTTATTTCGGCTATGCTTGTGGATCGGTGATTACCGTCATGTTATGTTTCTTGCACTCTGTTATCACGTTCTACTTGCTAGTATTACTTTCATATTGCCATGCTTGATAGTAGTACATGTTGGGTTGGTCATGTTCTTCGGTGCATGACTAACATCGGTTACCGAGTACTGTTAATATGCATTGTTCCTTTGCTGCTAGTTGATTAAGTGTTTACTCGGTAATGTTATTGATGTGTTCTTGCATGGTATTTATTGTTGATGATAATGGTCATGTTATGCTATGAGTAGTGTTGTACTTGTGATATTCATGCTCGTCATTATGCCATGCTCAGTTGGACATGATTCATTGTTGATATGGTGGATAGTTATGTTGTACCCTGATGCTTATGTTGATATCATGCTAATGCATTATATTTGCATCATGTTATTTTATCATGGCTCAACATATTTGCATTCAAGTTTAACTGGATTAAACTGAACTTGAACAATGGTTGGTTGAGTCATGGTGCCACCATATCGAGCTGACCAGTGCAACCACGCTTGCCTTATGGGAAGGTCCTAACTAGGTCTATTGTCACGCCTCTCGTCGGTGCCTCCAATGAGGGAAGGTTATGCGCGGGCGCTACCCTGATCAGGTAGGACGGCATAAGCCTTGTGTGCTCGTTTGTTGAGTATGGATCCATTGTCCCCGTTTGGGACCATTTATGTTTTGCCACGACGGTGGCCATTGGTGCCTTTGGTAGGCACGAGGCCACCCATGACTTAGCCCAAAGGGGAGTTGGTCAGAGTGGCCGGGAGAGTGTCATGGCAGTAGGATGGTTTTGTCGGAACGCCGTTGGTCCACCCGAATGGGAGTGAGAGGCCATGGGTTCCGTGGTGTGGGTACAGTGTGCTAATCTCTGGAGAGTGTATATTAAATCTATCGATAGCGGTGCCCGTGGATAAGGGCCCAGTTCGTGTCAGTCACACTATGGGTCAACAGTAATAATAATAACTTGCTTAATAACAACCCTGGTTCGATGATGAGATAAGTTGGTTATGTGATCCATGAATGATCACCGTTTGGTTACGAGGTAACCCGTTGAGCCCAGAGTGGTTCCATTTGTGATCTGTGAATGATCACCGTGGTATCGAGGATACCGAGTTGTTGGATATTCATGATGTTGTGCGAGAATCATGGGTAAAGATCAAGCTCCTTGTGGTCATTTAATGATCACTACGGTATTGTTTATACCAAGCTTGATTTGATCCTGAGATGATTGTGTGATGTCCGAGGTAGGTAAGTAATGCACGTGATGGTTACGAGGTAACCCAAGCAGAATAAGTGGTTCATATAGTGTCATCATGTTGCATACTAGTATCGTCAGATTTATATGTTCATGCCATGTTCATATTGTTATAGATGTATCATGTTCATGTGGTTCATGCCATATTATCCGGATGATCTCATGATAATTCCTGATTAACCTGTAATTGCCATGCTGTTGTTTGTCTTGAATGCTTCTGGTTATTGTGAGCTTGCAAGTACATTCAATGTACTGACCTGGCGTGTCATGCCAGCTTGCAAGTCATGCCGTGAGTGCTTGTCTGAAGGAAATATACCCTAGAGGCAATAATAAAGTTATTATTTATTTCCTTATATCATGATAAATTTTTATTATTCATGCTACAATTGTATTAACCGGAAACATAATACATGTGTGAATACATAGACAAACAGTATGCCACTAGTATGCCTCTACTTGACTAGCTCGTTGATCAGAGATGGTTAAGTTTCCTAACCATAGACAAAGAGTTGTCATTTGATTAATGAGATCGCATCATTAGGAGAATTATGTGATTGACCTGACCCATTCCGTTAGCTTAGCACCCGATCGTTTAGTATGTTGCTATTGCTTTCTTCATGACTTATACATGTTCCTATGACTATGAGATTATGCAACTCCCGTTTACCGGAGGAACACTTTGTGTGCTACCAAACGTCACAACGTAACTGGGTGATTATAAAGGTGCTCTACAGGTGTCTCCGAAGGTACTTGTTGAGTTGGCGTATTTCGAGATTAGGATTTGTCACTCCGATTGTCGGAGAAGTATCTCTGGGCCCTCTCGGTAATGCACATCACTTAAGCCTTGCAAGCATTGCAACTAATGAGTTAGTTGCGGGATGATGTATTACGGAATGAGTAAAGAGACTTGCCGGTAACAAGATTGAAACTAGGTATTGAGATATCGACGATCGAATCTCGGGCAAGTCACATACCGATGACAAAGGAAACAACGTATGTTGTTATGCGGTCTGACCGATAAAGATCTTCGTAGAATATGTGGGAACCAATATGAGAATCCAGGTTCTGCTATTGGTTATTGACCGGAGACGTGTCTCGGTCATGTCTACATAGTTCTCGAACCCGTAGGGTCCGCATGCTTAACGTTTCGATGATAGTTATATTATGAGTTTATATGTTTTGATGTACTGAAGGTTGTTTGGAGTCCCGGATGTGATCACGGACATGACGAGGAGTCTCAAAATGGTCGAGACATGAAGATTGATATATTGAAGCCTATGTTTGGATATCAGAAGTGTTCCGGGTGAAATCGGGATTTTACCAGAGTACCGGGAGGTTACCGAAACCCCCCGGGAGGTTAATGGGCCTTAGTGGGCCTTTACGGAGAAGAGGAGAGGCGGCCAGGGCTGGGCCGCGCGCCCCTCCCCCTAGTCCGAATAGGACAGGGAGAGGGGGGCGGCGCCTGAAGAAAATATGCCCTAGAGGCAATAATAAAGTTATTATTTATTTCCTTATTTCTTGATAAATGTTTATTATTCATGCTAGAATTGTATTAACCGGAAACATAATACATGTGTGAATACATAGACAAACAGAGTGTCACTAGTATGCCTCTACTTGACTAGCTTGTTAATCAAAGATGGTTATGTTTCCTAACCATAGACAAAGAGTTGTTATTTGATTAACGGGATCACATCATTAGGAGAATGATGTGATTGACTTGACCCATTCCGTTAGCTTAGCACTCGATTGTTTAGTATGTTGCTATTGCTTTCTTCATGACTTATACATGTTCCTATGACTATGAGATTATGCAACTCCCGTTTACCGGAGGAACACTTTGTGTGCTACCAAACGTCACAACATAACTGGGTGATTATAAAGGAGCTCTACAGGTGTCTCCAAAGGTACATGTTGGGTTGGCGTATTTCGAGATTATGATTTGTCACTCCGATTGTCGGAGAGGTATCTCTGGGCCCTCTCGGTAATGCACATCACATAAGCCTTGCAAGCATTGCAACTAATGAGTTAGTTGCGAGATGATGTATTACGGAACGAGTAAAGAGACTTGCCGGTAACGAGATTGAACTAGGTATTGAGATACCGATGATCGAATCTCGGGCAAGTAACATACCGATGACAAAGGGAACAACGTATGTTGTTATGCGGTCTGACCGATAAAGATCTTCGTAGAATATGTAGGAGCCAATATGAGCATCCAGGTTCCTCTATTGGTTATTGACCGGAGATGTATCTCGGTCATGTCTACATTGTTCTCGAACCCGTAGGGTCCGCACGCTTAAGGTTTCGATGACAGTTATATTATGAGTTTTGATGTACCGAAGGAGTTCGGAGTCCCCGATGAGATCGGGGACATGACGAGGAGTCTCGAAATGGTCGAGACGTAAAGATCGATATATTGGACGACTATATTCGGACATCGGAAAGGTTCCGAATGGTTCGGGTATTTTTCGGAGTACCGGGGAGTTACGGGAATACGGGAGAAGAAGTATATGTGCCTTATTGGGCTTTAGGGGAGAGGGAGAGGCAGGCCGCGCGCCCCCCAAGGCCTAGTCCGAATTGGACTAGGGGGAGGGGCTGCGCCCCCTCCTTCCTTCTCTTCCCTCTTCCCCTTCCTTGTCTCCTACTCCTACTACATGGAAGGACTCCTAGTTGGACTAGGAAAGGGGGAATCCTACTCCCGGTGGGAGTAGGACTCCCCTAGGGCGCGCCATAGAGAGGGCCGGCCCTCCCCTCCTCCACTCCTTTATATACAGGGGCAGGGGGCACCCCATAGACACACAAGTTGATCCTGGTGATCGTTTTCTTAGCCGTGTGTGGTGCCCCTTTTCACCATATACCTCGATAATATTGTAGAGGTGCTTAGGCGAAGCCCTACGACGGTAGTACATCAAGATCGTCACCACGCCGTCGTGCTGACAGAACTCTTCCCCGACACTTTGCTGGATCAGGAGTCCGGGGATCGTCATCGAGCTGAACGTGTGCTAAAACTCGGAGGTGTCGTAGTTTTGGTGCTTGATCGGTCGGGCCGTGAAGACGTACGACTACATCAACCGCGTTGTGCTAACGCTTCCACTGTCGGTCTACAAGGGTACGTAGATCACACTCTCCCCTCTCGTTGCTATGCATCACCATGATCTTGCGTGTGTGTAGGAATTTTTTGAAATTACCACGTTCCCCAACAGCGCCCCCTTCCTTCCTCTCCCTCCTCTTTCCCCCTCCCAAGTCCTAATCCAACTAGGAAAGGGGGGAGTCCTACTCCCGGTGGGAGTAGGACTCCTCCTGGGGCGCCCTCTCTCCTGGCCGGCCGCACCCCCCTTGCTCCTTTATATACAGGGGCAAGGGGCACCCTAGACACACAACAATTGATCGTTTGATCTTTTAGCCATGTGCGGTGCCCCCCTCCACCATAGTCCACCTTGATAATACTGTAGCGGTGCTTAGGCGAAGCCCTGCGTTGGTAGAACATCATCATCGTCACCACGCCGTCATGCTGACGAAACTCTCCCTCAACACTTGGCTGGATCAGAGTTCGAGGGACGTCATCGGGCTGAACGTGTGCTGAACTCGGAGGTGCCGTACGTTCGGTACTTGATCGGTCGGATCGTGAAGACGTACGACTACATCAACTGTGTTGTGCTAACGCTTCCGCTTTCAATTTAGATGAAAATAAATTGAGCAGAGGGCACAACACCCCGGTTGGGAATGGAAGGTAAAGACTATGAACTTGACAAACAAGATGATGGGTTGATGAGAGCAACAACACAATGCCTCCGGAACAGATGAAAGAATGTAATAAAAAGAAACGGAGGAGAAAACAACGTCTTCTGCCTCAAATGAGCTTGAAAAGGCCTCTTTAGGAGAAGGGTCGAACGAAGTTGTTGGAAAACCAACAACGAAAAGAGTAAGCTTGTTGTGGGCTTATGTAAGACATCTCAAAATTATGAGGTGAAATCCTGCCACTGACGAAACTATAGATTGGATTGATATGAACAAGAAGACGAGAAACTATTTCACCGGGAGGATAAAAGAAGAACTTGGATCCTATATGAGCACCATAATAGCAACAATCCTTAGGGAAAGCTTTAGGTGAAAATATTACCCAAGATAACTCAAATGACAAGATTTATGGATTTAAAATATCTCATTCTTGATAACTTGTGAAACATGAAACATGAACTCAAATTATCAAGAATGTCATGATAC
Source organism: Triticum urartu (assembly GCF_003073215.2). Taxonomy (NCBI): domain Eukaryota; kingdom Viridiplantae; phylum Streptophyta; class Magnoliopsida; order Poales; family Poaceae; genus Triticum; species Triticum urartu. Next base: position 482,646,161 of record NC_053028.1, read on the forward strand.
CACCTCCAATGATACGGTAGAAAGAGTTGCACTCCGGATTGCAAGATGAAGAATGCTTGAGCTCCTTCAAAGAATCTCGATGAAAACTTGGAGAAGGAATTAAATCCTTGATGAACCATCATGTAGAACCTCCATGAAGAACTCCGGCAACAAAAGAATGATCACACGAAAAGAAGGATAAAAAGAATAAGGTTGAAGCCTTGCGATGATTTGGATGGAGCTTCGCGATGATATAATTGAGAGAGCTTGGAATTCTGGGAAAAAAAGATGAAACAATTGAAACCGAGAATTTTGATGAGCCTCCGGAATAAGGAATTAATCGCTTGGATGAAACAAGAATAAGAATTACATTATGCTTATCCTTCATCAATTTAAATTGATGACAAGCAACGGATTTGGCATACTACTTATTTTCGTTGAAAAGGATTAAGAGAGATATTGATAACTTGATAAGGTCTTCAACGAAACACCGGTAGGATTGAAACAACGAATGAATTGATATGATCACCATGGAAGAGAATCTTGAGCAAACCACCATAAGAATTGAAAACGATCAAAGGAAGATATCGAAGCACCGGGAAGAATTAACAAATGAACGAAGATGTTTGAGAGAATTTAGATACACATGAACGAAGAGATCCCGAGCTGATTAGAGAAATTTGAATGATGCATAGGTAAATTTAGATAACGAGAGCTGGAAGCTGAGAATGAATAATTCTGAGAAGATGGGCTCCGTATAATCAAACTGAAAAGACTCCTGAATTGCTCCGGATGGGTGAAAAGAATTCTCACAATCGAAAAAATCAATTATGAGAGGATGGCATTTAATCTAGAACCATGAATCTTGAAGAGAATGGAGTAAGATATGGAGGAAAAATATTCTTCGGTCTTCAAATGCAGAGAAAGATAACGAGAAACCACCACTGAGAATTGTTGAGGCACTCCAGAATGAAGAATGGAAAGGTTGAGCCAACGATGAAAAGAATTTGAAAGATCTTGGAGAAATACCGATGACTGATGATGAATCATTCTTACGTCAAACTTTGAAAAGAATTTAGGATAGCTCTGGGAAAATTAGAAGAGTCAGGTAAGATCCTGGAAAAAAACATGTGGGTTAGGGCCCACTCAAACGATACACCGTTGAAATGATTTAAAAGAGAGATTGCGTCGGTTGAATTAAATGGCTCAAAAGAGATAACATCCTCGAAAGATCTTGAACGAAAGCTGTCGTGGAATTGTCACGACAGATGTTCTTAGTCTGAGGACTTAGTCGCGAGGCCAACGCATCTATGTGGTAGCTTGAGAGGGGTTGAGCGGAATCGAGAGATGCAACACAAGACAAGGGTTTAGACAGCTTCGGGCCCCGGGAAACATCATCTGATAATAACCCTACATGTTGTTTGTGGCTAGGTCTCATTATGATCATCAGGGAGTTGCGGTAAGCCGGCTCTTTGTGTCTAGCCCTAGAAATTATTTTCTGTCCCTCTTTGGGGAGCCCTGCCCCTCCTTATATATGTTGAAGGGGCGGGTTACATGTGGAGTCCTAGTAGGACTAGGACTAGTCTATCCTTTCTCACAAGTTGAATACAAGTCCGGGTCTTGCTTCTTCGTAAAGGAAATATTCGTCATCCCTTTCCTCTTAAGCCGGCCCACCAGAGTATAAGCCGGCCTGCTGGGCCCTGGGCCTTGTCGTCTGTCTGATCCGCCCGCCGGGTCTCCAGTGATTCACAATGTCCAGGCGGGTTACATGTAAACCGCCATGTCCGGGCGGATCGCCGGTGAGTCGCCAAGCTCCAGCCAGGTCTCTGGTGAGTCGCCAAGCCCGTACGGGTCATGATTCCGGACGGGTCATACCGCGGGGTATATCCCCGACATTAGTCCCCAGTTTAATTTGGATTTATCCATGTTAAACTGATCCTGTGAAATAAACACAAGAACAAACTTGATAGGTTGTGCTCTGGGTTAAATATTTTCCTGAACCGACACCTGATCATCTTTAAGTCCTTGTCATTTCCTCCTAGATGCATACTCAAAGATCTTATAGCAAATATCTTTTTAACAGATATGTCCAAACCTTGCCAATGCAAAAATTCAGATACTTCTTTTGGGAAATCCGGGCCAATAGGCCAGCTTCAGAGCCAATTTGCAGACATTGGTATCTTTATAGAGAAATATTGTAATAAATAATCCACTTGAATCGGCTTCCCAAGCGCCGGCTTAAAAAATATTGGTCTTGAAAAACTCATCTGACTTTCAGCCGGCTTGTAGAACTTGCCGGTTTATCATTGCCAAAATATCCGGTTTGTAAATATTGATAGCACCGGGTCATAATTTTTGCCAACGCCGGTTCATGATTGTTGCCAACGCCGGTTCATGATTATTGATGACACCGGGTTATGGTTGTTGCAGACACCGGGTTATGGTTGTTGCAGACACCGGGTCAATCTGGTTTATTCAAAACTGAGAATTTGAAGATTTTTCTCCCTTATATCCATATTACCTGTAGCCCCCAAGTCTTGAGCAGAACAAAGTGATGGCTTAAGACTTGCTTCAATATAAATATTGCCGCTTTGAAGAAATCCATATTGTTCATCTTAGTCACTAGTAAATACTGAATACTCCATATACGTAGCCCCCAAGTGCCAGGTTGTCATGCTTGCAGCAACCTGGGATTTGTAATTGCCTGATGCTCATAAAAATTTCAACCGGTGTAGCCCCCAAGGGTCGGGTCATTATGCAATAATGAGCAGGGACTTTGTAGATATGATCATGTAGATTTTGAATCAACAATGTGTAGCCCTCAAGGGCCGGCTTAGTAAGATAATACTGAGCTGGGACTTTATATATACTTCATTAACAATAATATCATATGATGTAACCCCCATCATGGAGCTTGAACCCACGTCCACAAGGTTAAGAACCTTGTGCTTTATCAACTGAGAAGTGGATCCTTTAATATAATGGAATAAAACTTGTGTACCTTTAATTGTTGACAGGAGCAATTGGTAGCCCCTAAGGGCCGGCTCATTATGATGTGATGAGTCGGGTCTTCAATAAGTTGAGCAAAAATTGACTTTGCATTAGCCCCCAAGTGCCATGGTGCATGCTGGCAGTGATGTGGGACTTGTATTTTTGATGTAATCTTAATTTGAATAATGTAGCCCCCAAGTGCCGAGTCGTAAGCCTGCAGCAACTCGGGACTATTCCCTTCATTGTAGAATAAAACATATCCATTGATAATATGATAGCCATTGCGCTAAAGCGACTTTGAAAACCTCAATCATAATATTGGTTATTGATAACCATAATAAAAATCCAGCCATCTTGGCTATTTGAAAATTTGAATAATATAATCCGGTTTAAAAACCTCAATCATTCAATATCATTATGAAAATCCAGCCAATTTTGTCTATGAAAGATATGAATACCTTACCAGTTGATAAGTAAATCCGGGGTTTTAAATACTCGGCGGCTCTTCGCCAATGGCGACTTAATGCACATTCATTGTAAGCCGGAATTTTTATAACCCAGCGGCTTATAGCCTTTGAGAAAATCAAGAATTGATAACCCTTTTGAGACACCAATTTCAATCTTTGATGATGGGCTGGAACTTAATCATTTATATAAGGCATAGCTCTGTAAATCCTGCACAGAGTTTAAACAACATATGCCCTGGCGACTTAACGTCAAAAGCCAGGGCGGGTAACCACTCAAATGTAGTCTTATCCTCCACATAAGTAAATCACAAGATCCCTTGGTGGTTTACCGCAGGGCGGATCATAATATCCCACATATAACCATTGTGATATTTAATTTGTACTGCCGGTTTACATGACCTGTGCAATAAGGGTGATAAGCCAATCCTTATAAACCAATACTTCCAAATATATGATGATTGTCACATGTTGGCGGCCTATCGTCCAAAGCCAAGCCGGGTTTAAACGAAACCACACTTATATGCTTCAGATATGAGCAAAAAGTCTCAAAACCCAAAAGATTGTTTGAAAAAACTTAACCCAAATAAAAATCGAGGTTTCTGATTCGAATACGATCAGTAAACCGTTCCAAAGGGGTTAAGCTAGGATTCGAATACGATCATGTAGCCCCCAGTGGCTTTGGCGTTGCGCCGATCAAGAGGGTACCGACAGCTATGTTCTCTTTGGTTCGAATACGACCTATGTTTGAACAAGAAGCCCCCAAATGACCTTGAGAGGTTTTTAACGACCCTGATTCGAATACGATCCAAGTCGGACCCAAAAGGGGTTAAGCTATGATTCGGATACGATCAAGAAGCCCCTAGTGAGTTTGGCTTTGCGCCGATCAAAAGGGTTACGACAGCTATGTTCTCTTTGGTTTGAATACGACCTATGTTTGAACAGGAAGCCCCCAAATGACCTGTAAACGTGTCTATGAGCTGGATCAAAGGGTAATCATAGCTTAGCTCAATAAGCTGGAAGCCCTCAAATGATATATTTCTGAGCTGTGCTCGCTGGGTGCCTATGTTTGAGTTGTGTTGTGCAACAAACTCTCTTTGGTCCCTGTAATTTTTTCTGAAAACTCGAACTTGAGAGAGATGAATTCTTTTTAAACCGGAATTTCAAAACGGATTTGAGAGCTTGAAAGCTTTGTGGGAGACAGGTTTACCTTGATCCGGATTGTAAACCGAAGCATCATTGTGAGCCGGAAATTTTCTGACGGCCTTTAAATTTTCACCAATATGGCGGTAGCCTCCGGCTGTTGGGGAACGTAGTAATTTCAAAAAAAATCCTACGCACACGCAAGATCATGGTGATGCATAGCAACAAGAGGGGAGAGTGTGATCTACGTACCCTTGTAGATCGACAACGGAAGCGTTTGGTTGATGTAGTCGTACGTCTCCACGGCCCGACCGATCAAGCACCGAAACTATGGCACCTCCGAGTTCTAGCACACGTTCAGCTCGATGACGATCCCCGGACTCCGATCCAGCAAAGTGTCGGGGAAGAGTTCCGTCAGCACGACGGCGTGGTGACGATCTTGATGCACTACCGTCGCAGGGCTTCGCCTAAGCACCGCTACAATATTATCGAGGACTATGGTGGAAGGGGGCACCGCACACCGGCTAAGAATATGATCACGTGGATCAACTTGTGTGTCAAGGGGTGCCCCCTGCCCCCGTATATAAAGGATCAAGGGGAGGAGGCCGGCCGGCCCTCTATGGCGCGCCAAGGAGGAGTCCTCCTCCTAGTAGGAGTAGGACTCCTACTAGGAGGGGGAAAGAAGTGGGGAGGGAGAGGGAAAGGGGGGCGCCGCCCCCCCTCTCCTAGTCCAATTCGGACCAGGGGGGAGGAGGCGCGCGGCCCACCTTTGGCTGCCCCTCTCTCTCTCCACTAAGGCCCATATGGCCCATTACTTCTCCCGGGGGGGTTCCGGTAACCCTCCGGCTCTCCGGTTTTCTCCGAAATCACCCGGAACACTTCCGGTGTCCGAATATAGCCGTCCAATATATCAATCTTTATGTCTCGACCATTTCGAGACTCCTCGTCATGTCCGTGATCACATCCGGGACTCCGAACTAACCTTCGGTACATCAAAACTCATAAACTCATAATATAACTGTCATCGAAACCTTAAGCGTGCGGACCCTACGGGTTCGAGAACAATGTAGACATGACCGAGACACGTCTCCGGTCAATAACCAATAGCGGAACCTGGATGCTCATATTGGCTCCTACATATTCTACGAAGATCTTTATCGGTCAGACCGCATAACAACATACGTTGTTCCCTTTGTCATCGGTATGTTACTTGCCCGAGATTCGATCGTCGGTATCTCAATACCTAGTTCAATCTCGTTACCGGCAAGTCTCTTTACTCGTTCCGTAATACATCATCTCGCAACTAACTCATTAGTTGCAATGCTTGCAAGGCTTATGTGATGTGCATTACCGAGAGGGCCCAGAGATACCTCTCCGACAATCGGAGTGACAAATCCTAATCTCGAAATACGCCAACCCAACATGTACCTTTGGAGACACCTGTAGAGCACCTTTATAATCACCCATTTACGTTGTGACGTTTGGTAGCACACAAAGTGTTCCTCCGGCAAACGGGAGTTGCATAATCTCATAGTCATAGGAACATGTATAAGTCATGAAGAAAGCAATAGCAACATACTAAACGATCGGGTGCTAAGCTAATGGAATGGGTCATGTCAATCAGATCATTCACCTAATGATGTGATCCCGTTAATCAAATAACAACTCCTTGATCATGGTTAGGAAACATAACCATCTTTGATTAACGAGCTAGTCAAGTAGAGGCATACTAGTGACACTCTGTTTGTCTATGTATTCACACATGTATTATGTTTCCGGTTAATACAATTCTAGCATGAATAATAAACATTTATCATGATATAAGGAAATAAATAATAACTTTATTATTGCCTCTAGGGCATATTTCCTTCAGTCTCCCACTTGCACTAGAGTCAATAATCTAGATTACACAGTAATGATTCTAACACCCATGGAGCCTTGGTGCTGATCATGTTTTGCTCGTGGAAGAGGCTTAGTCAACGGGTCTGCAACATTCAGATTCGTATGTATCTTGCAAATCTCTATGTCTCCCACCTGGACTAGATCCCGGATGGAATTGAAGCGTCTCTTGATGTGCTTGGTTCTCTTGTGAAATCTGGATTCCTTTGCCAAGGCAATTGCACCAGTATTGTCACAAAAGATTTTCATTGGACCCGATGCACTAGGTATGACACCTAGATCGGATATGAACTCCTTCATCCAGACTCCTTCATTTGCTGCTTCCGAAGCAGCTATGTACTCCGCTTCACATGTAGATCCCGCTACAACGCTTTGTTTAGAACTGCACCAACTGACAGCTCCTCCGTTTAATGTAAACACGTATCCGGTTTGCGATTTAGAATCGTCCGGATTAGTGTCAAAGCTTGCATCAACGTAACCTTTTACGATGAGCTCTTTGTCACCTCCATATATGAGAAACATATCCTTAGTCCTTTTCAGGTATTTCAGGATGTTCTTGACCGCTGTCCAGTGATCCACTCCTGGATCACTTTGGTACCTCCCTGCTAGACTTATAGCAAGGCACACATCAGGTCTAGTACACAACATTGCATACATGATAGAGCCTATGACTGAAGCATAGGGAACATCTTTCATTTTCTCTCTATCTTCTGCAGTGGTCGGGCGTTGAGTCTTGCTCAACTTCACACCTTGTAACACAGGCAAGAACCCTTTCTTTGCTCGATCCATTTTGAACTTCTTCAAAACTTTGTCAAGGTATGTGCTTTGTGAAAGTACAATTAAGCGTCTTGATCTATCTCTATAGATCTTAATGCCTAATATCTAAGCAGCTTCACCGAGGTCTTTCATTGAAAAGCTCTTATTCAAGTATCCCTTTATGCTATCCAGAAATTATATATCATTTCCAATTAGTAATATGTCATCCACATATAATATCAGAAATGCTACAGAGCTCCCACTCACTTTCTTGTAAATACAGACTTCTCCAAAAGTCTGTATAAAACCAAATGCTTTGATCACACTATCAAAGCGTTTATTCCAACTCCGAGAGTCTTGCACCAGTCCATAAATGGATCGCTGGAGCTTGCACACTTTGTTAGCTCCCTTTGGATCGACAAAACCTTCTGGTTGCATCATATACAACTCTTCTTCCAGAAATCCATTCAGGAATGCAGTTTTGACATCCATCTGCCAAATTTCATAATCATAAAATGCGGCAATTGCTAACATGATTCAGACAGACTTAAGCATCGCTACGGGTGAGAATGTCTCATCGTAGTCAATTCCTTGAACTTGCCGAAAACCTTTTGCGACAAGTCAAGCTTTGTAGACAGTAATATTACCGTCAGCGTCAGTCTTCTTCTTGAAGATGCATTTATTCTCAATTGCTTGCCGATCATCAGGCAAGTCAACCAAAGTCCATACTTTGTTCTCATACATGGATCCCATCTCAGATTTCATGGCTTCAAGCCATTTTGCGGAATCTGGGCTCACCATCGCTTCTTCATAGTTCGTAGGTTCATCATGATCTAGTAGCATGACTTCCAGAACAGGATTACCGTACCACTCTGGCGCGGATCTCACTCTGGTTGATCTACGAGGTTCAGTAGTATCTTGTTCTGAAGTTTCATGATCATCATCATTAGCTTCCTCACTGACTGGTGTAGGTGTCACTGAAACAGTTTTCTGTGATGCACTACTTTCCAATAAGGGAGCAGGTACAGTTACCTCATCAAGTTCTACTTTCCTCCCACTCACTTCTTTCGAGAGAAACTCCTTCTCCAGAAAGTTTCCGAACTTAGCAACAAAAGTCTTGCCTTCGGATCTGTGATAGAAGGTGTATCCAATAGTCTCCTTTGGATATCCTATGAAGACACACTTCTCCGATTTGGGTTCGAGCTTATCAGGTTGAAGCTTTTTCACATAAGCATCGCAGCCCCAAACTTTCAGAAACGACAACTTTGGTTTCTTGCCAAACCATAGTTCATAAGGCGTCGTCTCAACGGATTTTGATGGTGCCCTATTTAACGTGAATGCGGCCGTCTCCAAAGCATAACCCCAAAACGATAGCGGTAAATCAGTAAGAGACATCATAGATCGCACCATATCTAGTAAAGTACGATTACGACGTTCGGACACACCATTGTGCTGTGGTGTTCCAGGTGGCGTGAGTTGCGAAACTATTCCGCATTGTTTCAAATGTACACCAAACTCGTAACTCAAATATTCTCCTCCACGATCAGATCGTAGAAACTTTATTTTCTTGTTACGATGATTTTCAACTTCACTCTGAAATTCTTTGAACTTTTCAAACGTTTCAGACTTATGTTTCATTAAGTAGATATACCCATATCTGCTTAAGTCATCTGTGAAGGTGAGAAAATAACGATATCCGCCACGAGCCTCAATATTCATCGGACCACATACATCTGTATGTATGATTTCCAACAAATCTGTTGCTCTCTCCATAGTACCGGAGAACGGTGTTTTAGTCATCTTGCCCATGAGGCACGGTTTGCAAGTACCAAGTGATTCATAATCAAGTGGTTCCAAAAGTCCATCAGTATGGAGTTTCTTCATGCGCTTTACACCGATATGACCTAAACGGCAGTGCCACAAATAAGTTGCACTATCATTATCAACTCTGCATCTTTTGGCTTCAACACTATGAATATGTGTGTCACTACTATCAAGATTCAACAAAAATAGACCACTCTTTAAGGGTGCATGACCATAAAAGATATTACTCATATAAATAGAACAACCATTATTCTCAGATTTAAATGAATAACCGTCTCGCATCAAACAAGATCCAGATATAATGTTCATGCTTAACGCTGGCACCAAATAACAATTATTTAGGTCTAATATTAATCCTGAAGGTAGATGTAGAGGTAGTGTGCTGACTGCGATCACATCGCCTTTGGAACCGTTTCCCACGCGCATCGTCACCTCGTCCTTAGCCAATCTTTGCTTAATCTGTAGTCCCTGTTTCGAGTTGCAAATATTAGCAACAGAACCAGTATCAAATACCCAGGTGCTACTGCGAGCATTAGTAAGGTACACATCAATAACATGTATATCACATATACCTTTGTTCACCTTGCCATACTTCTTATCCGCCAAATACTTGGGGCAGTTCCGCTTCCAGTGACCAGTCTGCTTGCAGTAGAAGCACTCAGTTTCAGGCTTAGGTCCAGGTTTGGGTTTCTTCTCTTGAGCAGCAACTTGCTTGCCGTTATTTTTGAAGTTCCCCTTCTTCTTCCCTTTACCCTTTTTCTTGAAACTAGTGGTCTTGTTGACCATCAACACTTGATGCTCCTTCTTGATTTCTACCTCCGCAGCTTTCAGCATTGCGAAGAGCTCGGGAATAGTCTTATTCATCCCTTGCATATTATAGTTCATCACGAAGCTCTTGTAGCTTGGTGGCGGTGATTGGAGAATTCTGTCAATGATGCAATTATCTGGAAGATTAACTCCCAATTGAATCAAGTGATTATTATACCCAGACATTTTGAGTATATGCTCACTGACAGAACTGTTCTCCTCCATCTTGCAGCTATAGAACTTATTGGAGACTTCATATCTCTCAATCCGGGCATTTGCTTGAAATATTAACTTCAACTCCTGAAACATCTCATATGCTCCATGACGTTCAAAACGTCATTGAAGTCCCGATTCTAAGCCGTAAAGCATGGCACACTGAACTATCGAGTAGTCATCGGCTTTGCTCTGCCAGACGTTCGTAACATCTGGTGCTCCAGCAGCAGGCCTGGCACCCAACGGTGCTTCCAGGACGTAATTCTTCTGTGCAGCAATGAGGATAATCCTCAAGTTACGGACCCAGTCCGTGTAATTGCTATCATCATCTTTCAACTTTGCTTTCTCAAGGAACGCATTAAAATTCAACGAAACAACAACACGATCCATCTATCTACAATCAAGCATAAACAAGCAAGATACTATCAGGTACTAAGTTTCATGATAAATTTAGGTTCAATTAATTTACTTAAAGAACTCCCACTTAGATAGACATCCCTCGAATCCTCTAAGTGATTACGTGATCCAAATCAACTAAACCATGTCCGATCATCACGTGAGATGGAGTAGTTTCATTGGTGAACATCACTATGTTGATCATATCTACTATATGATTCACGCTCGACCTTTCGGTCTCCGTGTTCCGAGGCCATATCTGTATATGCTTGGCTCGTCAAGTATAACCTGAGTATTCCGCGTGTGCAACTGTTTTGCACCCGTTGTATTTGAACGTAGAGCCTATCACACCCGATCATCACGTGGTGTCTCAGCACGAAGAACTTTCGCAACGGTGCATACTCAGGGAGAACATTTCTTGATAATTAGTGAGAGATCATCTTATAATGCTACCGTCAATCAAAGCAAGATAAGATGCATAAAAGATAAACATCACATGCAATCAATATAAGTGATATGATATGGCCATCATCATCTTGTGCTTGTGATCTCCATCTTCGAAGCACCGTCGTGATCACCATCGTCACCGGCACGACACCTTGATCTCCATCGTAGCATCGTTGTCGTCTCGCCAATCATATGCTTCCACGACTATCGCTACTGCTTAGTGATAAAGTAAAGCATTACAGCGCGATTGCATTGCATACAATAAAGCGACAACCATATGGCTCCTGCCAGTTGCTGATAACTCGGTTACAAAACATGATCATCTCATACAATAAAATTTAGCATCATGTCTTGACCATATCACATCACAACATGCCCTGCAAAAACAAGTTAGACGTCCTGTACTTTGTTGTTGCAAGTTTTACGTGGCTGCTATGGGCTTAAGCAAGAACCAATCTTACCTACGCATCAAAACCACAACGATAGTTTGTCAAGTTGGTTTTGTTTTAACCTTCGCAAGGACCGGGCGTAGCCATACTCGGTTCAACTAAAGTTGGAGAAACTGTCACCCGCAAGCCACCTATATTCAAAGCACGTCGGGAGAACCTGTCTCACGTAAGCGTACGTGTAATGTCGGTCCGGGCCGCTTCGTCCAACAATACCACCGAACCAAACTATGACATGCTGGTAAGCAGTATGACTTATATCGCCCACAACTCACTTGTGTTCTACTCATGCATATAACATCAACATATAAAACCTAGGTTCGGATGCCACTGTTGGGGAACGTAGTAATTTCAAAAAAATTCCTACGCACACGCAAGATCATGGTGATGCATAGCAACGAGAAGGGAGAGTGTGATCTACGTACCCTTGTAGATCGACAACGGAAGCGTTTGGTTGATGTAGTCGTACGTCTCCACGGCCCGACCGATCAAGCACCGAAACTACGGCACCTCCGAGTTCTAGCACACGTTCAGCTCGATGACGATCCCCGGACTCCGATCCAGCAAAGTGTCGGGGAAGAGTTCCGTCAGCACGACGGCGTGGTGACGATCTTGATGCACTACCGTCGCAGGGCTTCGCCTAAGCACCGCTACAATATTATCGAGGACTATGGTGGAAGGGGGCACCGCACACGGCTAAGAATATGATCACGTGGATCAACTTGTGTGTCAAGGGGTGTCCCCTTCCCCCGTATATAAAGGATCAAGGGGAGGAGGCCGGCCGGCCCTCTATGGCGCGCCAAGGAGGAGTCCTCCTCCTAGTAGGAGTAGGACTCCTACTAGGAGGGGGAAAGAAGTGGGGAGGGAGAGGGAAAGGGGGGCGCCGCCCCCCCCCCTCTCCTAGTCCAATTCGGACCAGGGGGGAGGAGGCGCGCGGCCCACCTTTGGCTGCCCCTCTCTCTCTCCACTAAGGCCCATATGGCCCATTACTTCTCCCGGGGGGGTTCCGGTAACCCTCCGGCTCTCCGGTTTTCTCCGAAATCATCCGGAACACATCCGGTGTCCGAATAAAGCCGTCCAATATATCAATCTTTATGTATCGATCATTTCGAGACTCCTCATCATGTCCATGATCACATCCGGGACTCCGAACTAACTTTGGTACATCAAAACTCATAAACTCATAATATAACTGTCATCAAAACCTTAAGCGTGCGGACCCTACGGGTTCGAGAACAATGTAGACATGACCGAGACACGTCTCCGGTCAATAACCAATAGCGGAACCTGGATGCTCATATTGGCTCCTACATATTCTACGAAGATCTTTATCGGTCAGACCGCATAACAACATACGTTGTTCCCTTTGTCATCGGTATGTTACTTGCCCGAGATTCGATCGTCGGTATCTCAATACCTAGTTCAATCTCGTTACCGACAAGTCTCTTTACTCGTTCCGTAATACATCATCTCGCAACTAACTCATTAGTTGCAATGCTTGCAAAGCTTATGTGATGTGCATTACCGAGAGGGCCCAGAGATACCTCTCCGACAATCGGAGTGACAAATCCTAATCTCGAAATACGCCAACCCAACATGCACCTTTGGAGACACCTGTAGAGCACCTTTATAATCACCCATTTACGTTGTGACGTTTGGTAGCACACAAAGTGTTCCTCCGGCAAACGGGAGTTGCATAATCTCATAGTCATAGGAACATGTATAAGTCATGAAGAAAGCAATAGCAACATACTAAACGATCGGGTGCTAAGCTAATGGAATGGGTCATGTCAATCAGATCATTCACCTAATGATGTACCTAATGATGTGATCCCGTTAATCAAATAACAACTCCTTGATCATGGTTAGGAAACATAACCATCTTTGATTAACGAGCTAGTCAAGTAGAGGCATACTAGTGACACTCTGTTTGTCTATGTATTCACACATGTATTATGTTTCCGGTTAATACAATTCTAGCATGAATAATAAACATTTATTATGATATAAGGAAATAAATAATAACTTTATTATTGCCTCTAGGGCATATTTCATTCGCCGGCACCGGGTTATCTTCCCTCCAATGACCCGGGGTCTTAAATCTCACGATATTTGCTAAGTCATGTCATCGTAGCCCCCGAGTCTCAAGGCGACTTGAGGAGTTGGCTTGAGATTCTTCATAATTAACCATGATATAGAGCGGTTTGAATCCTGCATGGGACAACTTGCAAACCGGAGTAATTGTTTTTTAAGAAAGCAATATATAATATATAAAAATATGCTGGATGGATTTCACCTGATGCGTCAGGTCAGCAATTATCACCGCAGAGTTGATGATCACCATAGTGAAACTGAAATCATCACGGCCGAGTCGGCCGCAGTGCTGCTAGATTTTCGGCCGCGGCGTTTTAAACCGGTGTGGACGGAGAGTCGCCGCGTGTAAACCGGTGGTCGCAGAGACGGCCATGACTTTGTAAGCCGGTGCGGTTGCGAGAGACGGCCACGCGTGTAAGCCGTGCGGACTTGCGAGCAGAGGTCTCCATCGTTGTAACCCGGCGTGGACGGGGAACCGGCCACGAGAGCGGACAGGCGAGTCGTCGGTGGCGTTGTAAGCCGGTGTCGTCGGGAGAAACGGCCACAACGTTGAAAACGGCGCGGACATGGGTGAGACAAACATGGACCCGCACAATGAATCAATCACGCGTGCGGATGTAGCGGGGGTGGCAACTTGCGCAGGATGAACGCTAGTGCAAAAATAATATTTGCTCACGCCCCTTTTGCAACACCTTTTTGCAAGGAATAATGGCCCTGCAAAAAATATATTACAGACCAGAATAATTGTTCTCAAATGATTTAATATGTGCTGATAAAATACATAGAAAGGATAACACCTGATATTTTTTGTTGGACGGACGAGTTGGCCGCGGCGTTGTAAGCCGGTGCGGACGGGTGAGTCGGTAGCGGTGTTGGAAAAACGTCACGGACACGGGTGAGCCGGCCGCGGGCACGGACAACGAGTCGGTCCCGTGTGTTGATGAAGCGGGGGGCGGCGACTTGTTCACGCATCCGTCCAGTAGTATGGCACGAACAAGCCCTAGTGCAATAATATTGGCGCGCGCCCCTTTGCGACACCTTTGTAACAAATAATGGTCATGCTTACAAAGGATATTTGCATTGACCCCTTGAGGATCCTGCAGATGCTCCTGCAGATGCTTGCTTCTCACCAGGGTTATATAGTCTTTGAAATAACTGGAGATTTTAACACGCTGCTTGGCTTAAGCAAATCCGGGACGGCTCAGAGGCGAGCGCAGGCGCTCAGCGGAGGTGCTCGGCGACTGAACCGGCCGACGTGTCATCGGGGAAATTTGATGCGCTCGGCGGGTCAGCGAAGGCATCTCATGGCAGTGGCCCCGTTGGCGAGGCTTTGGAACCGGATCAGCCACGATAGACGCAAGCGGCGCGAGGTTCCCGCGACCGCATCTCCTTCGGATTGTGCCTCCACAAAAGTAAGGGTCTGTTTAGGACACATCTAGATATGACATAGTTATATCACATTTAAACTGATTTTCACTCTGTTTGTTGGTCTATTTTTTTCGTCCTAGTTTTTTTTGTTTTTGTTGATGTATTATATACTTGTGGGAGGTTAGATGTGACATGTTTAAAAAACATCTAGATGTGAATTAGACAAACTGTAAAAATAATGATGGCAACCAGCGGCCCAATGGAGCAGGGGGCGGTTCAGCCGCGGCGTAGATGGAGTTGACAGGAGGCGGACAGTTGGCTTGGTACGGTCCGGCTTATAGCAGCTTGGAGCTGGAGCCAGCTTGACTCGTCGGTGTGAATCGCAGCAGCGGCGTTGCAAGCGGAGGAGGCAGCCTGCGCGGCGGGCGAAAACGGCCGCGGCAGTGGCGTGCCACAACGGAGGCGAGTCCAAGCTGGCGGGGTGATGGCTGAAGAACCGGGCACGAGCCAGGTCGTTGGTAGATTCACCTGAAGAACTTGACTGATTTCTTGATCCTTCCCATCTAAAAAAGTAGTATTAGTACTATCTCTTGATTCTCACCCAAACATTGCTGGGGATTTAGCCTTCACATGGGAGAGTAGTAGTACTCCGTTTTTGGTTTCAATGAGGTAGCAGACTACACCCGGTCTGAAAGTAGCAGGAGCAGTGATTTTTTCTTTCTTCAATCCACACGCTATTTTTTTTAACCCGGTCCTTGTTGATTTTGGCTTTTGCGCGGACAGGCCGGAGGCCATGCTGTCCGACTAGCATGCTGTCAAAGGAGATAAATACTGGTTCATTAGCCAATCCACTAGCATGCTGTAGTAAGAAATCTCGTGTTGTGCTAGATTATCAGCTGTAGTTTGGAGTTTTCCCACACGCTGCTTGTTTTCCAGTGGATGAGTAACGAATTTGCAGTATTCCTTCATGCACTTGGAACTTTTGATTCAGTGGGGTCAGCTCTGGACCGATGTGACTCCATGCAGGATGGCTGCTGCAATGATTATAATGATGCTTCTTTAATACACCGCCTTTTGTGTCTCTATGCGGTGGCCTGTGCTGGTCTGGGCCTAGCGATAAATCGTCTAAAGGCTTTTGCTACTTCCTTCATCACGGTTTAGAAGACACAGTTAAATTTGCGTGTGTTCCCACAATAGACAAGATTTAGGATGCATTGCATTTATTTCTAGTAGCTAATTAGTACCCTCTCCGTCACGGTTTAGAAGGCACAGTTAAATTTACGTGTGTTTCCACAATAGACAAGATTTAGGGCGCATTGCATTTATTTCTAGTAGCTAATTAGTACTCCCTCCATTTTTATATACAAGGCCACAAACTCGGATTACATGTACCAATGTAAAATTTAATGCATGTTTTACAAGTCAACTTTTCTTCTTGTTTACTGGAATCATTAATACTCCACATGCATGCAAACAAACTGATTGGAGGAAGTAGCTGACTGTCATTATGACTGCATGCATGCAAGTATTAAACAGGTTCTTAGTACGAGAAAATATTATTAATTTTGCCTCGATTACTGTTGGTGGCCTTGTATAGATGCAAAATGTATATTCCATAATGGCCTTGTATATAAAAATGAAGGGAGTACTTCGATATATATTTCTATATGAAGGCGTAGTGTGAATGCTATTTTTTAGCACATCCCATAACCAATAGATAACCACCTAGGTCCTAGAGAATTTCCAAGCGCGCCTTCTAAACTGTGACGGAGGGAGTTATTCGATATACTATTTCTATAAGCATGTGTAGTGTGAATGCTATTTTTTAGCTTATCCCACAACCAATAGATAACCACCTAGGTCCTAAAGAATTTCCAAGCGCGCCTTCTAAACCGTGACGGAGGGAGTAGTGGATTCTCGTGGGAAAACAAGTACTACCTCAGGTAGAAATTTCCGTGAGCACGCGCACTGCGTTCTGTCTCCGAGTTGATCTGATACGACTACTTGTTTATATGAGGAAAGAACGCCTAGAATCGAATTCCTGTCTGACTGGCCACTCTCGGCTGGCGGATTGTCGATGGCTGCGTCCGTCATCCAAGTCAACCACCGGTCTCGAGAAAACGATCCAATGGTCGTATACGGCGCAGAGACGCGCAACCCTAACTCTTCTTGAACTCAAACCTTGCATTGTCCGCTCCAAAGTCTAATTATGATTCTGATCATCCAACGTTGAATTTTGCCAGCGCTTATCTGATCGATCACGAGCTTCTCGATCCCTGAGAGAAATCCCTCCAAGAACTCAATACCACCGTGCGCAGGCCCCACGGTGGGCGCCAACTGTCGTGGAATTTTCACGATAGATGTTCTTAATCTGAGGACTTAGTCACGAGGCCAACGCATCTATGTGGTAGCTTGAGAGGGGTTGAGCGGAATCGAGAGATGCAACACAAGACAAGGGTTTAGACAGCTTCGGGCCCCGGGAAACATCATCCGGTAATAACCCTACATGCTGTTTGTGGCTAGGTCTCATTATGATCATCAGGGAGTTGCCGGTAAACCGCCTCTTTGTATCTAGCCCTAGAAATTATTTTCTGTCCCTCTTTGGGGAGCCCTGCCCCTCCTTATATATGTTGAAGGGGCGGGTTACATGTGGAGTCCTAGTAGGACTAGGACTAGTATATCCTTTCTCACAAGTTGAATACAAGTCCGGGTCTTGCTTCTTCGTAAAGGAAATATTCGTCATCCCTTTCCTCATAAACCGGCCCACCAGAGTATAAGCCGGCCTGCTGGGCCCTGGGCCTTGTCGTCCGTCTGATCCGCCCGCCGTGTCTCCAGTGAGTCACATTGTCCAGGCGGGTTACATGTAAACCGCCATGTCCGGGCGGATCGCCAGTGAGTCGCCAAGCTCCAGCCAGGTCTCTGGTGAGTCGCCAAGCCCGGCCAGGTCATGATTCCGGCCGGGTCATACCGCGGGGTATATCCCCGACAAAAGCAGAGTGGAAACACGAATCTTCTGGGATATATTGAGCACTCCGGAACAATTGAATAGCGAGAAATGAATGAATAAGAGGAGCGCCGGCATGAGAAAACATTGAAACAAGGAAAGAATATGATCAACAAAGTTTGACTTGAATCCACCGGAGGAGAAAAGAATGAAGAATGACGAACTTAAGACTCCGTTAGCATCTTCATGAGAATCACCGGGTAAGAACATTGACGAAAAATAATGGAGAGACTTCCTAACCATAAGATAGATACTTGATAAAGAAATCTTAGTCCTTGAAGAAAAAGGGGGGGGGGGGGGGGAAAAAACAAAGGCAACTTGGAGACGGATGAAACAAACACATATGAGAAGAACTGATACTTGATCTTGCGGATGTTGACGTTATCGGATCCACTTGAAGAGAAACACACCGGTGAAAAGGATTGACATGACAATCTCGATTATCAAGAAGAATTAGTATTCGCATAGGAGTATGAGAACACCGTTTAGGAAAGTTATGGAATCAACTCTTGACTTCGAAGCAACTCGAATACCACAGCTCAAAAACAAAACAAAGGATTTGCTTGCAGAATAAGCCGGAACAAATATATGATAGAGATTTCGTCTAAAGTTTTCGTGGTGGGGCCTACACGGGCTCGATCGTACAACACCATCATGTACAAGACAGTGCATATGACATACGAAGCATCCCCGAGTCAGCATAGCCAAGGACTCTTTAAGACACCATGAGACCACTGTAAAACCAACCGTGGATAGGCGAACCACTAGACGTCGAACCCCAATTTCATATCATACGTCTGTCGGAAACATATTTTAGGGGCTACTTGAATTCCCACTTATAAACTCCCGAAACTATCTAGTTATGCAATCAGGTGTTGGGGATACAGGGGAAGCATAATATCTCACCCAAAACTAACAAATCCTACATCCAGCTGTATCCATCCTTCAACACATAACCAAGAAACCTTCGGAAATCGTTTACCTCAACCTTCAAAAAGCATATGTTATACGAGTTATGGCAATACTCCCGAACTCCCGCCCCAGTACTGGGTGGCGTCGAGGTTATCTCACCAACAACTGCATAAAAGAGATTTTCGATGTCGGCGAAACTTAGGTATTCCAGAACTGCAACGATAAAATTGTGATGACAACACCTCGAAGCTCAACTCCCGGGACACTGCCACAACCCCTAAATGTCAGGAGGCACCAAGAACAATGTTCTTGTCACAAAACCATCGGAACGATTCCAAGATACCCGCGTGATCCTAAAATTTTTTGTAGTGAAATTTGAGAAGAGAAGAGTCAAAACTCTACGTTAGGATGCCTCACCAGAGCGACGAAGGGACTGAGGAGTAAAAAGAATCCTACTCTCCGATATATATATATAATCCTAAATGACTCAAAACATTTTTCTAGACTCAACAACGCCAGCGATTCGATCAAGCAGGGGGCTCCTAAGGTCGGGGAAGGCTCTGATACCAACTTGTAACGCCCACGATGCGGCTATATCTCCCACGTGTCGAAGCACGACTTAGAGGCATAACCGCATTGTAAGCAATATCGCAAGTGAGGTAATCTTCACACAACCCATGTAATACATAAGGGAAAAGATACATAGTTGGCTTACAATCGCCACTTCACACAATACATGAATATAACATTACATCATCCAGATACACACAAGGTCCGACTACGAAACCCAAAAATAAAAGAAGACTACCCCAAATGCTACACAGATCCCCGATCGTCCCAACTGGGCTCCACTACTGATCAACTGGAACGAAACAACACTACGAGAAAGGTCTTCAACGAGCTCCTCCTTGAGCTTGGTTGCGTCACCTGCACGGTCTCATTGGCACCTGCAAGCTGGTTTTGGAAGTATCTGTGAGTCACGGGGACTCAGCAATCTCACACCCTCACGATCAAGACTATTTAAGCTTATAGGTAGGGTAAAAGGTATAAGGTGGAGCTGCAGCAAGCGACTAGCATATTTGGTGGCTAACATACGCAAATGAGAGCGAGAAGAGAAGGCTAAAGCACGGTCGAGAATCTATGATCAAGAAGTGATCCTAGAGCAACCTACGTCAAGCATAACTCCAACACCGTGTTCACTTCCTGGACACCGTCGGAAAGAGACCATCACGGTAACACACACGGTTGATGCATTTTAATTAAGGTAAGTTTTAGGTTTTCTACAACCAGACATTAACAAATTCCCATCTGCCCATAACCGCAGGCACGGCTTTCGAAAGTTCAAATCCCTGCAGGGGTGTCCCAACTTAGCCCATCACAAGCTCTCACGGTCAACGAAGGATATTCCTTCTCCCAGAAAGACCCGATCAGGCTCGGAATCCCGGTTACAAGACATTTCGACAATGGTAAAACAAGACCAGCAAAGCCACCCAGATGTGCTGACAAATCTCGATAGGAGCTGCACATATCTCGTCTCAGGGCACACCGGATGAGACTAGCTACGAGTAAAACCAGCCCTCAAGTTTCCCCGAGGTGGCCCCGCAGGCAGCTCAGTTCGGACCAATACTCAGAGGAGCAGTGGCCCGGGGGGGGGGGGTTAAAATAAAGATGACCCTTGGGCAGGCCTACCCAAGGGAAATAAAAGGCTAGGTGGCAAATGGTAAAACCAATGTTGGGCCTTGCTGGAGGAGTTTTATTCAAGGCGAACTGTCAAGGGGTTCCCATTATAACCCAACCGTGTAAGTAACGCAAAATCAAGGAACATAACACCGGTATGACGGAAACTAGGGCGGCAAGAGTGGAACAAAACACCAGGCATAAGGCCGACCCTTCCACTCTTTACCAAGTATATAGATGCATTAAGATAAATAAAAGATATTGTGATATCCCAACAAAATAACCATGTTCCAAACATGGAACAAGCTCCAATCTTCACCTGCAACTAACAACGCTATAAGAGGGGCTGAGCAAAGCGGTAACATAGCCAAACAACGGTTTACTAGGACAATGTGGGTTAGAGGCTTGGCTTAACAATATGGGAGGCATGATAAGCAAGTGGTAGGTATCGCAGCATAGGCATAGCAATAGAGCGAGCATCTAGCAAGCAAAGATGGAAGTGATTTCGAGGGTATGGTCATCGTGCCTACAAAGTTGTCCAAGAAGACGAAGGCTTGATCCTCGTAAACGTACTCAACGGGTCCTTGAACACGAACTCGTCTCCCATCTCTACCCAAAGCAAGAACACAAACAAGGGGAGACAATCAACCACGTGCAATGCACAAACAACATGATGCAAACATGGTATGACGTGCGGGATGCGATATGTGATGCATATGCATGATTTGGAAAGGAACGATTGAACCTGGCCTCAACTTGGAAATCCAAGAGTGCCACTGGAAAGAGGAGTTGATTTTGGTCAAAATCGATATAAAGATCATCGGAATCGGATGCATGGTTTGCAAATGGCAAGCAAAACAAATATGGCACCGATCTGCGATTAACAGCACGAAGTCATCTAAATACATCAAGATAAATAAGCTACAACACTCTAACATAGCAACAAAATACATGGCAGGGATCCACTCAAGATGCTTGACAAAAGATGAATACTGAGCTACGGCTAATTCACTCAATAGCAGGTTCAAACAAGCATGGCAAAAGTGCAAACGATATCAGGTTACTGACTTAGTGAAAATAACAACATGGCAGGAATTTATCATCAGGATGCAAAGTTTAGAGCACGAAAACTACATGCTACAGGAACATATCATGGCAAATCAAGACATGGCATGAAACTAATCAAAGCATACAACAAAAATCCCTTACTGACCAAAAGCCAAAAGGGATCAGAAAATACAATTGCAACCACGCGAACATAGCAATTATCGTTAACAGATTCAGACTTAGTGAAAAACTGGAGCATGCAAAATAGATATCAAGTAGGCATGTTTACGAGCTCGATGCACTCACCACAAGGCATGGCATGATAAACTAATCATATACCCAGCAAGTAGACATGGCATAGAAGTTAGACATGGCAAGAACAACAACATAGCATGCACGGATCAACGCTAATTTTTTTAAATAATACATTTTTTCTATAAAATTTGAAAAATAATATACGATTTTAAGAAATTACACAAATAATACAGCGTCGGCTTCCTGTAAGCCGATTGGAGCCAGTCGGCCAGCGGCTAGTCGAGTAGGGCCCAATCGGCTACCGGTAAGCCGATTAGTGGCTGGGTCACCCGACGCACGGGCAGTCGGCCAGGTTGCCTGCAGTCGGCCAAGGGGAGGCCGATAGGCCAGCCTATCGGCTTCGGGTAAGCCGATAAGTGGCTGGATGGGTGGAGTGATGCGTGTGATGGATGGATGGCTGCGTGGGCATACGTGGCCTGATTGAAAAAGTATTATATATGTGCGAGTCCATGGGTTAGCCAGGCATACGGGTATTCGGGTACTCGCGTATGCATATGCAGCCGGCTGGTGTACACATATTCGATGTATTATATATACACCACTACACCAGGTCCTGGACCACGTACAACCCGGCCAGGTCATGCGCGTACGCACTGGTTGTAGTGCTGTACCAAGTCATGATCCTGTGCTAGTACACACGTAAGTAGATTTTGTTTTTTTGTTTTTGAGACACGCACGTACGTAGTTTTGTCATGCATCTGCACGTGCATGCATGGGCCATGCAATACTGGGGTCAATCAGCCCACCTACGCCCAAGCAGCACCCCATCCATCCAGCCACCGATAGGCCGGCCTATCGGCCTCCCCTTGGCCGACTGCAGGCAACCTGGCCGACTGGCCGTGCGTCGGGTGGCTCAGCCACTAATCGGCCTACCGGGGCCGATTGGGCCCTACTCGGCTAGCCGCTGGCCGACTGGCTCCAATCGGCTTACAGGAAGCCGACGCCGTATTATTTGTGTAATTTCTTAAAATCGTATATTATTTTTCAAATTTTATAGAAAAATGTATTATTTAAAAAAATTAGCCGGATCAACAACAATAAGCTCAGCAAAATTGCTAAACATGTTAACAATCTGCCAGGAACATTTTATAGCAAAAGTAAAGCTCGATTGACTCAAGCTAGGGTGCTCCATAAATGCAAAAAGACATGGATGGATAGAGCACCACAATATCTACAAAACATCCTTACTGATCATGCTCAAAAGAGGCATAGTCCCTGAAATCAGCAACGATAAGTAAGCTACTTTGCATGCTTATGCTAGCCACCACAAAGATCACAAAAATACATGGCATACACCCCTGTAAAGATGTCATGGCATACTATAAAACACATGTAAAGCTCAGGATCATAGCATGCACACATTAATCATGGCAAAAATGACAAATGAGCAAATGTTGAAACATATCTGAAACTAACATCACATAGCCCTCTTCCAACAGCATTTAGGGCATCAAAATGAACTCAAATGAAAATGATGCAATGAGATGAAATGGAGTACTCTTCGAGACGAACATTTCGATATGCTAAACACATGAATCGAAGCAACGGTGATGAAGTTATGATGCGATGAAAAAATGCATAAAATTACTGGGATCTGGGGACTTAGAAGAATTTCGACCTCTCGGGGAAAATCAACCCGGGATGAGGAGAAGCGGGACGACGCGGATCCGGATCGGGCGCGGCGCGTTTGGTTCAGGGAGTGGTGGATCTGATCCACTCCCCGGATCGGATCTGGCCGGAGCTCCGACGAGGGCGAGCTCGAACTCCGGCGACAAGGCGGCCCCGGCGACGAAGATCCGGCGAGCTGGGGCGCGGTGCCGTGGCGGCGGCCGGTGGAGGAGGGCGGTAGAGAAGCGGCGAGCTAGGCGGGGCGGCGCCGGCGAAGGGCGGCGCCGGCGAGAAGGGGCGGTGGCGCCGGACGGCGGCCGTGGCCGGCGAAGGCGACGGAGGGCAGCGCGGCCGCGGGCGGGCGCGTATGGCGGCGCTCGGCAGCGCGGGAGGCGAGGCGCGCTCAGGCCCGGCGCGGCCCGGGGCGGGCCAGCCGTGGGCTGCGGCGGGCCACAGCGGTGGGACGGCGGAGGAGGCGACGTGGCGGCACGGGATTCGCTGCGGCGGACGGTTGGACGTGTCCGGCCGCCGGGCGGACATGTCCGACGGCGCGGGGAGGGATCTGCTATGGTTTCGTCCGCGAAAATGGACGGGGAGGGCATATTTATAGGTAGAGGGAGTTAGGAGAGTCCAAATGAGGTGCGGTTTTCGGCCATGCGATCATGATCGAACGACCTAGATGATGGAGGAGGTTTAGGTGGGTTTTGGGCCGCTTTGGAGGGGTGTTGGGCTGCAACACACACGAGGCCTTTTCGGTCTCTCGGTTAACCGTTGGAGTATCAAACGAAGTCCAAATGGCACGAAACTTGACAGGCGGTCTACCGGTAGTAAACCAAGGCCGCTTGGAAAGTCTCGCTCCAATCCGAGAACGTTTAACACCCGCACACGAAAAAAGGTAGAAAGGGACATCGGGTGACATAGGAGCGCCGGAATGCAAAACGGACAACGGGGAAAATGTTCGGATGCATGAGACAAACACGTATGCAAATGCAATGCACATGATGACATGATATGAGATGCATGACACGCAAGCAATGACAAGGCAACAACAACGAATACTGGAAGACACCTGGCACATCGGTCTCGGGGCGTTACACCCAATTATATACCAGAACAATGCCCGCATGCAGAGAACAACTCCAAGCACGTCCTAGTCGTCGGCCGGTGGGCTCCGGAAGGGAGCCCTTCCGAGCAAGAGCTGCAAAGCAAAGGGAGAGAGAAAGGCCAATGCATGCGGCGCCCGACGTTCAGCATAAAACATCAAATTTATAGGAAAACGCAACCACCTTAAGGAAAAGATCAAACAACTCACGCTGCATCCCTACTCATGACAATCCAATCAGGAAACCACGTCACACTGGGTCCGGCGGACACGTCGTTGGCCACCCGGCCTCTTGCTGTCGCAACCCCTAGTCGGATGGCCCTGAATGTCAAATGGCATGCCGTTGCAGCCCCTAGTCAGACATCCCAGTGCAACTACCTAGAACAAACCATCTCGAGCAAGGCACAACCGGACCGGGGAAAAGGACGCTGATAGCCTGGACCGAGCTCCCCCGGCACACGCAGAGCAACGCCCAAGATAGTGCATGCAGACACGACCAAAACCCACCACATGACGGTGGCACCAGTCCTCGCATGCCCGGTCCTAGCCGAGGCAAAGGACATTGACAGGAGGAACGCTCAGGGCAACACACGAGAAGGCCTACGCTGGCGCGACCGAAAACACCCCATGATGGTGGCCCGACCATGCCCACGGTCAACCCACCATGGACCCTGAGGCAAGCCGCCCGGGTGCGCATTGTTCAGGTAGTTCAGGCGGCACTGAGAGCCCTAGGGAGCCATTCACGGGAGGCTAGCGCTAAACTGGTTGCTTGTCCATGAAAAAACGATGCAACTTTGGACATAACTAAAGATGAAATTTCAACTTTGAGGACTTCCAGCCAGTTAGCCTTGTCCATGGGATCATAAAAAAATTGACAAGGTGTTGGCTAACAGTTTGACGGTGGAGCTCCCGTTTCTGGTGGGAAATCACCAGAGTGCGTTCATCAGAGGGCGCTTGATCCATGATAATTTCATGCTTGTGCAGTGTACAGCAAGAAAGTTAAGAGCACTCAAGGAACCCACAATGATGATGAAACTGGATATCACTAAAGCATTCGACTCCATTCAATGGCCCTTTCTTTTGGAGGTACTTTGAGCAATGGGGTTCAGTGACAAGTGGAGAGAATGGATGTGTGGCTTACTGTCGACTTCATCAACACAGATTATGGTAAACGGCGTCCCAGGCAAGCCCATCTTGAATTGCGTGGGCCTCAGACAAGGCGATCCTATATCGCCAATGCTCTTTATACTAGTAGTGGAGCCGCTTCATAAGCCGTTTGGAATTGTTGCCTCGCACGGCATTCTGGCCCCTCTGTCAGGTACGGGCATTACCCAGCGACTGTCCATGTTTGCGGACGATGTGATGATTTTCTTGAAGCCTTGGGACAATGATCTTATTGCTTGCGATGCACTCTTGCGGTTGTTCGGCAATAGCTCCGGACTATGCGCCAATTTAGCCAAGAGTGCAGCCTTTCCTATCCGCTGCAGCCTGGAAATCATGCAGAGAGTTGGGGATATCATGGGCTGTCCAGTGGGAACGTTCCCGTGCAAATATCTTGGGTTGCCTCTCACCTTTCGGAAGCAAACAACAACCCAACTGCGAGGGCTTGTGGATCAGTTGGCCGGGTGCTTACCATGATGGAAAGTGGTGAACATGCCAAAGAGTGGAAGACTACTGCTAATTCAGTCTGTATTGTGTGCAATACCACTTCATGCAATGATTAGACATACCCATCAAGACGATCACTTAAACGGAGAAGATTTGCAGAGGGTTCCTTTGGTGCGCCAAAGAGCAAGCAAATGGAGGCAAGTGTATGGTGGCCTGGGATAGGGTGTGCTCGCCGAAGTGGGCTGGGGGCTTGGGCATTCCGAACCTGAGGTGGCTTAACTTGGCCATGCAAGCCCGATGGCCCTGGCTTCAGCGTGTGAATGGATCAAGGCCATGGGCACATCTGGATATTACCGTGCCAAATGAATCAAGGCTGCTCTTCAAGGCTGCGACGAAGACTATTGTAGGCAATGGAAACAAAGCATGGTTCTGGGAAGACAGGTGGATTCAGGGGGCAAGGGTGGAAGATATCGCCCCAAATCTGTACATGAAAGTGCCTCATAGTACTCGCTGCACGCGCACGGTTAGCCAAAGCCTGCAGAATGGCGCCTGGGCAGTTGATGTGGGGCCGGAGCTAAATGTGATCATGCTTCAGGAATATATGGCCCTTTGGGAGCTCCTTGCTGAGATGCAGCTTCAGCCGGAGGAGGAAGATGCCACATTCTGGACTTGGGAGACGAACGGATGCTTCTCCACAAGATCGGCATATGCGGCGAGGTTTTGGAGCAGGGAGGTCGTCCCCACTGTGGCATTCACCTGGAAGTCCAAGGCACCGCTATGTTGCCGTTTCTTTGCGTGGACGGCTCTGCAAAACAGATGTTAGACATCCGATAGGCTAGCGCGTCGTGGACTGGAGCACCAAGAAGCATGCCCGGTTTGTGACCAAGAGGAAGAGGCCATCAACCACCTGCCCATTGGGTGTGTTTTCGCGAGACAAGTCTGGATGGGACTTTGCCTAGCTACGAATCGACTGGAGTGGATAACGAACGCGGATACAACGCTCGAGGAGTGGTGCAACACAAGGACGAACATGAGGTTGGGCGCCAAGGACACTCGGACTTTGTTGATCCTTGGTATGTGGGAACTATGGAAGCACCGAAATGTCATAGTCTTCGATGGTGCCACACCTTCGAGCTCGCATGTGCTGCGTAGGATAGTTCTTGAGGGTAGAATCTGGAAAAGAGTGAAATTTTTTAAAGGGGATGTTGAGCCAATCTTTTTGGCGGTGGAAAGGTGGGCGAGTGAGATGAGTTAGTCCTAGGTTTGTAGTCTTTGTGTGGGTGGAGTTGAGGTTATGTAACATGTAATTTCCAACGTGGAGGGGCTCTATACCGTATCCTCTTCTTCAATATATATAATACGCACTCTTGCGTATTCGAGAGAAATTTCAACTTTGACTACGCACACCCTCTTTTAAAGAATATATAGCGTTCAGAACATGGCATGATTCAAACGTGAGCCCAACTTTGACTGTTTCATTTTACATGTTAGATCAAAAATCATAATTTCCAATATTATTTAGAACCTTATGGTACCATTCTCTCCTGATTTTTTGTAAAGACGACTTCTGATATGGTCCTAATCACATGTAGAAGCTTTACTGTTTGCCTCAAGTTTTAGTTAAGTTTAAACAACCCACCACTTTATTAAACTTAAACCACCCATCACTTACAGAGGTCTTACAGTTTAGCACTCATGGATCCTGATTCATCATGAGCACTCAGAACACAGTTATGCATATATCACCTATGTGAGAAAGTGTCAAGTCTCAAGTGTGCAGTCAAAAAACTAGCCAATCTAGTAAGCTCGTGAGAAACCTTATTTGCTTCTCTATTACAATGTTGAAACCCAGAAATATTAAAATCACAAGCAATAAAATAACAATAATAAAAAATGCCGCCGCCACTCGTACCAACCATCCTCTATTATTCATGGCATCAATGACCTCCAAATTATATCAAAATTGATGAAAGTCGATTACATCCCGTCCGTTGCGTCAAGGATAGACCGAATCTAAGCAGCAGAGCTTCCGTCGTGAGAACGGCCGCACACCAGTTGATTCTCCAAAGGCCTCCTGCAATGAATTTTTCTTTATCGCCCCTCAGGACCGCTCCAACCGTACCCTTAAGAAAATCATGATAAAAAAGAACATCAACATTAACCTTCACAAAGGCCATTGGGGAACGAATCCAACCACCCCTCCCCCCTAGCTTTATGGCACCGAAACAACAATTGTTTCATAGTATCTTCTAGGCAAGAGGAACAAGATGGACAAAAGGGCGAAACTTTCATGTGTCAATTGGCAAGTATAACACTACACGGTAGAGTGTCATCCAACGTCAGGCAGATAAAAAAATTAACCTTTGCCAGACAAGATAATTTCTAAATAGTACGCCAAATGGGATTAACTCAGTTTCTCTTTACTGATGGAAACGATTGTACTTCCTCCGTCCGGAATTAGTTAACGCTCAAACTTAGTTAACGCTCAAACGGGTGTATTTAGCACTGAAATACATCTAGATACATTCTTTTGAGTGTCATCTAATTTCGGACAGAGGTAGCAGATATAAATCACCTAATGGTTGCTATACACCACCTGTTGTATGCTAGACAGCATATTGGTACCCAGTAAATATCCTAATAGCAAACCAACATTTGCCAACTGGTTAGGAGCACAAATTGCAGTATATCTACCATGAATCTGTTACTCTATTTGTACTTTTTAGTGAAAATTGATATCATTGTGATATGTTAACCGCTTAACCTTTGCTCAATTGATTTTTGTAAAGCCTGGCTTTGACAGATAACTGGTGGATTAATTTTACTCTCTAAGCTATTCATTACAAAGCTATTACTGTATGCCTTATATATTCATACTGCATGTACACATGAGAAATATTTCTTCTCAGATTTTTCTTTTGTCCTCTGTTACATGTGCCGCTTCCTAGTTCTTTTTTTTTTTGCTATTTGCTTATGTGGGATTTTCGATTGGCCACATAGTTTCTACCTTCTGGCCTCTGCTAAACCAGAGATCTATTTCGTTCCAGGACTTCAGAATCTGATTTCTTATTCAGTTAGTACTACACAAGTTGACTAAAGTATATGATGTTTACAAAACAATTTGACCACACAGAGCAGCTGATTCCATATTTTTCAGGGTATTCTTTAGGCATTTTAGGAAGGCATGGATCAAATACCTAATTCTCATATAATCCTTAGCAACATTCAACCATAATGGTGTGCAGGCTTACAAATCTTGAACTGATACATGCAAATAGGCTGTAGAGTTTACACATTTTTTGGAGGGGCACATTCACAACATAAGTTGAAGTATGCTAGGAGTACTAATTGGAACATTGTGACAACTAGGAAGAGGAGAAAGAAACTCAGGATTCTCTATGTTCAAGCATGTGGAACATTATTATTGTTTATCTAAAGACATGAGGGAGCATTCTATACCAGTAACACCAATCAAAACCGCACAGGTGAATTGGCACTTGACATTTTCTAACATCTCACAAAATGACTTAAGGCGACAACGATTGTACCAACCATATTCTGTCCTTTTCCCATGGCAGAAAGTGTTGTCCAACTCAGCCTAAACATCAGAACCAATGCAGAGCAACAAGTGACGGGTGCATCATGAACGCTAATGTTAAACATCAAGTTTATAATTGTGCCTTTGATATCACCATAACACTGTTGTCTAAGTACTGCTTTACCTAGGCCCTGATCAACTAGGCTCCCTGCGGATGGGCTTGGAAGGGCCTGTCCTCCAAGTTGGCGGTGGTGCATTTTGGTTGTAAGACAGTTGGTTTCGTTATGCAATTGGGGAAGTCATCCCTTTCATTGAAAAACTATTGTTTAAGTAGAAACTCCAGTACACCAAACCATTACTGTGCCATTTTTGATTCATCGAACTTATGATTGTTATCAATTCAATATAAAATACCATTTACCCTGTCATATAAATGACCTCCTGATTAAAGCTCCAAGAAAAGATTTATCCAACAAGACAAAAATAAATATGAACACATTCAAGCCAAATATATAAAATTTATATGCAGATGTATTAGTGAAGCACGGCCTGCCGCCGCGCACAAACCTGCTAGTTACCTTCAAGCCTTGTTTGGCTAATCCCCCCACCAAGTGAATTGGAGGGGAATTTTGACTGGCAAGGATTTAATCCCCCCAATCCCCTTCATCTCTAGACCCCATCAAACCGAACAGATAATCTGGTGGGTTTGTATACTTTGCCCATCGCACATTAGCATCAAGAATCTCACGTGTTATCTGCCAAAAAATGGAAGCACAGGTATAATAAGCTTCATGCAAAAGATATGACAGAAACTAATGGTCATGGGCTCACAGGAGAGAGGAGGCACCAAGATTACAGAGAAATGCTAATTGTAGAATTAGCAGGTGTACATGTCTGCACTTTCCAAGACTTGGCACACAATTGTAGAATCAGCAGGTGTACATGCAACAAAGATAACAGGTTCGTTTGGGCTAAAAACTCTGCCAGACCATGTATGTATAAATGGAACGAGTTGCTTATAATTAGTTTGACAGCGTCTTATTTAATTACTTGCACATGAATAATTAAGGCAATATTAGACAAAGGAGCTATGTATAAATGACGACAACATAGGGGGGGGGGGGGGGAGAAGATGCCCATAGTCAATAACCAAGTAAACTATTCCAGAATAAATAAAGATGTCTAAAAGAACTCTGCAGGAGCATGTGCATCAACAATCTTACAGAAAATATGATCCTCTAACCAAGGACGGATTGGGGGGCGGGGGGACCCAACCCTTTAACATGAAAGCCCACCTTGCATGGGCTCATGATCGGTTAATCCAAAGCCTGAACCTAACTAGATTTTACTAATATAAAATATGAATTATATGTCATAAAATTTTTACCATGGAAAACTTCGTACGAATACAAATAGTATACATTATGTAGCACATACCTCATATTTTGTTAGTCAAAGAAATGGTCAAACTTGCACCAAACAAGGGGGGCAAATAAACCCGGAGGGAGGAAGTATATTAGTACTCCCTCCGTCCGGGAAAAGTTGTCTCCATGGCATTTTTGCAGAAAACCCCTCCCCAAACTCCCGACACAACCCGCACTCCTCGTCTTCTCCAATCGACACACCCCGCCGCTCCGACACGGGCGCATCGACGCCGGAGCTCCCCTGCTCAGCTTCGCCGTGCTGCTCCCCTGCTCTCCCGCACGTCCTCCTCCGCCGCCGGGGATGCCTACGCCACCGCTCCCTCCTGCCTCGCGCAGCTCCCCTGGCCACCTTGCCTGCCTCCCAAATCTCCCCTCTTTCACCCCCAAAGTTGTTTCTTCTTCCTCCCGCTGCGTCTCCTGCTTGCGCGCTGCGGCGACACCTCCTCCTCGTTGCCCCCGACGCCGGAGGAGGCACGGGGAAAGCAGCAGTGTCTCGCGCTGCGCTTGCGCCACCTCGGGTGTGCGTGGGCCTACGCGCCGGTCGCCGCCTCAGCCGTGCGCCAGTCCGCAAAGGAGGAGGAAGGGGATTCCGTTCGCCGCCAAGGCGTACTGGGTATGCTCCTCGAGTCCCCGCTCTTCAGGCCCCTCCTCACCTCCCTCATCAAGAAGCAGAACAACATGACGCACGTCCTCTCCTCCCTTGTCAGCTTTCATTTTGTTTGAAATTATTTTGGCCAGCAACTCCGTGGTTTGCTTCTGTTGATTCTGGTCTTGTTATGTTGGGGGCGAGCAGATGCTGTAGCGCACGGGGATCCCCGACCGGCCCATGTTCTTCCCGGAGTACCCTCTCTCTGTACAAGCAAAAGCAGCTATGAGAAACTTTTCATTCAGTCAAGTTCTACTGATTTTTGGTCTTCTTGAATTTTGTATAGTTGAGATAGATGTTCTACTTCTTTCATTCAGTCAGGCTCTACTGAAACATTTTGCAGAAACAATGTACTGCTGAAACTGAAAAAAGGAACAGAAACATAAATGTTCTGCTGAAACTGAAAAAAGGAACAGAACCACACCTGAATAATTTGTACTCCTCCTTAATTCTTCAATAGATTTAAAAATGTTCAGACTTTGAATGTTCACTGAAATAGTAAATCTTGTCTTTCCTAAAAACTGAATTTGTATATTAAGTCTTTGCTAAAGAGAAATAGTAAATCTTATCATAACAAATGCTCATTCAGAAGTGTTCAGAAATCTTCAGTTTTTTATCCTGAAATGTTCAATTTTTTGCTCTCTAAATTGTGTGCCTTTATTGCTCATTCAGTGCTCAGTACAGTATTCAGTTTGAGTAAAATTCAGTTCGTGTGGTGAGTTGAAGAGCATTGCTCCCTGCCTTGCTATGCCTAGTTATGTTAACTACAGTATCATTGTCTACTTTGGGGTCTTTTTGTGGTGAAAGTATGGGTCTTTTTGTATGGTGGCAAGATGACTAGATGGATTCAAATAAATCTAGCTAATTCAAATAATTCCAAGTTAATAAAAATAAATCCAAATATTTTATTTATGTGTCAAGTTTGACATCAACTTGACTGAACATCAACTTGACAGATCAAAACCTGACAGAAATTGACAGGTTTTGGAACAAAATGACAGGATCTGAACATCAACTTGACTGAATAATATAGTGTCAATTCTGATTGTTAATAGCAGAATAATACAGTTAATAGCAGAGTAATGGAGTGAGAAATCTTACTATAAATTCAGTTAATGTAGTTACTGAAACTTCAACTGTAAACTTCCAGTACACAAAATTCAGTTATCTTTTTAGTAGGGAAATTTCTGTAACAAATTTCAGAAGCTTGTATTTTCACACAGATTGTGCTCTAGCTGATACATCTGCGTGTTCTAGCATTCCCCTGCCAATGCATACCGATATGAAATTTCCTTTTTGTTTAATTTGTTGAGCTATTGCTACTGCTTAATCAAACAATGCATACCAATCTGCTGCTGCTTATGTTTGGGACTTTGGGGTGCTGCATCGATGTGCATCAAACATGATTAAGTTTTTTTGCTGTGATAATCCAAAATGTTTCAGACTGCTAGATTGAGTGTCTAGTGAATCCAAATGCTTCAGACTGATAAACATGCTTCTTTGCTTGAAATCAAAATGCTTCTTTGTATGGTAAGTGACTAGATGGATTCAAATAAATCTAGCTAATTCAAATAATTCAAGCAAGGAATACCCAGAATGCAGTGTACTCTGCTGGAGCTTCTTTAGCCTATCTTGAGCTTGAGCTTGGGAGCTATCTTGAACTTGCGCTTTAGCCTATCTTGAGCTTGAGCTTGGGAGCTATCTTGAACTTGCGAGTATATTTGTACGTTTGCTCACAATGGTGTATTGAAAATTGCAAGTTATATAGTGTTAGTGTTTTGTAAATTCAGACTAGATTTGAGCAAGATAAACTTTACTGTTATGATTGATAAAGAAAACTTTAGTGTTATTTAGATTCAGAGCAAGTAAAGGAAAATTTAATAAAAGTTAGTCTTGAGGAATCTGGTGGAATCATATTACTTGTTTCCAAAATAAATTGATTGATTGTGCACTGAAAATTGATTGATTGTTTTAGCAAATTTAGATATGTTTATTTGTTGTTAGAAGAATCTTTGACTAGTTACAAGACATATTCCTGATCTGTTATTTTTTTAACTTTGCAAATAATCTATTTCATTCAAACTACAGCTGTGCAACAATGAAGCACATAATCTACTGCAGTTTGATCTACTGCAAATTACCGAATCAATTGACAGCTACTCCTGGTTATCAATTTGATCTTCATTTGCATAAACCTGGTTGGTGCTCGCACTATTTCCTGAAAATAGACCATTATTTACTGAAGATAAACCTGGTTGACCTTCATTTGCATAAACCTGGTTTGTGCTCGCACTATTTACTGAAATAAACCATATTTACTGAAGATAAACCTGGTTGATCTTCATTTTCATAAACCTGGTTGAGTATTACAGAGCAATTGACAGCAATTTGATCTGATTAGAATTCAGATAGCAAAAGTTAACTGAACTTCTTTATTTGTAACATTTATTCAGAGGACATGATCAATTGTGTTTCAAATTACAGAGCAAGCAAGGTCCGGCACTGGAGATGAAAAAGCAAGGAGCCTTGTACTTCTTTCTTCTCACCGACAGCAGCACGAGCAGGGGACCTCCGGCGACAGCACACGAGCAGGTGACCTTCGGGCGGCAACAC
Source organism: Triticum urartu (assembly GCF_003073215.2). Lineage (NCBI taxonomy): Eukaryota > Viridiplantae > Streptophyta > Magnoliopsida > Poales > Poaceae > Triticum > Triticum urartu. The sequence goes on from NC_053028.1 coordinate 482,680,482, forward strand.
GAGCAGGGGACCAGTAGCAACTTGCAGAGGAGCAGGGGAAAGAGCTCGAGCTTGAGGTCCAGGCGCGGCCGGAACTCGCGGTCGAGGCGCTCGACACCCAGGCGCGCGCAGGTCCTGGCCGGCGGCGGCGCAGATCCTGGTGGAGGGAGGGGATATCGGCTGCGCAGGTCTGGCGGCGGCGGCCCAGGTCCTGGGTGGCGGAGGAGCACGTCCTGCGCAGCGGCGGAGCAAGCAATTGGGTGGCCCAGGTCCTGGGCGGCGGAGGACCACATACTTGGCGGCGGCGGAGCAAGCAATTGGGCGGCGCAGGACCTGGGCGTCGGAGGAGCACGTCCTGGGCGGCGGCGGAGCAAGCAATTGGGCGGCGCAGGTCCTGGGAGGCGGAGGAGCAAGCCCTGGGCGGCGCCGGCGTAGGTCCCCGACGGCGACTTGCCCTGGCGACGCGCGCGGGCGACGGACAGAGGAAGAAGGAAGGAAACAGCGACCTGTTTGTAATAGATTTTAAGCTAAGAGGGCGTTTTTGCAAAATTCACAGTACACTAAGCTGTGGACAACTTTTTCCGGACGGAGGGAGTACTTCCTTTTTACGCTACGGCTAGCCCAGTTGTCTAGGAAGCGGTAGGCCGGTAGCCCATCTCAGAAGATAAGACAAGTTTACTTAGTCTTTCCTTTTTATCGCTACAACTAAAATGCAGTCACGATAAAAAAAACAGTGTTTCAACATTCGTGCGCTCATCCGCTCCAGCCCGTCGCCAAGCCTAGGGCAATCGAATTGTTCAAGCTCTCACCATGCCTTTTCTTTTCCATCTATTTTATTCACAACAGAGGATGATATGAGGTCCGGGGAACGGAGGAAGAATTGTGCTGCTGTGGCTTGAGATTTGGTGAAGGAAGTGCTTGGATCAATTGCTCCTGATGTGCCAGACTCAAAAGGACTTGGGATTTAAATCTTCTGTGGCCAGCTACTTGACAGTGCTAAAGTATTATAGTTTGTAGATTATCTAGTTTCTTCTCTCTCTTTTTATGATAAATCTAGTTTCTTCTCTTTGTGAATTGCTTTTCTTATTTATCAATATATAAGTCAAGTGTCATAGCCATTTGTGATGTATATTTAGTTGACTTGCGTATTTTGAGTTATAATTCCGCGTTCAACGTTGTTTCTCTTTTATTCCAAACTTCATCTAGGCTTTAATTTTCTTTCCATGGATGGTGAGCCTTCACCAGTTTGACCCCCTATGTCGGAATCCTGGCTCCATCCCTGGCTCTAACTCTAATTATTATTTCTATTTTCCAACATCTCCACCTGTATATATATATATATATATATATATATATATATATATATATATATATATTCCCTCCATCCCAAAATAAGTGTCGTGGTTTTAGTTCATTTTAGTTCAAATTTGAACCAAAACCATGACACTTATTTTTGGACGGAGGGAATATAACTTAATGAAAGAATACCCGTCCAATATAATACATAAGAATATGGTTCATGTGATTCAGAACCGCTAAATTCTTCGTCTATATCATGTGCTTAAAGTTAGACAAGCCATAACACTGAAACTGCCAAACTGGGAAGTGGAATAAAAATATATAAGTAGTGTGTGTGCTGAAACTGAAATATAGTAACTCCTATAGTCCTATTCACATAAGCATCATCCCTAGCCTACCCCACCTTGCGTGGGACAAAAGGCTTTCCTGTTGTTGTAAGCATCATCGGAAGTTTGCTACCTGCTACAATTGCAGTATACCTAAATGGCCTCATCAAGCTACCTGTAGAACTGGTAGTGTATCCTACTACTCCCTTCCGATTTGTTAGTCTCATCTCAAACTTTTTTATTTTCTGATTTGTCAGGCTTATTGCTTTGGAAATGGTCAAACATTAGCTAAGGCTATATTAATTAATTTCAAATTTTGCTTCTCAATGTGGAAATGGAATCAACCAATACATGAAGGGGAGAAAGTGGTTATGCATGTAGTATTAAGATTTTTTTTACCGGGCTTACCCCCTTCCCATTACAAGAAGGAAATACAACTGTTCCAGAAACATTCAGGAGGAGAGGAAAGAGAAGTAGCGAGTCCAACGCACTGCCAGGAAACCCACCACACTCGCTCGCCATCGAAACGAGTACTATGGTGCGAAAACCTGACAGCACCAGGCCCGTACATGCACATGTGCAAGCGGAGCCGCTGCACAGGGCCCCCAATTTTGTATAAGTACTGCATATATCAGTACTCATCAGGCGATTATAGCCTAAGGAAATCAGGGGATTAAAGACTGAAACATTAAACTGCAAAGAGGAAAAAAAAAGGCTGCCAACATCTCATATAGTAGATGCTAATGTTGATGGTAATGTTGACAACATTTATGTTGAGAATAAATGCGATAGACTTGTAGCTCAATGTTCTGAGAATTTTCTTTTGGTATGATTTAGTTCTTTGAGAAATTCGTACTATTAATAAAAAATATTTTTAATGGCCTAATTGATATTCTTATACATGGGTCCTAAATTGTGACTTCGCTCCGGGCCCCGAATTGCTGGGGTACGGCCCTGGACAGCACCAAAAGTATCTAGCCCTATCACATGCCCAGCAAATAGCAGAAATGTAGTATTAAGATGGTGTCAACTAGTGGTCAATTAGGTTCTCCTTGGTTGCTGGGCTTTCGTAGATGGGGCTAATAAACTGGAAGGCAGTATTTTGTTGCCACGATCTGGCTAGTGGTGTCCCGATGCTATGGAGGTGTGTTGAGTGAAGCACCTCTATGCACATGTCCAAGAAGGTCCTACCGGCCACAGCATGCATGAGGTGCCATGCTCTGCCCACCCAGGAAGGAGGTACTGCCCACGGGTTTCTAAAAATTGAGGCAGGACCTACCGATAGCCCTTAACGATACTATTTTATTCAGTGAGGTGTGTAGTGTGAAACAGACAATGTTTTGCGATGGTACTCAGTAAGTTAATTTTAGTGTGCTGGGGCAAATGCCACAGAAGTATAGTATGATGAAACCAGTTTTGCCTTGTTCACAGCAGGTGTTTTATCCCCAGCTTGACAAATGATACTATTACCTGATGAGAAGTGCATGAGCCGGTCGCCTCATTTGAGGTGTGTTGAGTGAAGCACCTCTATGCACATGTCCAAGAAGGTCCTACCGGCCACAGCATGCATGAGGTGCCATGCTCTGCCCACCCAGGAAGGAGGTACTGCCCACGGGTTTCTAAAAATTGAGGCAGGACCTACCGATAGCCCTTAACGATACTATTTTATTCAGTGAGGTGTGTAGTGTGAAACAGACAATGTTTTGCGATGGTACTCAGTAAGTTAATTTTAGTGTGCTGGGGCAAATGCCACAGAAGTATAGTATGATGAAACCAGTTTTGCCTTGTTCACAGCAGGTGTTTTATCCCCAGCTTGACAAATGATACTATTACCTGATGAGAAGTGCATGAGCCGGTCGCCTCATTTGAATCAATGGTCTGCCGCTTCTGTTGGTAAGCATTAGGATAGCTGTTCGCTTTCTGCGGGGACAGCTGCAAAATAAACCTATAGTTAATCCTGTTTATGCAAAAAGAGGGCAAAATGGAAATAACAGCAACAGGTTGTACCAGTCGCTGCCGTTTCTGTTGGGAAATATTACTGTGCTTGTTCGAGTTTTGAAGGGGCAGCTGCACCACAACCTTATGGTTAATCATATTGTGCAAGAGAGGGAAAAATGGATATAGTATCAACAGGACAAAAGTGTCACAGCATATACCTGAAGCGAAAAATGTCCATGAAAATGGGCATTTTGCAAGCCAACCTGAGCTAGATCTAATGCGCAGTAGAGGTGAAAACCATTAGATTCAGGATGAGCAACTAATCACTGATCTAGATATAAAGCATGGTGTCATAACCAAAGTATGAACCACAACTCAGGGCAAAATTAGTAGATGGCTGACAACAGATTGATCATAGGGCATCCTTGGTTTGCAGCCGAAAATTGTCTTGCCAATGTTTTGGCAAGCCAACATTTGGGAATGTCCAAACTTCCCAGAGATTGGCAACTATCATCGAGATTGGCAAAACAAGGTAGACAACTACTCCCTCCGTCCCATAATATAAGAACGTTTTTGACACTACACTAGTGTCAAAAACGCTCTTATATTATGGGACGGAGGGAGTAATTGATAGCAAATACTTTGTCTTTGCCCACATGTTGGCAAGCTAAATTTTGGCATCAAACCAAGCATGTTCATACTGATTTAAGTAAGATATCATTTTAGACCATCACATTTTAAGCAATTTGAAGAATGTCAGCACAAAGAAAGTCTATCATTATTTAAGCCTTAAGTATTACTGTCGGAAGATGCCCTTAAGTGAAGGAAAACAGCCTAATCCATACAGATTACCATTGCATCCAGTGATCTAGCATGGGCTAAACGAAATGAGAACCATACAGAACTGAAACTAAATGTACCCAAACCACATCTGTTGACACACAAATAGTCCTAAAAATGACACAATAAGATTCTTAAGTTTCATATCATAAAATAAAATAAATAAAAAATATTCATAGTTACCTGATTCATTATTCAGATATTTGTTCAGCGCACAAGGAATGTAGGTGGGATTACGATTACGATCTGATGATCTCTTGGCATTAAATGGCACTGGCTCTCCCACTCTCTTGGTCCTCATGTCAACAGTGAGAATCCATGCATCATGATCCCGATGATTTTTCTTGGACATGAGACAAACAATGCCATCACCACACGCGGTTGGGTAACATGTTTTCAGGGTTTTCAATGGCAATTTTGCAGCACCATGGCAGCCGGAATCTGGATGAGGCAAGGACACATTTCCAAGTTCATCTAGATGAACCACACTGTCCTTGCACCAATAGTCCCAAAAGACCTCCCTAGACCATGTAATGAGCCTCCAACCAACAAACTCCTGTACTTCCTTCTCCTCAGTTGGATCAACCGCATCAAAATCAAATAATAGATCCTTGGTTGAGGCATCGGGAATGCTGGTTTTGATAGCATATAGATCTTCCAACTAGACACACCTGATTATCAAACCATCGGGGCAGGTGACATCGCGAATGGGGCGTGCCGGCAATCTGTTGTAGTTTACTCGGTTATTGGGCAGAAGCTTGGGCAGTGGAACAAACCACGTTTTCACAAGTTCAGATAGCACATCGCAAAACAAAATACCCTTCCAGAGATCAACAAAGCCCAGCACCCCGCCTTGTAAAGCAATCACCTTGCTGGGGGAAACTGTTGCCCCTTTCTTGGTCAGCCAAGGAGGAAGATCCGGGAACAAGAGCTCCGTGGTCCAGGCACGCTGCTTGGATCTGAAGATATGGAGTTTGTACTGCAATATATCCCTTGTGAAAGCTGCCAAGACGAAGTCTGTGCCGCCGCCGTCAGGCAAGACGCCGATAAGGCATGGTTTGGTTGTCTCTCTATGTAGGTACCTGCTGATGTCGGGAAGCGCGTCAAGCGATGGCGGACGCCCGTTCCGCCCGGCCCTGTAGATGAAGTGCTCTGGCAACCAGGAAGTGGACAGGTGGAAGCTGAGGAGAGCAAGGTTCTCCGCCGAGCAAACGATCTTGGGCTCGGTGATGAAGGGGCTGGTCGGGAGGTCGAGGCAGCGGACGTAGAAGCGCGAGAGGCACGGGAGATCGGAGATAACGAAAGTCACGCGGATGGTTCCTGTCGCCTCCGAGAAGGCTTCCGCGGTGGTGTCGTTGTCGTCCACGTCCACGAAGCCATACCCACATGAGTCCAGGAGGACGCAGTCGGGACGGCTGGGGACGGAGGAGAGGGCCGGTGAACGGGTTCCCGCACGGCCGGACACGCCCGGAGGAGTGGGCCGGACGGCCGAAGAAGGAGCGGCGGCTGGATCCGGACAGCGTGTCTGGCACGGTGGTAGGGGGTGGGACTTGGGGATTATGGTTGCCGGAGGAGTGGGCCGGCTAAGCTCGGAAGGAGAGCGGCGACTGGATATGGACATCGCGGCCGACATGATCGAGGGTTAGGGTTCTTCCCGGAGGAGATCAACCGGAACGTTGTTGGCCTCTTGGATCGATTCAGAGAACAGGTTGGGCACCTCCGCCGGACCCTGCGAACCGTCAAACTTGCTTCGCGCCTCATAATTTCGAGTTTGTAAAGTACTCCCTCCGTCCCAAAATTCTTGTCTTAAATTTGTCTAAATACGGATGTATCAAGTCACGTTTTACTATTAGGTACATCCGTATCTAGACAAATCTAAGATAAGAATTTTGGGACGGAGGGAGTATAAGGCTCTGTTTGGTTTCAAATAAGTCACCAACTTATAAGTCGAAAAGTAAAAAAAGTAATTTATTTTGCCAAACAGATTTAACTTATATGTTAGCCCAACTTATAAGTCATAAGTTGCCTCACCTCAACTTAAAACTTATAAGTCATTTCCTTTTGCGTAAGTCCCATCACCTTTACATAAAAAAACAAAATGAAAATGTGTGGTCAGGTGACAACCAAATAGGCGTGACTTATAAGTCACTGGTTTTAAGTCACCTGACTCATAGGCCTGTTTGATTCCAAATAAGTCACCAACTTATAAGTCCAAAAGTGCAAAAAGTGACTTATTTTACCAAACAGATCCAACTTATAAGTCACCCCAACTTCTAAGTCATAAGTTGCTCCACCCCAACTTTAAACTTATAAGTCATCCCTTTTGTGTGGGTCCCACCACCTTTACATAAAAAACAAAGTGGAAAGGTGTGGTCAGGTGACTTATAAGTCAGATGATAACGAAACAGGCATGACTTATAAGTCACTGGTTTTAAGTCACCGCGTTGTATGTCACTTGATAAAACGGGTGTTGATGTGAAGGCCGGGGATTCTTGGGACTCGTATTTTTTCTAACATGGCACGATGTCATCTTGAGAAATTCAGGATAAATATGAGCACCCTGATTTGAACTTTGGTGGGTTGGAAATATCACTGTTCCACCACAGGTTGGTTTTATGTATTTCTCTTTCTTAGTTATGTTTCTTTGTGCAAAGGCTAGCGTTTTGTTGTCTTTTCAGTTTTGTCAGAGAATAAGATGTCTACATGGCTTGTACTATGATTTTTGTGATTTATAAATGAAACACGTATTACCAATTTGCCATGCAAAAAGAAGAAGTTCTCCTCCGAAAAACTTGGAGCCCTCAAAAGAGGCAACTAGGGCTTGAGGGTGGATCCTATGACGACGCACATCAATCTTCTTCGATGGGGCGACGACGAGACTGGTCGGAGGATGGTGACGTCCACTGATAAAGGCAAGGAATAAGGGCCTTTGTCGCCGAGGGCAGCTAGGGCAAAGTTAGTGGAGGCCCTGGGAAAACTCGAGATCTCAAAAGAGGAGGTCACGCCACTGGTTCTTGATGATCATGAGGAGGAAGTGCGGAGAAGTGGATGCTGGCTGGAAAAGTCCTTCACCGAAATATCTTCCACATCCAAACCATCTCCAGCGCACTTCATCTGGCATGGGGTAACCCTAAAGGGTTGCTCTTCAGATCGATTGGGGAAAATATGTTTGTAGATGAGTTTGCTTCGCTGAGGGTAGTGTGTGGGAAGGAGCTCATTGGCATGTGAGTATAGAGCAAGAGTCACAATTGATACGGATAAACCCTTGAGGACATGGATCTTGATTGAATCAAAGAGGCGACAGTGCATGGACCCGTACGACTTACAATATGAAAATGTCCCTCATTTTTGTTTCTCATGTGGGCGCACGATTAGGCCATTAAGATCTTTATTGCCCAATGTCGGGTGTTAGAGATGAACATGGCGACCTGCCATATGGGAAGGGATCACAGGCTCCTGAGGAGTGGAGCAAGACGACCTCAAGTGAGAGTTCGGCGAGAGAGCACTATGGCACACAAAATAATAAAGTTGAAACTCGCAATTCCACTTCAGCGGCTAACGGAGGAACTGAGGTAAAAGGTTAAAGCAAGAGCTAATCAAAACAAAAGAAAGGGAGGACTTTGATGTCTACTACACAACTTGTTCTTGTAGACCGCCTCCAAGTGCAGAGTTTTGTAGGACAGTAGCTATTTTCCCTCAAGTGGATGATCTAAGATTTATCAAAACTGTGGGAGGCATAGGATGAAGATGGTCTCTCTCAAACAACCCTACACCCAAATAACAGAAAGTCTCTTGTGTCCCCAACACACTAAATACAATGGTAATTTGTATAGGTGCACTAGTTCAGCGAAGAGATGGTGATAAAAGTGTAGTAATTATAGTAGATATTGATTTTTGTAATAGAAACAATAAAAAGCGACAAGGTAGCAAGTAACACAAGTGAGCACAAACGGTTTTGCAATGCTTGAAAATGAGGCCTAAGGTCCATACTTTCGCTAGTGCAAAATGCTAATATAATTGGATCATATAACCATCATGTCGTGGGTTTAACATGGCAGATGCCCTAGTGAAAGGACTTAGGTGTGGAGCCATCACAACTAGGTTAGCTTAAAGGGGTTAATCGGGACAAAGGACACAGAGAGTTTATACAGGTTCGGCCCCTCGCAATGAGGTAAAGGCTTACTCCAGTTTGGGGTTGTATTGCTTGGGTTTCGATTACCAGGGAGCGAATACGCTTGACCTAGTTTTCGACTTGTTGTTTCTTGAGTTAACCCGCCGCCGGGTCACCCCTTTATATACATAGGTTGATGTCCGACGGCTTACAGAGTCCCGGCCGGCTCATACACAATGTGTACGACTCGGTGACTAACTAACCTTGCCTTACAATACAAGTTACACATATGGCAGTTCATCCTCTTGGGCCTCAAGTCGCCTCTGGGTCTTGGGCCGTCAATAGGCTTGCTTCATGACCCGCTATCTTCCTCTTTAAGTCGCCAGTGGTATGACCCGGCCCCTCCTGGGCGGGTCATACCTGGTAGTTATATCCCCAACATTAGGCCCCAGGTTGATTTGAACTTGTTCACATCAATCTTCAGTGCTTGACTTAGCAGAATCTCGCATTATCAATTTTCATGAACTTGATATAACCCGCCATGACGTCAGCTTACCGAATCTTGTTAACCCGCCATGACGTCATCTTGCATTAACTTCACACGAAGCCCAGAACATCTCAATAGGTCTTTATCTATAATGGACTTTCCGAAATTCGAGGCGCTCGTGCAGCCACATAATCACTTTTTGGCCTCCTCGATTCCCATGCATGCATGTTATCCCTCTCCTTATAAATAGGGACAAGGGTCCTTTTCATTTTTTTCCCTTATCTCCTCATTTTCGTCTTCCTCCTCACGACTCCTCTGTAGAGCTCCGCCGCCGCCGACCTCCGTCCGCTGCACCAACTCAGGCCGCTGCATCAACCTGACTGGACCATAGAACGTCGGCGCGCCACCGCTGTCCACCAGCATCCGTAAGTGCTCATCTTCCCATGCCTCAGATCTGCACTAGGGTTTGTTTAGTTCGTCGGTGTTCTTGCCGTTCTTTGTCATTCCTCCGTAGCATGCTCATTTTAATCTGAAAATAGTGTTGAAGGCACGCGGAAGTTGTTTGACACCCCCTCTCAATCATAGGAATCGTCTTTCTTATACAGAAAAATCCTCAAGCAAACAAGTTCCTCCACTGTCACAGCCTTTAGGTTTAGACTTTCTTTTCTTTTTTGAACTGCGGCAGATCCAGAACCACATAACCAATCTGCAAAATATGTTTGTCCATCTTAGCAAAATTTTCACTGATAGATCTGAAGTACCATAACTGCCATGGCGGCTTATACCATAAACCGTGACTCGCCATATAACATTAGGCCCCATTGAGCCGCCAGTATGTGCTTCATGACTTATACAACCTGGCAATATTTTCTCCTTTCACAATGTCAAAAGCAAAATCCGTCACCTCAGGTTTAGAATTTACTTCAGTTTCTGAACAGCTGTAGATCCATATCCATTAGCCCTTCACGGCAGTTTAAACAATAATTTGTAACTCGCCAGGCGCCTGCCGGCTTAACTCCAAACTGCTTTTTAAATCACCAACTCAATGTTGATATAACCTAGCTATACCTTACCGGTTTAATCACATTCTAAATCGTCTTTTTTAGGCCATGCACCCCAATCATGACTAAGACAGTTACATCATGCGACTGGGTCCCTTCTATCTCATAGAAGAAATGCTTCACGAATATGTCAAAATCGGCTTCTTGCCAGCGAAAAATGTCATTCACTGGCGTGTTCCAAACCCGGATGAAATCAGACCTTGATGGCCCACAAGTATATGGGATAAATTGTAGCTCTTTTCAATAAGTAAGAGTGTCGAACCCAACGAGGAGCAGAAGGAAATTACAAGTGGTTTTCAGCAAGGTAATGTCTGCAAGTGCTGAAATTATAAGTAGCAGAGTAGTTTGATAGCAAGATAATTTGTAACGAGCAAGTAACGATAGTAGTAACAAAAGTGCATCAAGGTAGCTGTAACGCCCCGAGACCGATGTGCCATGTGTCTTCCAGTTATTCGCTGTTGTTGCCTTGTCATTCGCTTGTGTGTTGCATCTTGCCATGTCATCATATGCATTGCATCATCATGTTTTCAAAACTCGCATCCGTCTCGGTCTCCCCGTTCCTTCCGTTGTCAGTTCGGAGCCCAGACACACTTGCACGCACCCGCGGCACGTCCGAAATATTATTTTATAAGTGACCGGAAAATGTTCTCGGAATGGGATGAGAGTTGGTGTGCGGTCTTGTTATGTTGTAGGTAGGCCGCCTACCAAGTTTCATCACATTCGGAGCTCATTTGATAGCCCAACCGTTAAACTTATAGCGCCATTATAGTCGGTCGAACGTCGGACGTTTTCAGTCTCCGAAAACCCGTGCCGAGCTGCATATCTCCCCTCTCCTCTCAGCCCAAACCTCCTACACAGTCCACAAACCCCACCTAGTCCCCCTCCTCTGTCTGAAGCCGCACGATCATGATCGGGGGCTCCGAAACGCTCCAGAAACCCCTCCAAACCCTAATCCTAGCCTCCTAACCCAAGTGTCCCCGTCCACAAACGGCCACCGCGTCCCCGTCCACAAACTCCACCTAGCCCCCCTCCTTTGTCCGAAGCCGCACGATCATGATCGGGGGCTCCGAAACGCTCCAGAAACCCCTCCAAACCCTAATCATAGCCTCCTTTCCTATTTAAACCCCCTCCCCTTCCATTTTTGGCAGCCTCCTAACCCCCTTTTTGTTTTCCGCGCCGCTGCTCCCCTCCGTTTCCACACCAGCCACCGCGTCCCCGCCACTTGGCGCCGTCCGAGTGGTCGTGCCCCCACCCAGCGTCGCTCCTGCCCACTCAGAGGCCGCCATGTCGCCTCGCAGCCCCTCTCCACCGACGTGGCCCGCCGCAGCCCGCAACCGGCCTGTCCGGGCCGATCTAGGCCTGAGGTGCCAGTGTCGCGCCGCCACCGTTCGCCATCCTCCTGCCCGAGCGGGATCGAGGAGATGAGCTCTAGATCGAGCTCTTGGAGCCGCCCGACCCCGTCCTCATCGGCGGCCTTGCCGGAGCCGCCACCGGAGGACACCCAAGCCGGACCCCGCCACCCTGTTCCTCTCCTCCTCCCTCTAATTCTCCCTCGTCTTCCTCTCTCAAAACCCCTCTCTCTCCTGCAGGAGCTCCGCCATGGCCGCCCGATGGAGCTCGCCGCCGTGCCTCCTCCGGCTAGATCTAGGCTGGAGCTGCCTGGATCCGCCGCCCCCGCATCCATCCGCGCGTGGTCCTCGGCCCACCGCTCGCGTTGAACGCAGCCTCCCAAGGCCCAACAGCCTCCAGCCGGGCCAAGGCCCGATGTGAGCAGCCCCTCCAGATCCCCTGCTCCTGTTGGGCCTTTGCATAGATTCAACCCATCATGTTTTTTCCTGTCCAGCGATTTTAGCATTTATCCTGAGATAACAGTTTTGCAGTTTAGCCCCTAAACTTCATGCATATAAGAACTCATTAACCGTGCATCATATTAAAATGTTTCATATATGAAAAATGCTTAGAATCTTGTCTAGTTTCTTAATATCCAACTTTGATGCATGTTTAAAAGGTTTAAAATGTTGTTTGTGTTTATTTTTCATAATGCCATGTTAAAAATGTTTTATTTCATAACTAAATAACCATAACTCCAAATTAAATAAACTGTATATGTAAATGGGGGTAGAAAAATGCCTAGTTTAACATGTTGGCACTACTTTGCATGTTTAACAACTCTAAAATTGTGTTTATGATAGAATAGTACCAAATTCATAATATGCATATGAGGATTTTCCAGACTTGTTGTTTGTTATTTCCGGCCTCATTTAAACTTGCCTAGATAGGTAGTTTTCTTATGTTTCACCTCTTGCCTTGTTTAACAACATTTAATTTTGTTGAGTACATAATTGAGAGAGAACTAAATAAGTCATGTGGTGTTTCGTCAATATGCAACTCGTTGCATATTGAGCTCCACTTAACTTGTAGTGTTGTTTGTGCACTTTGCCATGCCATGTTTCATTAAACCGGACATGCATCATACTTGATTGTGCATCATGACATGTTTATGTGATGGTTGTTTACTATGTTGCTTGCTTCTTTCCGGGTTGCTTCTCTCGTTAGCTTCGGTTTCGTTCCAGAGTTGTGAGGATCCGTTCGACTATGTCGGTTTGTCTTCTTCATGGACTCATTCTTCTTCCTTGCGGGATCTCAGGCAAGATGACCATACCCTCAAAATCACTTCTATCTTTGCTTTCTAGTTATTCATTCTATCGTTATGTCGCGTTACCTACCACTTGTTTATCATGCCTCCCATATTGCCATGTCAAGCCTCTAACCCACCTTCCTAGCAAACCGTTGTTTGGCTATGTTACCGCTTTTGCTCAGCCCCTCTTATAGCATTGTTAGTTGCAGGTGAAGTTGAAGTTTGTTCCATGTTGGAACATGGGTATGTTGGGATATCACAATATTTCTTATTTTAATTAATGCATCTATATACTTGGTAAAGGGTGGAAGGCTCTGCCTTATGCCTGGTGTTTTGTTCCACTCTTGCCGCCCTAGTTTCCGTCATACCGGTGTTATGTTGCTTGATTTTGCGTTCCTTACGCGGTTGGGTGTTATGGGAACCCCTTGACAGTTCACTTTGAATAAAACTCCTCCAACAAGGCCCAACCTTGGTTTTACATTTGCCTAACAACCTATTACCCTTTCCTTGGGTCGGCTAACCCGAGGGTCATCTTTATTTTAAACCCCCCGGGCCAGTGCTTCTGTAAGTGTTGGTCTGAACTAGAGTCCTTTACAGCGTCACCTCGGGGAAACTTGAGGGCTGGTTTTAGTTGTACGGAGTGCTCATCCGGTGTTGCCCCGAGAACAAGATATGTGCAGCTCCTATCGGGATTGTCGGCACATCGGGCGGTCTTGCTGGTCTTGTTTTACCATTGTCGAAATGTCTTGTAACCGGGATTTTGAGACTGATCGTGTCTTTCCGGGAGAAGGAATATCCTTCGTTGACCGTGAGAGATTGTGATGGGCTAAGTTGGGACACCCCTGCAGGGTATAAACTTTCGAGAGCCGTGCCCGCGGTTATGTGGCAGATGGGAATTTGTTAATGTCCGGTTGTAGAAAACTTGACACTTAACTTAATTAAAATGCATCAACCGCGTGTGTAGCCATGATGGTCTCTTTCCGGCGGAGTCCGGGAAGTGAACATGGTTCTTGTGTTATGGTTGTGCGTAAGTAGTTACAGGATCACTTCTTGATCACTTCTAGCTTCTCGACCGCTACGTTGCTTCTCTTCTCGCTCTTATTTGCGTATGTTAGCCACCATATATGTTTAGTGCTTGCTGCAGATAGTCTTGATCTCGCGGGTGTGAGATTGCTGAGTCCTCGTGACTCACAGATTCTTCCAAACAGTTGCAGGTGCGGATGATACTAGTGCAGGTGGCACAACCGAGCTCAAGTGGGAGCTCGATGAAGATCTTGCTCGTTGTTTTGTGTCTTTTCCAGTTGATCAACAGTGGAGCCCAGTTGGGACGATCGGGATCTACCATTTGGGATTTATCTTCCTTTTCTATTGGATTTAACCGTAGTCGGTCTATGAGTGTATTTGGATGTTGTATGAATTATTTATGTATTGTGTGAAGTGGCGATTGTAAGCCAACTCTTTATCCCTTTCTTATTCAATACATGGGATTGCCTTTAAGTCGTGCCCCGACACGTGGGAGATATAGCCGCATTGTGGGTGTTACAAGTTGGTAATCAGAGCCATCCCCGACTTAGGAGCCCCCTGCTTGCTCGAATCGTTGACATTGTTGAGTCTAGAACAAAATGTTTTGAGTCTTAGGATTATATATATCAGAGAGTAGGATTCTTTTTACTCCTCAGTCCCTTCGTTGCTCTAGTGAGGCCTCCTGACGTAGAAGTTTTGACTCTCCTCTCCTCAAATTTCACTAAAAAAAATTTAGGATCACGCGGGTATCTTGGAATCGTTCCGGTAGTCTTGTGACGAGAACATTGTTCTTGGTACCTCCTGACATTTAGGGGTTGTGGCAGTGTCCCGGGGAGTTGAGCTCCGAGGTGTTGTCGTCACAATTTTATCATTGCAGTTCTGGAATACCTGAGTTCGCCGACATCGAAAATCTCTTTTATGCGGCTGCTGGTGATATAACCTCGACGCCACCCAATACTGGGGCGGGAGTTCGGGAGTATTGCCATAACTCGTATAACAGATGCTTTTCTAAGGTTGAGGTACATGATTTCCGAAGGTTTCTTGGTTATGTGTTGAAGGATTAATACAACTGGATGTAGGGATTGTTAGTTTGGGTGAGATATTATGCTTCCCATGTATCCCCAACACCTGATTGCACCAGAAAGTTTCGGGAGTTTATAAGTGGGAATTCAAGTAGCTCCTAGAATATCTTTCCAACAGACACATGATACGATATGGGGTCTATCATATGTTTGTTTCCGGCTTATTCTACAAGACAATCCTTTGTTTTGTTTTTGTTGTGGTATTCGAGTTGCTTCAATGTCAAGTGTTGATTCCATACCTTTCCTAAGCGGTGTTCTCATATTCCTATGTGAACATTAATCCTTCTTATTTATCGAGATTGTCATGCCAATTCTTTTCCAACTGATGTGCTCCTATTCAAGTGGATCCAATCATTTTCAACATTCGCAAGATCAGTTCTAAGTTCTTGCAACGGTGTTTGTTCCATCCTTCCCAAGTTGCTTTTGTTTTCGCGCCCTCCCACCCTTTTCCTTCAAGGACTCACATATCTTAATCTAGTTTCCATTTTATTCATGTGAAGTCTCTTTATTTTTTTCCTCCATGTTCTTACCTGGTGTTTCTCATGAAGATTCTAAGGAGCTACAAGTTCATCGTTCTTCGTTCTATTTCTTCTCCGGTGTTCTAAACTCAAGTTTCGTTGTTGATCATATCTCTTCTGTTTGGTTTACAGCTTTCCATGTTGGAATTTCTTATACAAGGCTCTCTTATTTTTTCACCTCTCTCTGTTCATATTCGGGGTGTTGAAGATATCTCAGAAGATTTACGTTTCCATTCTTAATCCGTTCAAGCTATTTCGAGGTCATTATCTCATTCAAGCCATTTAATTCAACCGGTGCAATCTATCTTTTCAAGTAATCGTCCAAAGGTGTTTCTTTTGAGTGGGCCCTAACCCACAGGACTTTTCCCAGGATCTTACCTGACTCTTCTAATATTTTCGGAGCTATTCTCAAATCTTCTAAAGTTTGATGTAAGAATGATTTATCATCTGTCATATGTTTTTATTCAAGATCTTTCAAATTCTGGTCATCGTTGGTTCATCATTTCTATTCTTCGTTGTTCCGGAGTGGCTCATTTCTCATGGTGGTTCTCATCATCTTTCTCAACATTTGAAGACCGAAGAGTTCTCCTCCAAATCTTATTCGTTCTTCCAAACATGCGTAGTTCAAGCTTGATGCCATCGTCTCACAATTGTTTTCGATTGTGAGAATTCTTTCCACCCATCCGGAGCACTTCATGAGTTGTTTCCATTTCTTTCCTCCGAAGGCCATCATGTCATAATTCTTCATTCTCAGTGTGTAGCTATCGTGCTCCAAATCTTACCGGCGCATCATTCAAGTATTCTCTAATCAGCTCGTGATCTATTCAGTCTCTTGTATTTATATTCTCTCAAGTATCTTCGTTCTTTATATAATTCTTCCCGGTGTTTCTTTATTTTTTCTTTGTTCATTTTCAATTCTTACGGTGATTCGTTCAATAGTTCTCTTCCTTGGTTATCATATCAATTCATTCGTTCTTTCCAATCCTACCGACGGATCGTTGAAGACTTTTCTCAAGTTTGCACTATATCCCTCTTAATCCTTTCTACGAGAATAAGTAGTATGCCAAATCCGTTGCTTGTCATCAATTTAATTGGTGAAGGATACGCATAACGTAATTCTTATTATTGTTTCATCCAAGTGATCTAGTTTTTCGTTCCAGAGTTGTTTGTCACGTCACATTTCTCGGTTCGAGATGCTTCATCTTTTCTTTCCCAGAGTTCCAAGCTCTTTCAATTATATCATTTCAAAGCTCCATCTAATCATGGCAAGGCTTCAATCTTATTCTTTTCATCCTTCACTTCTTTTTGATCATTCTTTTATTACCGGAGTTCTTCATGGAGGCTACATGGTGGTTCTTCGAGGATTCTTGTCATTCTTCATTTGTTCTTCAAGATATCTCTCAAAATTATGATCCGCCAAGCTATACTCAAAATTAAACAGAGTGCTCAACACATGTTTTGTTTTGAGGAGTTCAAGTATTCTTCATCGTGCATTCCAAAATGCACTTCTTCCTACCTTATCTCTTGAGATGGTGTTATTTCATTCTTATTAATTTCCCTCCGTGTTTCATGATTCATAAGTTGTCCGGAATGACATATTTTAAACCCATCATTTTCAATTCGTTCATGAGATCCTTTGCAACCTATCAATCTCTTCATTGGAGTTATCTTGGGTTATATTTCACCTAAAGCTTTCCCTAAGGATTGTTGCTATTTATGGTGCTTACAAATGATCCAAGTTCTTCATTTATCCTCCAGTGAAATAAGTTTCTAGTCTCCTTGTTGAAATCAATTCAATCTTTTGTTTCCGTTAGTGGCAGAATTTCACCTCATAGTTTTGAGATGTTCTCCATAAGCCCACTACAAGCTTGTTCTTTTCATTGTTGGTTTTCCAACAACTCCGTTATAACATTCTTGGAAGGGTGCTATCCAAACTCATTTGTGACAGAAGTTGTCATTTTCTTCTCAATTCTTTCCTTTCCAACGATCCAACTTCTATTCTTTCGTTCCAGAGGCATTGTGATGTTGCTCTCTTCACCCATCATCCCATTTTTGTCAAAGATCATGTTCTTTCCTTTTGCTTATCCATTCAAATGGAGTGTCGTGTCCTTCATTCAAGTTCTTTCATCTTATCAAGTTTTGCCTCCCTTCTCAACCGGAGTGCTGTCTGGAATCTTTATTACCCCTTGTGCCATTCTTTCAATAGTTTCGGAGGCAGTGTGTTGTTGATTTCATCAAGTATCCTCTCATGTTATCAAGATCATGTTAGATTCCTTCCAATTACAGTCGGAGTGCTGTCCAAATTATATCATTCTTATTCCGTCTCTATCTTGTTTTAACCGGAGTAATGTGTATATCATTCCTCTCCTAACCGGAGTCTAATCCAAGTGCTTTCATTTTTGCCAAGTTCATATTCTATACCTTCCATTTCCAACTGGAGTGTTGTCGTAATTGATCTTTATCGTTCCTTGTACATCTCGTTTCAACCGGAGTGCTTGCATGTACTTCTTGTCCATTGCAACCCTTTTCTTATGTCTTTCAACCTACAAGGTTCTAGTAATGTTCCGTGTTCCTCTTTTCTAATGGAGTGTTTTCAACTTTGTTCATCTTCGTTGTATTCTTTCTTTCAATTTGTCCAACCTCGCAAGGTTCTTTGCTTTCACTCATTTGTCAAAGAAGCAACTTAGTTTTACCTCTTCCCCTTCCTTTTCCGTTTCCCCGGTGCCATCCTTAGATCTCGGGACGAGATCCTCTTGTAGTGGTGGAGTGTTGTAACGCCCCGAGACGGATGTGCCAGGTGTCTTCCAGTAATTCGTTGTTGTTGCCTTGTCATTCGTTTGCATGTTGCATCTTGCCATGTCGTCATGTGCATTGCATCATCATGTTTTCAAAACTTGCATCCGTCCCGGTCTCCCCGTTCCTTCCGTTGTCAGTTCGTAGCCTAGACCCATTTGCATGCGCCCGCGGCACGTCTGAAATATTATTTTATAAGTGGTCAGAAAATGTTCTCGGAATGGGATGAGAGTTGGCGTGCAGTCTTGTTATCTTGTAGGTAGGCCGCCTGCCAAGTTTCATCGCATTCGGAGCTCGTTTGATAGCAACCGTTAAACTTATAGCGGCATTATAGCCGGTAGAACGTCGGACGTTTTCGGTCTCCGAAAACCTGTGCCGGGCTGCATCTCTCCCCTCTCCTATCATCCCAAACCTCCTACACAGTCCACAAACCCCACCTAGTCCCCCCTCTGTCCGGAGCCGCACGATCATGATCGGGGGCTCCGAAACGCTCCAGAAACCCCTCCAAACCCTAATCCTAGCCTCCTTTCCTATTTAAACCCCTCCCCTTCCATTTTTGGCAGCCTCCTAACCCTCTCCTTGTTTTCCGTGCCACCCCAATCATCAGCGCCGCCGCTCCCCTCTGTTTTCGTGCCGGCCCCCGCGTCCCCGCCACTTGGCGCCGTTCGAGTGGTTGTGCCGCCACCCAGCATCGCTCCTACCCACTTAGAGGCCGCCACGTCACCTCACAACGCCTCTCCACCACCGTGGCCCGCCGCAGCCCGCAACCGGCCCGTCCGGGCCGATCTGGGCGCAAGGAGCCCGTGCCGCGCCGCCATCGTTCGCCGTCCTCCTGCCCCGAGTGGGATCGAGGAGATGAGCTCCCGACCGAGCTCTTGGAGCCGCCCGACCCCGTCCTCACCGGCGGCCTTGCCGGAGCCGCCACCGGATGACACCCAGGCCGGACCCCGCCGACCTGTTCCTCTCCTCCTCCCTCTGATTCTCCCTCGTCTTCCTCTCTCACAACCCCTCTCTCTCCTGCAGGAGCTCCGCCATGGCCACCCAATGGAGCTCGCCGCCGTGCCTCCTCCGGCTAGATCTAGGTTGGAGCTGCCTGGATCCGCCGCCCCCGCATCCATCCCCATCGTCTGCCAGACCGCCCCGCCGCCGGAGCGCCACCCCGCCACCGGTCGTCGCCGTTCCTGCCTGCCCGCGTGCGCGCATGTGAGCACACACACTCCTCTCGCGCGTGGGCCTCGGCCCACCCTCACGTTGAACGCAGCCTCCAGCCGGGCCAAGGACCGATGTGAGCAGCCCCTCCAGATCCCCTGCTCCTGTTGGGCCTTTGCATAGATTCAACCCGTCATGTTTTTTTCCTGTCCAGCGATTTTAGCATTTATCCTGAGATAACAGTTTTGCAGTTTAGCCCCTAAACTTCATGCATATAAAAACTCATTAACCGTGCATCGTATTAAAATGTTTCATATATGAAAAATGCTTAGAATCTTCTCTAGTTTCTCAATATCCAACTTTGATGCATGTTTAAAAGGTTTAAAAAGCTGTTTGTGTTTATTTTGCATAATGCCATGTTAAAATGTTATATTTCATAACTAAATAACCGTAACTCCAAATTAAATAAACTTTATATGTAAATGGGGTAGAAAAATGCCTAGTTTAACATGGTGGCACTACTTTGCATGTTTAACAACTCTAAAATTGTGTTTAGGACAAAACAATACGAAATTCATAATATGCATATGAGGATTTCCCGGACTTGTTGTTTGTTATTTCTGGCCTCATTTAAACTTGCCTAGATAGGTAGTTTTCTTATGTTTCACCTCTTGCCTTGTTTAAAAACATTTAATTTTGCTGAGTACATAACCGAGAGAAAACTAAATAAGTCATGTGGTGTTTCGTCAATATGCAACTCGTTGCATATTGAGCTCCACTTAACTTGTAGTGTTGTTTGTGCACTTTGCCATGCCATGCTTCATTAAACCGAACATGCATCATACTTGATTGTGCATCATGACATGTTTATGTGATGGTTGTTTACTATGTTGCTTGCTTCTTTCCGGGCTGCTTCTCTTGTTAGCTTCGGTTTCATTCTAGAGTTGTGAGGATCCGTTCGACTACGTTGGTTTGTCTTCTTCATGGACTCGTTCTTCTTCCTTGCGGGATCTCAGGCAAGATGACCATACCCTCGAAATCATTTCTATCTTTGCTTGCTAGTTGTTCGTTCTATCGCTATGTCGCGTTACCTACCACTTGTTTATCATGCCTCCCATATTGCCATGTCAAGCCTCTAACCCACCTTCCTAGCAAACCGTTGTTTGGATATGTTACCGCTTTCGCTCAGCCCCTCTTATAGCGTTGTTAGTTGTAGGTGAAGTTGAAGTTTGTTCCATGTTGGAACATGGATATGTTGGGATATCACAATATTTCTTATTTTAATTAATGCATCTATATACTTGGTAAAGGGTGGAAGGCTCGACCTTATGCCTGGTGTTTTGTTCCACTCTTGCCGCCCTAGTTTCCGTCATACCAGTGTTATGTTCCTTGAATTTGCATTCCTTACGCGGTTGGGTGTTATGGGAACCCCTTGACAGTTCGCTTTGAATAAAACTCCTCTAGCAAGGCCCAACCTTGGTTTTACATTTGCCTAACAACCTATTACCCGTCCCTTGGGTCGGCCAACCCGAGGGTCATCTTTATTTTAACCCCCCGGGCCAGTGCTTCTCTAAGTGTTGGTCCGAACTAGAGTCCTTTGCAGCACCAGCTCGGGGAAACTTGAGGGTTGGTTTTAGTTGTACGGAGTGCTCATCCGGTGTTGCCCTGAGAACGAGATATGTGCAGCTCCTATCGGGATTGTCGGCACATCGGGCGGTCTTGCTGGTCTTGTTTTACCATTGTCGAAATGTCTTGTAACCGGGATTCCAGGAGAAGGAATACCCTTCGTTGACCGTGAGAGCTTGTGATGGGCTAAGTTGGGACACCCCTGCAGAGTATAAACTTTCGAGAGCCGTGCCCGTGGTTATGTGGCAGATGGGAATTTGTTAATGTCCGGTTGTGGAGAACCTGACACTTATCTTAATTAAAATGTATCAACCACGTTGTCGGATCACGAGTTCTGACACACCCTTGAGGTTCGAACTCTGGGGTGCGCGCGAAGTCCTTTCCCTCCTGTCGATCTATGCCCTAACTCGCTAAGGTCTCGCAGACGAACTCGACGCACTCGCAACACAAAAACACCCGGTTTATACTGGTTCGGGCCACCGTTGTGGTGTAATACCCTACTCTAGTGTGGCGGTGGTGGATTGCCTCTTGGGCGGATGAAGAACAGTACAAAGGGAAGAACAACCTCCTGAGTTTGAGGTGTTCTTATGCTTAGTGTGCTAAGGGTGAGATGCCTCTCCGTCGTCCCTCTGCGGTGGTGGCTAGTTCTACTTATATAGGCCCTGGTCCTCTCCCCAAATATTGAGCGGGAAGGGAGCCAACAATGGCGGCCCATTTTGAAAGGGGACAGCTAGTACAAGCTATCCTGACAAAAGGTGGTCTTCGCCTGCCAAAGGTTCTGGTGGTGACGCCGTCCTGGGCTCCATGGTGACCTCCATCCTGCCGTCCTTCTGGTCTCGGTCTCATTGCACCAATATGGAAACCTTTGCCTGATGCCTCAGTACTTTGTGCCTGCACTTGCCTCCTTAGCACCAAAGAGGAAACAAGGATGCTGCGCGCGCTGGCGCCCGCCTGGCGCCCGCCTGGTGTCGATCGTCATGGCTCACGTCATGTGAGACTCGCGAGGTTCGCCCCACCTTGATGTCTCCGCTCCTCGCGAGGCAGCTTGGTGAGGCCGCTCCTGAGGAGGTCTTGCGTCGTTCGCCTCGCGAGGCTTGGCCCCTCGTGAGGGTCTTGAATGCCTTGTTGATGATGGGCCGTACAGACCTACCAGCACAGCCACGCCATGGGTCACAGGCAGGCAAGTCTGGGGACCCCCGTTCCCAGAACGCCGACAGTAGCCCCCGGGCCCAAGGCGTTCTCGGGCTTAGCTTCGAGGCGAAGCCAGAGGATCAAGCGCAGAGCGGCGCGGGCCCCAAAAGCGTGCGGCCTCGGTTGACGCGTGGCGGTTGATTGGTCGTGGGCGTCTCCGCTTCCCCACGCCGCCTTTGAATCAACATGGCTATGCGGCCCCCGCAACCTACACAGTTATTCTCCCATTGCCCACGCCTTGTCTCCACAGTCCTTCTGCTTCCTCGAGACTCCACTCCTCCTCTTCAATATGTCCCGCACTCCACCTGCCTTGTCGCCATGGCGCCCAAACAATCAGACAAGGGGAAGAGGCCTCTATCTTTGCCGAGTGCGCCTCCGTCCTTCGAGCCTGTGCTCGGCCGACCTATAGTGCTCAACGACGAGGCCATGGACAAGGTGCACCCCATGCTCGCTTCCAGTTTCAACGAATGGGGAGAGACGATGGCTTGGCCCGCGTCTCGCTCTCGCATTGCCCGGGCATCCACCAAGGTCCCAATCTTCATAGATGCCCTTTGGGCTGGCCTGATTCCGCCTTCTTTAACGCGGTGCTCGAGCATTATCAGATCCACATGCTGCATCTCGACCCTCAATCCGTGACTCTTCTTGCTGTTTTCGCCTTTGTCTGCGAAGCCATGGTTGGGCATCGCTCCTTCGGTGGCCCTCTTTCACCACTTCTTCTCACTGCATCTGACAGACCCGCGACAGAGCTCGGGGTGCGTGAGCTTCCATGCCGTGGCCGCGACGGCGGGCAAGGGGATCGACTTCGAGCTTCCTCCATCCACGAGCGAGTTTCGGACACGATGGGTGTTTGTCGACGCCGGTGTGCTCAGCCCTCTGCTCCATGCTACGCCAGGGCCTGCTGTTCCCAACTCCAGTTGGGGCTACTAGAGGCTCGCGAGCCCCCGTCTCATTCCCGTCTGGCTCAGGCTGAGGAGGTTGAAGGACCGCGGCATGGCTGCGCCTATGGTGGTGAAGGAGTTCGTCAAGCGCTGAGTCGCTCCGCTCTAGCGTCATTCCTGCCCGATGTGGGCCTTGCTCAACATTCAGGACCATATGAGGTTTCAGGAGGAGGGGCTTCCTCTTAAGACACGGCAAACGATGCTTGCGGTCCTGACGAGTGCCCCCCTGCCGGACGACATGCTCAGGAAGAGCTGTCTGCTGTACCGATGTGAGAACAACACCAAATTCGCCAAGAGCATGCCCTCCTTTGATGAGTGGGGGCTGCGCCCGGTCGGCCTGGTGGGGCCCCGCGAGAACCCCGTCGACGCCGCCGGCGCTAAGCTCGCCCCGAGTGAGGGTGCAGGAGGGCGAGCTCCGACGAAGGCCGACGACCCAAGTGATGAGGAGTACATGCAGCATGGTGATCCTGGGGCATTGTCCTCGAGAGCTCGCAATCCCTCCCCTAGGGTGTCGGTTTTTGAGGCGATGCATCATGTGGTTCCCGAGGTCAAAGCCCCGGAGGCCACAAGAGGTCGTGGTGAGACGGCGCCTGACTATTCACCACAGCGGGCACCCCTGAAGTTGTTCCTCCGAGCTCTTCCTCGGCCTCGCTCCGCGCCGGCCGCCACGTCCAGCGCTTCGGTCGGCTTTGCATGGACTTCGAGGAGCTCCGCAAGAGGAAGGGATCCCCGAGCAGCAACAACATCTTCGGGCCGTTGAAGCGGCGAAAGTACATTGCCGTCGATGAGTAAGTACCTTATGTTAGTGATCTTCCGTGTGTCGCCTTCCTTTCCTGACGATTATCCCCTTAGGACTCCTTAGGCCAAGGCTGCGAAATCTCCTGAGAGGCAGCTTCCTCTCGTCCCGTTGCACCCGCCAAGCTCCAGCGCTGCGGGCTCAGGTGCTGCCCACGGCGTGGGAGTTGGTCCATCACCTGGGCGCCCCGAGCTTGCACCCTCATTGTCCTTCCCTCATGGCCTTGCTCAGAGCGCAACAGGCGTGCCACGAGCTCCTCCTCTGGTCATGAACAATAGCTGGTTGGCTTCGATCTTCAGCTCCTCCTCACGTAGCGGGCCCCTTCTGTCCGGGGCCCCTCGCGAGGTCGGGCTGGAGCCTGGAGCGGCACCAGCCCGTAGCCCCCTATCAAGAGGGGGAGCCCCGCTCCACGTTCCACATGCAGCCCATATGGCGGAGGACGAAGTGGGTCGCGCGTCGGAGTTCGAGCGCGGGCGGAGCGTTGTTCGTCACGAGCTCTTCCAGGAGGCGATGGGCGCGATGAGCCGACTTGGTGAAGAGCTTGCAGACATCGACGCGCGCCTCAAGGCCGAGGGTCTGCAGCTGGCGGAGGAGTGGCACAGGCTGAAAGTGGCCATCAACCTTGGGCGCCACTAGCGCGAGCTTGAAAACACGAAGGCTGAGGCCTCTCTTGCGGCCTCCCGTGAGGCCTGCTCCCGAGCTCTGGAGGAGGCTCGTGAAGCTGACCGCCATCGCGAGGCTATGGAGAAGCGCGTGTGGGAGCTCCATGCTTGGGGCGCGTCCCTCGAGCAACAAGAGGAGGCGCGGAAAGCCGCTCTCGTGTCGCTGAGGGGGACGCCTGCCGAGGAAGATGAGGTTGGGAAGCGCGAGGAGGCGTTGGCTCTGGAAGCCGTGGAGCGTAGCCTCGAGCTTGAGCAACTGGAGACGAGGGAACGTCAGGTTGCCCAAGTGTAAGATGCCATCGGGGCTCGCGAGGCCAAGGTCTAGGAGGAAGTCGACCGCTGGGTGGCCGAGGTTCACGCGGATCTTGAAGGTCGGCACGCCTTGATGCTGAAGCTTGCGGGACCTGGGGCTGCGGGCAGGACCGCCGCTCCTCGGCCCAAGTTAGATGAGGCGGAGAGGCGTGAGGAGGCCACGGCCGCCGCCCTAGTCACGGTGCAGGCGGACTTGGCCTCCGCCTGCGCCGAGCTGCTTTCCCTTCAGAGGCGGGTAGACGACGCCGAGGCCGTCACACGGCAAAACAGGGAGGAAGTGCTTCAATGGCGGACGCTGGAGCGCAAGCACGCCCCCATGCTTCAGGGTCTCTGGAGCAGGGCTAACGCCGCCTTGAGCTTCATCTGTGACGAGAATGCACCGCCTCCCCACTCGGATGACTACGCCAGTCACCTGACCTTCTTCTCCAATGCGGTGACGCGCCTGGAAGCCCGGTCTAATAGGGTTCGCCAGCTCATGGAGGAAAGGAGTCGCAGTCTGCTTGGGCGCGCGTTCTCCTGCGTCTTCAGCCACCTCTGGAACATCGACCTCAACTTTGATTTTGACGCCGCTATTGCTCCTGTGCCGGAAGCCATCAGGGCGACTTGGCGCGGTGGGTTGAAGACCACGTGGATGCGCTGGTCAGGGCCTTCGCTTCCGACGATGATGGGGTTGTGGTTGCGGTGGACGAAGGTGACGTGGTCGATGACGGGGACGTCGGCGCCGGTGGAGGTGGAGGCAACGCAAACGACGGTGACAGCGATGCCAGCGGCGCGTCTGAACACGACATGGGGGACGCGGCGAGCGACATATCTGGCTAATTCCTGGTTCCTTTACTGCTCCACCCTGTATGCAAAAACTCAGGCATGGCCCCTAAAGATTGTAAAGCATTTTGGGAGGGGGAGCCCCTCATGTAAGCAAATCATGATTTCTACTCCTTTATGCCGAGCCAAGGGTGTGTTTTGGTCGGTCATGAGTCTGACGACAAGCTTTGTCGCTGCGGCTTACCTTAGCTGGAGCGGGCCCTGAATTGGGTTGTAAGGCCGAGAGTCGCCACAGGGCTCCTGAAGGGTCTGCCTACCCGCCCGAGATGGCCTCGCGAGGTTCCTGCGCCGGTCGGCGCGCGTGGCGCGCGTGCTGCGCTCAGCCCCGCTCGCGAGAGGGAGGCAGCGAGCGTGAGCTCCAGAACAAGGCAAGAACTAGATGGCAAGAAATCACTTGAATGAGAAAATACACCCCCCGCACGCATCAACAAAAGCTCGACGTCAACTTAAATCCAAATCCAGAAAGCAAGGCTACAGAAGAAGTGATCCAAAGCAAATGGCCGCATCCGGCACCTAGTCTAGTCTTCTGGTCTTCGAGTCTTCTCACCAGCCCGGAGCTAAGTGCTGCCACTAGGCGTGGGAGGGAGCCCCAGGGCCTGAGGCCGGCACCCCCGAGACTCCAGGGCATGTACAGCCCCACTCATTATTACGTTAGAGTGTCACGGGCGACGAGCTTCACATGCACTTGGCCTTCTTCACAGGAACCGGCCTTGCTTCATATCGCCGGATGAGGGCCCCACCTTGCGCCATCCCCTGCCACCGCTGGGACGACCGGAAACCTGGACGGCCCAACGAGGGCAGAGGGGACGCCAGTGGCGCCCTCGGCGACCACGGGTCCTCTCCCAGGGGAAAAGGTCGTGGTTGCCACCCCGGCAGAGGGCCTACCTCAGGACGTTGCCTTGCTCCGCGTGACTCGGGGAGGGGCCTTGCTCCTGGACCCTTCCACGCAGCCCCCAGTGGATCTCTCCTGTCATGCCGGAACCACCGTTCGGCGCTGGGGCCTGGTTCATCTGTGACTCATGGTTAGCGTAAGCTTGCTCCTGAGGGATTAGTGGTACCATATATCTGTTGTCGATGGTGCGGTTGGCGGGGCTCTCCGGCGGCTCCTGAAAGGCTTCAACTCCTAATGCTTCCTCCTCCCAACCTGGCCCGAGAAACGAGCCAGGGTCGTCCTCTGATGTGTACTCCCGATCCATCATGCGGGGCACATAGGCTTCCGGGCTGTTACCCCAAACACCTCGCCGTAGTGCCCCACACTCCATGTCGCTCGACCCAGCACAACGTCCTGAGGATGATAATGCGACGCCTCACTGGGGCCATGGGGGGCAACGCTCGTGCCCGCGCTCACCAGAGGCGGTGCGGGGGCAATGGGGCCTCCGGCGCCGCCGGCCGTCCCGGGGCCGATGGTGCCCTTAGGCGCACCTGAGGGCGCGCAGTTGTAGCGTGGCCCGTCGCGAGGCCCTGCGGCAGCTCGGGAAGGAAGTTGATAGTAGAAAGGCGGCGCTCCTGATGCCACCGCATCTAGCAGCTCAGCGACATGTTCCAGCAGTGCGTCGCGTCCGCTCTCCATCAGCCGGCACCGCAGCAACTCCCGCGCCACCGTGAGCGCGACCCGCATGTTCGCCTGCTCCCACCGGGTGTGTGGTGCTGTTGCTGCGGCATGGCTTGCGGCCCTTGCAGCGGCTCGCGTTTGCTGGGGGTGGATGATGCCTGGCCGCGCCGCCCACGCCCTGCAGTGTTAGGCGGTGCTTGCGCTGCCAAGGGCGCGGGGTTGAGGTCTTCGTGGGCTGGTGTCGCCGCCCGGGCTAGCCAAGCTGCCCAGCGGTCGGAGTCAGCCCTTGGGTCGCCGGGCATCGAGGCCGCGGAGTGTCGGCAGGTTGATCAGCGAAGAAGAGACTCCAGCGCACCCCTACCTAGCGCGCCAAATGTTAGATCACGGGTTCCGGCAGACCCTTGAGGTTCAAACTCTAGGGTGCACGCGAAGTTTTTTCCCTCCTGCCGATCTACGCCCTAACTCGCTAAGGTCTCGCAGACGAACCTGATGCACTCGCAACACAAAAACACCTGGCTTATAATGGTTCGGGCCACCGTTGTGGTGTAATAACCTACTCCAGTGTGGTGATGATGGATTGCCTCTTGGGCGGATGAAGAATAGTACAAAGGGAAGAACAACCTCCTGAGGTTGAGGTGTTCTTGTGCTTAGTGTGCTAAGGGTGAGATGCCTCTCCGTCGTCCCTCTACGGTGGTGGCTAGTTCTACTTATATAGGCCCTGGTCCTCTCCCCAAATATTGAGCGGGAAGGGAGCCAACAAAAGCTGGTCTTTGCCTGCCAAAGGTTCTGGTGGTGACGCCGTCCTGGGCTCCATGGTGACCTCCGTCCTGCCGTCCTTCTAGTCTCGGTCTCGTTGCACCAATCCTGATGCCTCGGTACTCCACGCCTGCGCTTGCCTCCTTAGCACCAAAGAGGAAACAAGGACGCTGCGCGCGCTGGCGCCCGCCTGGTGTTGATCGTCATGGCTCACGTCATGTGAGCCTCGCGAGGTTCGCCCCGCCTTGATGTCTCCGCTCCTCGCGAGGCAGCCTAGTGAGGCCGCTCCTGAGGAAGTCTTGCGTCGTTCGCCTTGCGAGGCTTGGCCCCTCGCGAGGGTCTTGAATGCCTTGTTGATGATGATGGGCAGGGACGGATTCAAGGGGGGACGAGGGGGGGCGAGACCCCCCCTGACGATTGCATCGCCACCTTGATAGCGATCAGTTTGTTCGCTAAATTCTCTCCCTATAACTGCCCGTTGCTTGCTTCGCCCCCCCTATGGGCTCCCTTAGCCAGGGCCCGTGTATTTTTTCCAAGAAATTGCATGCAGAAGGCCCAAATTCCAGAAAATGAATAAAAGGAAGCAGCCCAAAGCAATACGTCCATATGCACAGTTTAGATCTCCTCTAATCACCCCTTGAAACAAGATCTCATCTAATCGCTTCGTTTTCAATCTGCTTCTGCATTCGAGGCTGCCACCGGCCGCCAACCGCCTGCTAGATCGTCTATCGAATCTCTCCGTCGAGAAAGGAAGAGTATATGCAAGTGCCTCCTGTGATCTACGGTGCATTCTGGCCGGCCGGCTGCACGGATGAGCTCTACCAAATGATAAAAATGGTTAGTTTATTTTTATCATCAGATTCGTTCACATCTTTCAAATCGTAGAAGTGTAGTCGTAGAACTACACACATTAACAACTAGCAAGAAAATTTCGATCTTTGATACTGTCTCATAAATCAAAATTTGAATTAATAGCTATGTGATCTTTGATTATCTAGGGCATATTTAGATAAGAGCCGCCAGGTGCCATACCAAATATTTGACGTTGATGAGTTCAATAGCCATGGTTTGGTTGCGATTGAATTATGTGGGTCTCCCCAGCTCCATTACCTCATCCTGTTTACAAAATCATTTTTTTAACGAGACCTTAGTGGTCCTTCCCTCCAACAAAATTTTGGCGTGCCGTTGGTTAACTGGGTGAACACAGCACATATGAAATCGACCATAGATCTTCCAATATGTACTATCTTATGTATCTATATCTATCCTATAATTTTTACACTTCTAGTTCTTGCCCCCTATCTCTATTTTCTGGCTCCGTCCCTGATGATGGGCCGTACAGACCTGCCAACACAGCCACGCCATGGGCCGCAGGCAGGCAAGTCTGGGGACCCCTGTTCCCAGAACGCCGACACGTGTGTGTACCCATGATGGTCTCTTTCCGGCGGAGTCCGGGAAGTGAACACGGTTCTTGTGTTATGGTTGTGCGTAAGTAGTTGCAGGATCACTTCTTGATCACTTCTAGCTTCTCGACTGCTGCGTTGCTTCTCTTCTCGCTCTTATTTGCGTATGTTAGCCACCATATATGTTTAGTGCTTGCTGCAGCTCCACCCCATTACCCCTTTCCTACCCATAAGCTTAAATAGTCTTGATCTCGCGGGTGTGAGATTGCCGACACTACAAAAAATACACTTCCGTGATGATACGTGTTTGTCACAGTAGATCGCTTTTTTTGTCATGCATGTACATCCATGACAAATTTATGACATAATCAAGATAGTCATACCTGTGCTGTCGTAGAAGTGTTCCATGACATTACCAAAATTATCATCACGAAAGTGTCCACTTCCATGACGATAAATCGCGCGTCACAGAAGTGCTTTCGTCAAGGGTGACCGACATGTGGCATCCACCGTAATGGAACACCGTTAAGCTATCGAGTCGGGTTTTGGATCCGATAACCCATTAACAACCCTGACCAATGGGAATTTTCCACGTGTAAAATCATCATTGGCTAGAGGAAACACGTGTCAGCTCATCGTCGGGACAGATGTCATCCACTCACTGGACAGAAGGCGCCTATGATACGTCAACACGTGGCATGACCCAACAAGTTTAAATGGGCTGGGCCAACTAAAGGCCCACAAGATTTTGCGGACCATAATGGGCTGGCCCAGCTAAAGGCCCACAAGATTTCGCGGGCCATAATGGGCCGGCCCAGGTAAAGGCCCACAAGATTTTCGTGTGCCATAATAGGCCGGCCCAGGTAAAGGCCCACGGTGACTCTAGCCCATAATGAACAGTAATTTTCTTTATACCCGTTGACAGCCCGTGATTTACATGGGTCGTTTCCAGCCCGTGTTAGCTTTCGGCCTATTGACGGCCCATACGTTCTTGGGCTCCTTTTCGGCCCTCGATTACTTCCGGCCCGTTACTGGCCTGTTCCCCTAATGGGCCAAATTCGGCCCATGGCAAGAGTCGGCCCGTTACTGGCATGTTCCACTAATGGGCCAAAATCGGCCCATGGCAAGAGTCGGCCCGTTACTGGCCTGTTACCCTAATGGGCCAAATTCGGCCCATGGCAAGAGTCGGCCCGTTTTTGGCTTGTTAACCCGTTGCGCCGTTTCCAGCCCGTCCTATATTCTGCCCCATTAACGACCCGTTATGCCTGTGACAGAATTAAGCCTTTGCTGTCCTACGGCCTGTTACCGTGCTGGGCCGATACCAATTACGCCCGATTATGGCCCATGTAGACCCATTTATCCGACGGCCCGAGGCCCACCGATTACAGGCCCATTTATCGACGGCCCGTAGGAGACCCATGGATCCTACGACCCGTATATGGCCCATGGTAGTTGCGGCCACTAGCAAACCAGGGAAAAAGAAGACTAGCAAATAAATAAGGCCGAAACTAACTCTAGGCTATTAAGGCGATTGCACAGATTACATCCACTCGGCATCAAAGATCGCCACCAGTACAAATATAGGGAACACCCTACACTATACAAAAATGGCTTGCTGTTTTCTTCAGGCGGTGGCTGCACGTTAAGAATAAATTTTGTATCGCACCAAAACAAATTACAACTATATAACAAAAGGAAGGTTGGCATAAAACTTAACAGTCTAGCAGATAAATGCACCACCAGAAGTTCAGAAGCTCAGTTCATTTGACCTAACTGTTACGTTTTCATGCTGTATTGTCCAATGGAGCACCATAACCCTCGCCTTCATTTCCCCTAGGCTCCTGAACAACATAGCAAATGTCTGATAGTCTGGTTTCAAAACCATGCATATCTTGACGACATTGAGCAATGTTTCTCCTTGTTTCACAAAGGGTCTCTATTAGGGAATGGACTTGTGTCTGGAGCGCAGATACAACATTGCTTTGAGCTTGCATATCTTGATCATGAGGCAGTTTGGACGATATTGCCTTAATAACCAATCCGTTATTACGCAGGAACGTGCTTTTGGCACTGTTAGTGGACAGGTACTGACCCACTGCAGCAAGAGCTGACATTGCGGTTATAGTTGCCTCGCCACCTTCAGAAGGTGGCGGTTCCACCATTTTTTCCATAGCTCGCTGAAAAGTTGAGGTTTTACATTAGTAGTACCAGAACAGAAGATATTAAGGAGGCAGCAAAACCAAACAAAATAGCTTTGGTCTATATACATAACTTATTCTGGTGAACCCATGTAAAATATTAGTTGTATTTTATTGCAAAGTACATAATAAAACCAGGTTCCAAACATATGACCATGTACCATCGCTAATGTTTTGTCTATTTCTTCACATTGTATTGAGGGCTAAGGATAAAGAGACGAAGTTTATAATACGGTAACCATAGTATGACGTCATTCATATCACAAAACAAATGAGAACAGATAGACAGCCAATTGTAACGTTGTGTGGGCAAGTCCAGCACGGAACTAGATCACGGGTCAAGATCAAAGGAACATCACTCCTCTCTTTTAAACCTTGTAAGGTGCAATGATACGCTAAGACAATTGTGTATAAAATTGAAAAGAGTAATAGACATTGGCTGCAAACCATGCAGTTCAAGGCACAAGTCAGAGTAAGTAGTAGTTAAAAGGCATGAGGATGAAGGACTTACAACAGTGGCTTTGACTGGTGTAGTCATGCCCTTCTTCTTGCTGGTGTGACATTCCTTGAAGATTTCCACAGCATTTGGTTCAGGTACTTTTTGGTCCTTGTGGGCTTTCCTCTGCATTTGGAACAAGTCAATATAGATCTGATAATATGGTACATCGAAAAGAGTGAAACAACAGCTAATTACAAGAGCCACGCAGTGTGCAATATAGCTACGAGATCCTGTCGTTTGTTGGAATTTCACTTTCGTACGGTTGGCCTTGTTCTTTGAACAGTTCACCTACAAGAAGATAGATTTGTGTGGCACATGCGTAAATAGGACTTCAACATGTGATCTGATGACATATATATATAATGTACCTGATACTTCGGATCGGACCAGTGTTTAACGAGGCCTCTCCAGTCTTCATCAGATATATTTTCCACTGGAGATGTTTGGGCAAGTTCACTATTAGCCTTGCCTTCAAAGTGAGTTTTCCTCAAGTTATACCGATACTGTCGCAGAGCAGACTTGAAAACATGGGTGCAAGCTTGTTTGGTTGCATCATCTTGGCTATCCAACTTGAACCTCATCTGTTGAAAATTATGGGAGTCTCATTATCAGCAACCTAGAAAGTATTGGACAGAGCAAGACAATATTACTAGTTTCCATACATAACCATACTTACAGATGAATGGTCGAGGAAGATGTTGAACTGGGTTTCGTCTTTGTCATTCCTATACTGAATCCATGTTAGGAGGATACGTACATGACACCTAACAGCAACCGCTGCCTCTGATACTAACTTGGCTGACTCTGTAGCATCACGTGGCCTTTTTAAACCTGCCTCAAAACAGATCTCCATTCTTCCTCCTCTAGATTTAGTTAACCTATCGAGCATTATCCCTGATGTTTGTTTCCTCTTGCGCCTAGGTGCTAGTCCAACAACAAACATAGGAAGTGTTAGTGTACATCAAACTGTGAGACTACATATAAATAAGCATGCAACTGTAACTTGACTCCAGTAACTACCTTCTTGCTGTTGAAGCTCACAAGGTTCATCTGACATTGCCAACACGTCTTGTGTCAAGAGTGCTTGGGAAGTAGTGTCAGGTGGTAAGGGAGCTTGGGAACGTGCTGCTAGCTCAGTTGACGCACGAGTACGTCGTGCAGCTGGTAGTACTGTGGTAGGTGTTGCAAGAACTAGGGCTGTCTCTGCTTGTTTGGTGGCAGCTATTTGTTTCTGTTTGTCTTTTTTTTTGCAACTCGTGTAGCATGGGATGCCGTGTTTGTAGAATTTTCTGCTGGACTTTGACCTTCTATTGCACCATCAGTACCAGCAGAATCTGCAGGATTCATCCGCTTCTCATTCCCTGCCATTCTGTGTTTCTTCCTCTTTCTCTGTGCCATGTTAAGTCAAGCCGACAAGAAAAACGAATAACAATTTAGTTCTTCAGAACAAATAGATGCGTGATGCAGACGAACTGAACTTTGATGTTAGACAACCACATGATAGGAGGATGTAATATGTATGAAAACACGGATGGAAGAGATAACCAGAACTATGATGTGTAAACTAAGAAGAAGACATTTCACCAAATTAGAAGCAATGCAATGGAAGGTAGACACCATATGAAAGATGCTACAAATATCGCTCTGCCAAGTTAACAGTGTGTCATCATAAATGGCGTTTAAACAAATGTGAAGTAGTACAAGAAATAAATCATATGCAAGATGCAAACAACATCACACTACCATGTTAGAGGTCTCTCGTCATTAGTGCCATTGCATATTCATGCTACGTCTTGAGCTTGTGTTGGTTTTCCCCGAGGAGGAAGAGATGATGCAGCAGAGTAGCGTAAGTATTTCCCTCAGTTTTTGAGAACCAAGGTATCAATCCAGTAGGAGGCCACGCTCAAGTCCCTCGTACCTGCACAAAGCGGTAGCTACTCGCAACCAACACGATTAGGGCTTGTCAATCCCTTCACGGTCACTTATGAGAGTGAGATCTGATAGATATAATATTTTTGATATTTTTGGTATAAAGATGCAAGGTAAAAAGTAAAGGCAAAGTAAAAAGCAAAGCAATATTAAAGTGATGGAGATTGATATGATGAGAATAGACCCGGGGGCCATAGGTTGCACTAGTGGCTTCTCTCAAGAGCATAAGTATTCTACGGTGGGTGAACAAATTACTATTGAGCAATTGACAGAATTGAGCATAGTTATGAGAATATCTAGGCATGATCATGTATATAGGCATCACGTCCGTGACAAGTAGATCGAAACGATTCTGCATCTACTACTATTACTCCACTCATCGACCGCTATCCAGCATGCATCTAGAGTATTAAGTTAAAAACAGAGTAACGCCTTAAGCAAGATGACATGATGTAGAGAGATAAATTCATGCAATATGAAATAAACGCCATCTTGTAATCCTCGATGGCAACGATGCAATACGTGCCTTGCTGCCCCTTCTATCACTGGGTAAGGACACCGCAAGATCGAACCCAAAGCTAAGCACTTCTCCCATGGCAAGAACTACCAATCTAGTTGGCCAAACCAAATGGATAATTCGAAGAGACTTGCAAAGATAACCAATTATACATAAAAGAATTCAGAGAAGATTCAAGTATTATTCATAGATAGACTTGATCATAAACCCACAATTCATCGGTCTCAACAAACACACCGCAAAAAGAAGATTACATCGAATAGATCTCCAAAGAGAGGGGGAGAACCTTGTATTGAGATTCAAAGAGAGAGAAGAATCCATCTAGCTACTAACTATGGACCCGAAGGTCTGAGGTAAACTACTCACACTTCATCGGAGGGGCTAGGATGATGTAGAAGCCCTCCGTGATGACGACCCTCTTCCGGCGGAGCTCCGGAACAGGCCCCAAGATGGGATCTCGTGGATACAGAAAGTTGCGGCAGTGGAATTAGGTTTTTTGGCTCCTCTTCTGATCGTTTGGGGGTACGTAGGTATATATAGGAGGAAGGAGTACGTTGGTGGAGCACCAAGGGGCCCACGAGGCAGGGGGCGCGCCCTAGGGAGGGGGGCACCCTCGTGACCTCCTCTTTGACCCCCTGGAGTAGGGTCCAAGTCTCCTGGATCACGTTCGGTGAGAAAATCACGTTCCTGAAGATTTTATTCCGTTTGGACTCCATTTGATATTCTGTTTCTCCGAAACACTGAAATAGGCAAAAAAACAGCAATTCTGGGCTGGGCCTCCGGTTAATAGGTTAGTCCCAAAAATAATATAAAAGTGGAAAATAAAGCCCAATATAGTCCAAAACAGTAGATAATATAGCATGGAGCAATCAAAAATTATAGATACGTTGGAGACGTATTAGGCATCCCCAAGCTTAATTCCTGCTCGTCCTCGAGTAGGTAAATGATAAAAAGAGAATTTTTGATGTGGAGTGCTACTTGGCATAATTTCAATGCAAATCTTCTTAATTGTGATATGAATATTCAGATTAGAAAGATTCAAGACAAAAGTTTATGTTGACATAAAAATAATAATACTTCAAGCATACTAACAAAGCAATTATGTCTTCTCAAAATAACATGGCCAAAGAAAGTTATCCCTACAAAATCATATAGTCTGGCTATGCTCCATCTTCACCACACAAAGTATTTAAATCATGCACAACCCCGATGAAAAGCCAAGCAATTGTTTCATACTCTAACTTTTTCAAAACTTTTTCAATCTTCACGCAATACATGAGCGTGAGCCATGGATATAACACTATAGGTGGAATAGAATGGTGGTTGTGGAGAAGACAAAAAGGAGGGGAAGATAGTCTCACATCAACTAGCCGTATCAACGGGCTATGGAGATGCCCATCAATAGATATCAATGTGAGGTAGTAGGGATTGCCATGCAACGGATGCACTAGAGCTATAAATGTATGAAAGCTCAACAAAAGAAACTAGCGGGTGTGCATCCAACTTGCTTGCTCACGAAGACCTAGGGCACTTGAGGAGGCCCATCATTGGAATATACAAGCCAAGTTCTATAATGTAAAATTCCCACTAGTATATGAAAGTGACAACATATGAGACTCTCTATATGAAGAACATGGTGCTACTTTGAAGCACAATATATGAGACTCGCTATATCATGGTCCTACTTTGAAGCACAAGTGTGGAAAAAGGATAGTAGCATTGCCCCTTTTTATTTATTTCCCTTTTCTTGGGCCTTCTTTTTTTTCTTTGGCCTTTCTCTTTTTTTATTGGGACAATGCTCTATTGAATGATGATCATCACACTTCTATTTATTTATAGCTCAATGATTACAACTCGATTCTAAAACAAAGTATGACTCTATATGGATGCCTCCGGCGGTGTACCGGGATATGCAATGAATCAAGAGTGACAAGTATGAAGAAATTATGAACGGTGGCTTTGCCACAAATACTATGTCAACTACATGATCATGCTAAGCAATATGAAAATGATGAATGTGTCATGATGAACTAGATGGTGGAAAGTTGCATGGCAATATATCTCGGAATGGCTATGGAAATGCCATAATAGGTAGGTATGGTGGCTGTTTTGAGGAAGGTATATGGTAGGTGTATGATACCGGCGAAAGGTGCACGATATTTAGAGAGGCTAGCAAAGGTGGAAGGGTGAGAGTGCGTATAATCCATGGACTCAACATTATTCATAAAGAACTCATATACTTATTGCAAAAATCTAGAAGTTATCAAAGCAAAGTATTACGCGCATGCTCCTAGGGGGATAGATTGGTAGGAAAAGACCATCGCTCGTCCTCGACCGCCACTCATAAGGAAGACAATCAATAAATAAATCATGCTCCGACTTCGTCACATAACGGTTCACCATACGTGCATGCTATGGGAATCACAAACTTTAACACAAGTATTCTTTAAATTCACACCTACTCAACTAGCATGACTTTAATATTATCACCTCCATATCTCAAAAAAATTATCATGCTTCAATCTTTTCTTAGTATTCAACACACTCAAAAGAAAGTTTCACAAATCTTGAATACCAAGCATATTATTATTAAGAAAATTACCATGCTATTAAGAGACTCTCAAAATAATTTAAGTGAAGCATGAGAGATCAATAGTTTCTTTAAAACATATCCACCACCGTGCTCTAAAAGATCTAAGTGAAGCACATAGAGCAAAATTATAACGCTCAAAAGATATAAGTGAAGCACATAGAGCAAAATTAACTAGCTCAAAAGATATAAGTGAAGCACATAGAGCAAAACCACTTAGCTCAAAAGATATAAGTGAAGCGCATAGAGCAAAACTACTTAGCTCAAAAGATATAAGTGAAGCACATAGAGTATTCTATCAAAATTTTAATTCATGTATGGCTCTCTCAAAAGGTGTGTACAGCAAGGATGATTGTGGCATACTAAGACACAAAGACACAATAATACAAGACGCTCCAAGCAAAACATATATCATGTTGGTGAATAAAAATATAGCTCCAAGTAAATTACCGATGGAAGTGGACGAAAAGAGGGGATGCCTTCCGGGGCATCCCCAAGCTTTGACTTTTTGGTGTCCTTGGATTATCTTGGGGGTGCCATGGGCATCCCCAAGCTTAGGCTCTTGCCACTCCTTGTTCCATGATCCATCAAAAGAATTCACCCAAAACTTGAAAACTTCACAACACAAAACTCAAAATAGAAAACTCGTGAGCTCCGTTAGTGAAAGAAAACAAAAGACCACTTCAAGGTACTGTAATTAACTCATTCTTTATTTACATTGGTGTTAAACCTACTGTATTCCAACTTCTCTATGGATTATAAACTATTTTACTAGCCATAGATTCATCAAAATAAGCAAACAACACACGAAAAACAGAATCTGTCAAAAACAGAACAGTCTGTAGTAATCTGTAGCTAGAGCAAGATCTGGAACCCCAAAAATTATAAAATAAATTTCTGGACGTGAGGAATTTATCTATTAATCATCTGCAAAAATAATTAACTAAATAGAACTCTTCAAATAAAAATGATAGCAGTTCTCGTGAGCGCTAAAGTTTCTGTTTTTTACAGCAAGTTCAACAAGACTTTCCCCAAGTCTTCCCAACGGTTCTACTTGGCACAAACACTAATTAAACAAAAAAAAACACAACCAAAACAGAGGCTAAATAATTTATTTATTACTAAACAGGAGCAAAAAGCAAGAAATAAAAATAAAATTGGGTTGCCTCCCAACAAGCGCTATCGTTTAACGCCCCTAGCTAGGCATAAAAGCGATGATAGATCTAGGTATTGCCATCTTTGGTAGGCAATCCATAAGTGGCTCTCATGATAGTTTCATATGGAAATTTTATTTTCTTTCTTGGAAAGTGTTCCATGCCCTTTTTTAATGGGAATTGAAATCTAATATTCCCTTCCTTCATATCAATAATCGCACCAACCGTTCTAAGGGAAGGTCTACCAAGAATAATAGGGCAAGAAGGATTGCAATCTATATCAAGAACAATGAAATCTACGGGCATATAATTCCTATTTGCAACAATAAGAACATCATTAATCCTTCCCATAGGTTTCTTAATAGTGGAATTGTAGCGACCAGACCTCAAACGGTCCAATCTCTGTGCTCCGGTGTCATCCCTGGATCAATAATGCTGACACCACACAGTACTTGAAGGATTTATAACAGAGTAGCAATCACACACTTATTACATCGAGTGTCTCAAAAGAGAACTTATTACAATAAATATGGCTTAAGGCCATCTAATAATGATAACAGCGGAAGGCTTGGAAGATAAGTGAGTCCATCAACTCCAACGGCATCACTGAGTATAGAACCACGACCTAAAGGCACCTTAATCGTCGTCTGAAAAGTCTGCAACATTAACGTTGCATCCCGAAACGGGTCAGCACATGGAATATGCTGGCAATGTAACACATAGAGAATGATAAAAGAATAAGGCTATTCTATATGTATATTTGGCTGGTGGAAAGCTCTATGGTTACAGTTTTGCGTAAAGCCAATTTTTCCCTACTACAAAGGAATAAATTTACTTAACTATCATGGTAGTTGTTAAACATTGAGAATGGTTGACAGCATTCTCAATCCCAATTAAGCATCATCATTAAACAAAACCCAACAAAATTAATTTTAGAGTAACATGATGAGATTCACATGATAATCCAAGTACTAGATACTCAAGATGTCCATAACCGGGGACACGGCTAACCATGATTAGTTTATACACTCTGCAGAGGTTTGCGCACTTTTCCCCACAAGACTCGATCTCCTCCATTGGTTTTCTCGCACTGCATGGTGTTTGAGAAATGGATGACCGAGACATAGTCTTTTAGAAGCGCTAACACCTTACGAACGGGTGGACCGTACCAACCTACATCCCCTACATCTGCTAGTCTACCACTGTAAGAGTTTGCACGACTTAGTCAACTATGCTAGAGCCCATAGTAGCTTGTGGCTGCACACGGAAGTTTCTAGTATGAATAATCTCATGATCCCTTTGAGCCTGGGTGGCGGTCCAAAAGAAAATAGGCAATTGCTGGAATACCCAGGTGCCTCAATCCATCCAGATGTGTGTTTAGGTTGCCACCTTAAATAAACCATTAATTAACAAAGCTCACATCTGTCATGGATACACTCACCCAATCCACGTCTACTACCATAGCATAGCAACAATAAGAAAACGTAGAGTAACTCCCAAAGGTTTGATAATAAACAGGTAATAGGTTCTACCTAAACTACTCCCCAACCCACAATTTAATTAGATCCTAATCATGCAATGTGTGAGGATTGGTCTAATGCAATAAAACTGGGTAGTAGGAGGTATGATCAAAGTGTTACTTGCCTTGCTGATGATCCAGGAAACCTAGCGATTCGAAGTAGCAAGCGGCGCACTCTGGGTACTCTATCGCAAACAAACAAACATACAATAAGTACTCAACTAATGCACAGGTAAAACTCGAACAAGATAACGAACCAGAAAGTTCAACTTAAGAACTCCGGTTGGCAAAAAGAATCAAAATGAACGAAGCAACGAAAGACAAACGGCAAGAGAAACAAGATTTGTTTACTATTCTGGGTCTAAGGCAATTTTTATAATGGCAAAAACTTGTTTGAGTTGGTTAAACGGAAAGAGTGTTTCAAGATGAAACTCCAGGCGCTTGAATCGCCTGATTCCGATAAACGAGCGAAAAGTTAAACTAGAACGAACATCGGATCAGAGATCGCGATCAGAAAAACCGCGGATTTAATCTGAGAAAAAGAA
This sequence comes from Triticum urartu, assembly GCF_003073215.2. NCBI lineage: Eukaryota > Viridiplantae > Streptophyta > Magnoliopsida > Poales > Poaceae > Triticum > Triticum urartu. The sequence goes on from NC_053028.1 coordinate 482,720,735, forward strand.
AAACGATGAACAGTTAACGAACGAACGTTCGTTAACAGAAACTAAACAAAAAACGCGTTCATTAAAACGAATGGACGAACGGGCGCTCGCTAAATAAATAAACCGGAAAAAACCGATCTATTTATTTAAAAAAACGGAACTAGGGTTTCAAAAAAAACAAATCGGTTTTTTTTCCAAAAACCGGCCGGCGACTACCTCTGCGGCGGCGGCTCTCGGCAGGGCTCCGGAAGGCGGCGGGGTGAGGAGAGGGCGGCGGGGCGGCGGCGGCGGCGACTCGGCGGCTTGCGGCGGCGCGGGCAGCGGCAGGCGGCGCGGGGCGGCGGGGTGAGGAGAGGGCGGTGGCGGGGCGGCTACTCGGGGCTCCAGGGGGGCCCCGGGGTGGCTATATAAAGGAGGAGGGTTGACTTGGGGAGGGGGTCGGCGGCGCAGGGCGGCTCCGGCTCGTACTCCTCCTCGAGTCCGGCGGGGAAGGCGGCGGCGGCTTGGGCCGGCCTGGCTCGGCTGGGCCCTTGGCCCAGTCGGGCACGGGTTTTTTTTAAACAATTTCGCCGCGCCTAAGAAAAAAATCTAGAAAAATAAATAAAAATCAAAAAATGCCAAAACAAATTTTCTCCGTCTAAATAAAATATTTAGAACAGGATGAACATTTTTTGACTCTAAATGCAATTTTTGAAAACGTGCAATTTTTCCTAAATTTGAATAAAATAGCAAATAAAACCAAAATAAAATCTTATTTGATTTTTTATTAAATCCTCAATATTTCTTTATTTTGGGAAAGTCATTTTATTCCCTCTCTCATATTTTTATAATAGAAATAATTGAAGATAAAATAAACAAAATCAAATGATCCTATCTTCAAAATTTGAGAAAAACTCAAATATGAAAATAACGAAATCCCCAACTCTCTCCGAGGGTCCTTGAGTTGCGTAGAATTTCTAGGATCAACCAGAAAAGCAATAAAATATGATATGCAATGATGATCTAATGTATAACATTCCAAATTGAAAATTTGGGATGTTACAAACCTACCCCCTTAAGATGAATCTCGCCCTCGAGATTCGGGTTGGTTAGAAAATAGGTGAGGGTGGTCCTTCAGCAATTCTTCCTCTCGCTCCCAGGTGGCTTCATCCTCCGTGTGGTGGCTCCACTGAACTTTGCAAAACTTGATAACCTTGCTGCGGGTGACTCGACTGGCATACTCTAGAATCTTAACTGGTTTCTCCTCATAGGTCAAATCACTGTCCAACTGAATTGCTTCCAGTAGCACTGTATCTCTTAGCGGTATATCAGCCATCTCTGCGTGGCACATCTTCAACTGGGAAACATGGAACACATCGTGAACTCCTGACAATCCTTCGGGTAATTTCAACTTATAGGCTACTTCTCCCATACGCTCCAAAACTTTGTATGGACCTACAAAACGTGGCGCTAACTGTCCCTTAACTCCAAAGCTCTTAACTCCTCGAAGTGGTGATACTCAAAGATAAACTCGGTCTCCGACTTCGTAAACTGTCTCCTTGCGTTTAGAATCTGCGTAGCTCGTCTGCCTGGACTGGGCTACCTTGAGCCTGTCGTGAATCAGTTTCACTTTCTGTTCAGACTCCTTAATCAGATCCGGTCCAAACAACTGACGGTCTCCAACTTCATCCCAAGACAATGGGGTCCTGCACCTCCTTCTGTACAAGGCTTCGAAAGGGGCCATCTTCAAACTGGATTGATAACTGTTGTTGTAAGAGAACTCTGCATATGGCAAATTCTCGTCCCAACTAGATTCGTAATCTAGCGCACAAGCTCTCAGCATATCCTCCAGAATCTGATTGACTCTCTCGGTGTGTCCATCTGTCTACGGATGGAAGGCTGTACTAAACTCTAGTCTGGTACCCAAAGTTTCATGCAACTGATTCCAGAACTTTGAGGTAAATTGGGTTCCTCTATCTGATACAATGCTCTTTGGAACTCCATGCAGACATACGATTCTGGTCATGTATATCTTTGCCAACTTTGCACTGGTATAGGTAGTCTTCACTGGAATGAAATGGGCTACCTTTGTCAAACGATCGACTACAACCCATATTGAGTCATAGCCTGAACGAGTTCTGGGTAATCCTGTAATAAAATCCATGCCTAACTTATCCCACTTCCATTCGGGTATCGGCAATGGCTGTAGCAATCCTGCTGGCTTCTGATGCTCTGCCTTTACTCTCTGACATACATCACAAACTGCTACATACTCCGCAATATCCTTCTTCATTCCGGTCCACCAGAAAGTATCCTTCAAATCCAAATACATTTTGGTATTTCCTGGGTGAATCGAATATGGTGAATCATGTGCCTCTAGCAGAATTAACTTCCTGATCTCCGAATCATTAGGCACATAAACACGGTCTTCAAACCATAGGGTATCGTGCTCATCCTCACGAAATCCCTTAGCTTTTCCTTTGCTCATTTTCTCCTTAATAGAGGCAATCTCCTTGTCAGTCCTTTGAGCTTCTCTGATCTTATCCATCAAGGTAGACTGAATCTCCAATGCTGCTACATAGCCTCTCGGAACTATCTCCAAACATAGCTCACGAAGGTTTTCAGCTAACTCCCTTGGTAAATCTCCCGTCATTAGGGTGTTGACGTGGCTTTTACGGCTCAACGCGTCAGCTACTACGTTAGCCTTTCCGGGGTGATAATGTAATCTCATATCGTAATCCTTGATGAGCTCCAACCATCTTCTTTGCCTGAGATTTAACTCTTTCTGCGTGAAAATATACTTCAAACTCTTGTGATCCGTGTACACCTCACAATGGTTTCCAATGATAAAATGTCTCCAAGTTTTCAATGCATGCACTACAGCTGCTAACTCCAAATCATCCGTGGCATAATTCAACTCATGAGGCTTAAGCTGTCATGAGGCATAGGAAACAACTCTTCCTTCCTGCATAAGCACTGCTCCAAGTCCTCGACGTGAAGCGTCGCAATACACCTCATAATCCTTGGTCTGATCTGGCAAAATCAGCACATGTGATGTAACCAAACGTTTCTTCAATTCCTGGAAACTGGCCTCACATTCCTCAGTCCATATGAACTTGGTATCCTTTTTCAACAACTCCGTCATAGGCTTCGCAATCTTTGAGAAATTCTCAATGAATCTCCGGTAGTATCCTGCGAGTCCAAGAAAACTCCGGATCTCTCCAACTGTTGTTGGCGCTTCCCAATTGGTCACGGTATCAACTTTAGTGGGATCTACTGCTATACCTTCTCCCGATATAACGTGTCCGAGAAATCCAACTTCCTTCAACAAAAACTCACATTTGCTAAACTTGGCATATAATTGATGTTCTCTGAGTTTACCAAGCACCAAACGCAAATGTTCCTTATGCTCCTCTTCATTCTTTGAGTAAACCAAGATATCATCAATGAACACTACCACGAATTTATCCAGAAACTCCATAAACACCTTGTTCATCATGTTCATGAAATATGCTGGTGCGTTAGTCAGACCAAATGACATAACGGTATACTCGTACAGCCCATACCTGGTGGTAAAAGCCGTCTTAGGTATATCCTGTTCTCGAATCTTCAACTGGTGGTATCCTGATTGCAGATCGATCTTGGGAAATACCTTAGCTCCTTGCAATCGATCAAACAGATCATTGATCATCGATAGTGGGTACTTGTTCTTGATGGTTACTTCATTCAATCCTCGATAATCAGCAACCATCCTTAACGATCCATCCTTCTTCTCCACTAGAAGTACTGGCGATCCCCAAGGTGAAGAACTTGGGCGAATATATTCTTTATCCAGTAACTCCTTAGTCTGCTTCTTAATCTCCACCAAATCCTTTGCGGGCATCCTATATGGTCTCTTAGATATTGGCCCTGTGTCTGGCAAAAGTTCAATCAAAAACTCAATATCTCTATCTGGTGGCATGCCTGGCAACTCCTCTAGAAATACATCAAGGAAATCTTTCACCACTGGTACTTCCTCCTGCACAACTCCTGTTAAACAATTTACTTGAGTCCTTTTTGGCACATGCCGTGATACATACTTGATCCTTCTTCCTTCTGGGTGGTAAGCAAAATTGACTTACTGGCACATTCAATATTCCCTTCATACTTTGACAACCAATCCATGCCTAATATCACATCCAATCCTTGAGATTCCAACACTATTAGGTCTGAGGGAAATACGTAGTTACCAATCCTTAATGGTAACCGGTCACACCATAGGCTAGCCATATACTCTGCTCCAGGCAAGGTTACTAACATGGGTGACCTAAGGGCTTGGGTTGGTAGTTTATACTTATCCACAAATCCCCTTGATATGTATGAATGCGATGCACCAGTATCAAAAAGAACGAGTGCAGTAAATGATTTAACCAAAAACTTACCAATTACTGCATCCGACTGCTCTTCAATCTCCTCCACGTTAACGTGGTTCACCTGTCCCCTGTTGAAAGGGTTCGGCTTCTTCCTAGAGCTTCCATTGCCATTACCATTCTGTGATTCAGGACTGGCATAATGTCCGGTCTTCTGGCACTTAAAAAAAGTGACTTGGCTCAGGTCTTTCTTGGCTGGGGTTGATGGGTTGGTGCGGTTCTGGCCGTTGCTTCCTCCATTCCCATTACCAGTCTTGGGGCCATTGTGATTGTGCGAGCTACCTCCTCCATGGGTATGCTGGAAATGTCCTCCCGGTCTAGGGGTAAAACATGGCTTCTGCTGAGCTCCAGAATTGTACTTCCCTTGTCCATACTTCCTCTTGCGGTTCTCGATCTGCTGCTGATTCCCTTCAATCATGAGAGCACGATCTACCAACTCCTGGTAGTTGTTGAAGGTTGCTACCATCAACTGCATGCTCAACTCATCATTCAGTCCTTCCAGAAACTTCTCCTATTTAGCTGCATCCGTAGCAACGTCATCTGGGGCATAACGTGCTAACTTACTAAATTCCTCCACATACTGGCCAACTGTCCGTCCTCCTTGGCGTAAGTTGCGAAACTCTCGCTTCTTCATGGCCATAGCTCCTGCTGAAACATGGGCAGTACGAAAAGCCTGCTGAAACTGGTCCCACGTGAAAGTGTCAATAGGGAAAGTGGTTGTGAAATTCTCCCACCATGAGGCTGTGGGTCCTTCAAGCTGATGTGTGGCAAACTTCACCTTTTCCACATCTGTGCATCTTGCTATGGTCAACTCTCTAGCTGTCTTGCGGAGCCAATCATCTGCTACTATCGGCTCGGTGCTACCGGAAAACACCGGCGGATTCAACCTAAGAAAACGGGCTAAGTGATCAGCAGGTGGTGGTGGTGGTGGGTTGTTGTTGTTGTTGTTGTTGTTCCCCTGATTCTGATTCTGGACTAGTATCTTCATCAATGTGTTCTGCTGCTGGATCAACTGAGTGAGCTCCGGTGGGAAGGTAAATCCGGGGTCACGTCTCGGAGGCATCTGAGGGTTTAGAAAAGATGAGATTTAAGAATAGAGGGGGCCTAAAGAGAAAACACTACCCATATGCACATGAGGCAAAACCAAACAATTCACTTCATTCAATCAATCAAACAAGGGCATACAATCGATCTAACTATCGCAAAAGTGCTCGGACTACTATATTTACATGGTGGACTACTACTACTGTTGGGGTGGTCTACTAGAAATATTCTTCGGTTGCAGACTCCATGATATCTGCTCCAGCTTCATCAACATAGTCATCATCGCTATCATCTGGATCCGAGTTGGTGTCGTCGATGATGATGTAGTCTTCCGGGCAAATCTCCTTGGGTTCTTCGTCTTCTTCTACTAGTGTAGGGTCTCCCATGAATATTCCAATCTTCTTGATCAGATCGTCATTCTTTTCCACTAATACTTTGATTTCCTCTTCATAATCTTCACGTGTAGCCTTGAGTTCTTCCTCCAGTTCCTTGATTCTTGTCCTTGCTTTCTTCAGATCTATCATGTCTGCGCACATCTGGTTCTCCTGACGTCGAATGTGCTGGTTTAACTCCTGGATAAAAGCTGCAATTCATCTATCCTTCCTGGTGCTGATCATCTCCCAATGCTCATCTCGGCGCCCACAAATCTGGTAGATAGTATCCTTGAGATCATTGCGGTAAACTTCTCCAATGCGTCCCATGGCAATGTGAGTTGCCATGCTCTTTCCTAGACTCCAAGTTGGTGCATCAAAAGAAAACTCTATGGACTCAGTGACTGGCATGAACGTCCTTCCTAGAACTTGAACTTGAATCATCCAGCGATCTTCTTCAGGTAATGTGGCGTTGTAGGTTCCGGTGAAGCTTGGTACTCCTATGTTCAGGTATCTAGTGACTTCCTTCAAGTGACGTCCAAAGGGTGTATCTTCATCCGGTTGTATGAACTTGTTCCTTGCATCCGCCATCCTAAAAGAGTAGAAAATATGAGAGGTCAGAAGGAGAAGAGTAAGTAGTGATCTAGGGCTTTAGCTTAGTGGCCGTGTCCTACAGTCAGCGTGTGCTCTGATACCATCTTGTAGCGACCAGACCTCAAACGGTCCAATCTCTATGCTCTGGTGTCATCCCTGGATCAGTAATGCTGACACCACATAGTACTTGAAGGATTTATAACAGAGTAGCAATCACACACTTATTACATCGAGTGTCTCAAAAGAGAACTTATTACAATAAATATGGCTTAAGGCCATCTAATAACGATAACAGCGGAAGGCTTGGAAGATAAGTGAGTCCATCAACTCCAACGGCATCACTGAGTATAGAACCACGACCTAAAGGCACCTTAATCGTCGTCTGAAAAGTCTGCAACATTAACGTTGCATCCCGAAACGGGTCAGTACATGGAATATGCTGGCAATGTAACACATAGAGAATGATAAAAGAATAAGGCTATTCTATATGCATATTTTCCTGGTGGAAATCTCTATGGTTACAGTTTTGCGTAAAGCCAATTTTTCCCTACTGCAAAGGAATAAATTTATTTAACTATCATGGTAGTTGTTAAACATTGAGAATAGTTGACAACATTCTCAATCCCAATTAAGCATCATCATTAAACAAAACCCAACAAAATTAATTTTAGAGTAACATGATGAGATTCACATGATAATCCAAGTACTAGATACTCAAGATGTCCATAACCGGGGACACGACTAACCATGATTAGTTTATACACTCTGCAGAGGTTTGCACACTTTTCCCCACAAGACTCGATCTCCTCCATTGGTTTTCTCGCACTGCATGGTGTTTGAGAAACGGATGACCGAGACATAGTCTTTCAGAAGCGCTAGCACCTTACGAACGGGTAGACCGTACCAACCTACATCCCCTAAATCTGCTAGTCTACCACTATAAGAGTTTGCACGACTTAGTCAACTATGCTAGAGCCCATAGTAGCTTGTGGCTGCACACGGAAGTTTCTAGTATGAATAATCTCATGATCCCTTTGAGCCTGGGTGGTGGTCCAAAAGAAAACAGGCAATTGCTGGGATACCCAGGTGCCTCAATCCACCCAGATGTGTGTTTAGGTTGCCACCTTAAATAAACCATTAATTAACAAAGCTCACATCTGTCATGGATACACTCACCCAATCCACGTCTACTAGCATAGCATAGCAACAATAAGCAAACGTAGAGTAACTCCCAAAGGTTTGATAATAAACAGGTAATAGGTTCTACCTCAACTACTCCCCAACCCACAATTTAATTAGATCCTAATCATGCAATGTGTGAGGATTGGTCTAATGCAATAAAACTGGGTAGTAGGAGGTATGATCAAAGTGTTACTTGCCTTGCTGATGATCCGGGAAACCTAGCGATTCGAAGTAGCAAGCGGCGCACTCCGGGTACTCTATCGCAAACAAACAAACAAACAAACATACAATAAGTACTCAACTAATGCACTGGTAAAACTCGAACAAGAGAACTAACCAGAAAGTTCAACTTAAGAACTCCGGTTGGCAAAAAGAATCAAAACGAACGAAGCAACGAAAGACAAGCGGCAAGAGAAACAAGCTTCGTTTACTATTCTGGGTCTAAGGCAATTTTTATAATGGCAAAAACTTGTTTGAGTTGGTTAAACGGAAAGAGTGTTTCAAGATGAAACTCCAGGCGCTTGAATCGCCTGATTCCGATAAACGAGCGAAAAGTTAAACTAGAACGAACATCAGATCAGAGATCGCGATCAGAAAAGCCGCAGATTTAATCCGAGAAAAAGAAAAACGACGAACAGTTAACGAACGAACGTTCGTTAACAGAAACTAAACGAAAAACGCGTTCGTTAAAATGAACGGACGAACGGGCGCTCGCTAAATAAATAAAACGAAAAAACCGATCTATTTATTTTAAAAAATGGAACTAGGGTTTAAAAAAAACAAATCGTTTTTTTTCCAAAAACCGATCGGCGACTACCTCGGCGACGGCGGCTCTCCGGCGGGGCTCCGAAAGGCGGCGGGGTGAGGAGAGGGCGGCGGGGCAGTGGTGGCGGCGACTCGGCGGCGTGGCGGCTTGCGGCAGCGCGGGCAGCGGCAGGCGGCGCGGGGCGGCCGGGTGAGGAGAGGGCGGTGGCGGGGCGGTTACTCGGGGCTCCAGGGGGGCCCCGGGGTGGCTATATAAAGGAGGGGCGTTGACTTGGGGAGGGGGTCGGCGGTGCAGGGCGGCTCCGGCTCGGACTCCTCCTCGAGTCCGGCGAGGAAGGCGGCGGCGGCTTGGGCCGGCCTGGCTCAGCTGGGCCCTTGGCCCAGTCGGGCGCGGGTTTTTTTAAACAATTTCGCTGCGCCTAAGAAAAAAATCTAGAAAAATAAATAAAAATCTAAAAATGCCAAAACAAATTTTCTCCGTCTAAATAAAATATTTAGAATAGGATGAACTTTTTTTGGCTCTAAATGCAATTTTTGAAAACGTGCAATTTTTCCTAAATTCGAATAAAATAGCAAATAAAACCAAAATAAAATCTTATTTGATTTTTTATTAAATCCACAATATTTCTTTATTTTGGGAAAGTCATTTTGTTCCCTCTCTCATATTTTTATAATAGAAATAATTGAAGATAAAATAAACAAAATCAAATGATCCTATCTTCAAAATTTGAGAAAAACTCAAATATGAAAATAACGAAATCCCCAACTCTCTCTGAGGGTCCTTGAGTTGCGTAGAATTTCTAGGATCAACCATAAAAGCAATAAAATATGATATGCAATGATGATCTAATGTATAACATTCCAAATTGAAAATTTGGGATGTTACAGGAATCCGCAAGATGCAAGTTTAGAGAGCAATCATCAAAATTATGGAAATCTAGCAAATCACACAAAGTCTTGGGAATAGTAGAGACACTAGCACCCAAATCACACAAAGCATAAAACTCATGATTTTTAATTTTAATTTTAATAGTTGGTTCCCACTCATCATAGAGTTTTCTAGGGATAGAAACTTTCAACTCAAGTTTTTCTTCATAAGATTGCATCATGTCATCAACAATATGTTCGATGAAGGATTTATTTTGACTATTAGCATGTGGAGAATTTAGCACGGATTGCAACAAGGAAATACAATCAATTAAAGAGCAACTTTCATAATTAAATTCCTTGAAATCCAATATAGTGGGTTTAGCAACATCTAGATTTTTATTTCTTTCAATCCCACTTTCATCAATTTCATCATTAAGTTCTAAATACTCCGAATTTTTAGAATGCCTTCTAGGTAAAGGAAGATCATATTCAATTTCATCAAGATTCATATTGCAAAACAAAGATTTAATAGGGGACACATCAATAACTTTTAGATCTTCATCTTGATTTTCATATGAATCCGGTTTAGCAGACATCTTATTAACTAAGGTGGCTTGCATATCTGAAATTTCAGCAGTCATCTTTTCTAGACGAGCAATTTGGGATCTTATACCGTCAAATTCTTTAGACATATCATCTAGCTCTTTATTCATATAACTCATAAAACTTTTTTGTTCCTTAAGCTCGTTTCTAAAGAAATTATTATGCTCAAATTGCAACACCATAAACTTCCTAACGTTGATTTCGATCTCCTCTAACCTTTTGAGGTGGAGATCACCAAATCTCAGTTGAGCCATTACGACAAACAAGCAATCTAACACACGGGCAAACAAAAAGCAAGCGGGCAAAAAGAGGCAAATAGAGAGGGAGGATAGAGAGAGAGGGCGAATAAAACGACAAGGGTGAATTGGGGGGAGAGGAAAACGAGAGGCAAATGGCAAATAATGTAATGCGAGAGATAGGGATTGTGATGGGTACTTGGTATGTTGACTTTTTGCGTAGACTCCCCGGCAATGGCGCCAGAAATCCTTCTTGCTACGTCTTGAGCTTGCGTTGGTTTTCCCCGAAGAGGAAGGGATGACGCAGCAGAGTAGCGTAAGTATTTCCCTCAGTTTTTGAGAACCAAGGTATCAATCCAGTAGGAGGCCACGCTCAAGTCCCTCGTACCTGCACAAAGCGATAGCTACTCGCAACCAACGTGATTAGGGGTTGTCAATCCCTTCACGGTCACTTACGAGAGTGAGATCTGATAAATATAATATTTTTGATATTTTTGGTATAAATATGCAAGGTAAAAAGTAAAGGCAAAGTAAAAAAGCAAAGCAAGATTAAAGTGATGGAGATTGATATGATGAGAATAGACCCGGGGGCCATAGGTTTCACTAGTGGCTTCTCTCAAGAGCATAAGTATTCTACGGTGGGTGAAAAATTACTGTTGAGCAATTGATAGAATTGAGCATAGTTATCAGAATATCTAGGCATGATCATGTATATAGGCATCACGTCCGTGACAAGTAGATCGAAACGATTCTGCATCTACTACTATTACTCCAGTCATCGACCGCTATCCAACATGCATCTAGAGTATTAAGTTAAAAACAGAGTAACGCCTTAAGCAAGATGACATGATGTAGAGAGATAAATTCATGCAATATGAAATAAACCCCATCTTGTTATCCTCGATGGCAACGATGCAATACGTGCCTTGCTGCCCCTTCTGTCACTGGGTAAGGACACCGCAAGATCGAACCCAAAGCTAAGCACTTCTCCCATGGCAAGAACTACCAATCTAGTTGGCCAAACCAAACGGATAATTCGAAGAGACTTGCAAAGATAACCAATCATACATAAAAGAATTCAGAGAAGATTCAAATATTATTCATAGATAGACTTGATCACAAACCCACAATTCATCGGTCTCAACAAACACACCGCAAAAAGAAGATTACATCGTATAGATCTCCACAAGAGAGGGGGAGAACTTTGTATTGAGATTCAAAGAGAGAGAAGAAGCCATCTAGCTACTAACTATGGACCCGAAGGTCTGAGGTAAACTACTCACACTTCATCGGAGGGGCTAGGATGATGTAGAAGCCCTCCATGATGACGGCCCTCTTCCGGCGGAGCTCCGGAACAGGCCCCAAGATGGGATCTCGTGGATACATAAAGTTGCGGCGGTGGAATTAGGTTTTTTGGCTCCTCTTCTGATCGTTTGGGGGTACGTAGGTATATATAGGAGGAAGGAGTACGTCGGTGGAGCACCGAGGGGCCCACGAGGCAGGGGGCGCGCCCTAGGGGGGGGCACCCCCCACCCTCGTGACCTCCTCTTTGACCCCTTGGAGTAGGGTCCAAGTCTCGTGGATCACGTTCGGTGAGAAAATCACGCTCCCGAAGATTTTATTCCGTTTGATATTCTGTTTCTCCGAAACACTAAAATAGGCAAAAAAAAACAGCAATTCGGGGATGGGCCTCCGGTTAATAGGTTAGTCCCAAAAATAATGTAAAAGTGGAAAATAAAGCCCAATATAGTCCAAAACAGTAGATAATATAGCATGGAGCAATCAAAAATTATAGATACGTTGGAGACGTATCAATTCACATCATTGCATATTACAGCTTATAATGTGTAAACTAAGGAGAAGGCATTTCAACAAATTAGAAGCAATGAAAGCTAGACACCATATGAAAGATGCAACGAATATCACTCTACCAAGTTAAAACTGTCTCGTCATAAGTGCCATTTCAACAAATTAGTAATACAAGCTAGAAAAGAATGTGAGATGTAACCTATATCACACTCTGAAGTCAAACGTGTCTTATGATAAGTGATTGTTGCAGGTTACACAACAGTAGTAATTTGATGTAAGAACATGGTGTGATAGACAGATATTGTATGTTCTAGAAACAGGAACACATGTCTTATTCAAGTATAATGTGTAAAGTAAGCAGATGGAATTCAAAAAAATTAGAAGCAATACAAGCTAGACATCACACATAACATGCAACCACATATAACAGTGCCAAGTTAGAGGGAGCACCGGTGATGCTGCACTAGGGGAGACGTGCTCATCATAAACACAGCTTTGTTGAGTGTCTATGCATGTGTTGTCTTGGAAATCATCTTGGGGGTGTGGAGGAGTAGAAACTGTACCTTTATCCGCTGCCTTGCTAACTTCCTTCCGCTTTGTTGATTTTGAATTGTCAAGTAAAACCGACAAGAAAAAGCAATAAAATTCTCTCTTCAGAACTCATTCATGCATGATACTGACAATCACTACTTTGATGTAAGGCAAACACATGATACCAGGATGGAATATGTACGAATAACAAGACGACATGGAATGTTCACAACTGTTTGTGTAAACTAAGCAGAAACCATTCCAGCAAATAAGAAGCAATGCAAGCTAGACACCACATGAAAGATGCAACCAATATGACTCTGCCAAGTTAAAAGCATCCCATCATAAATGGAATTTCAACAAATTAGAAGCAGCATATGCTATAAATCATATGAAAGATGCAACTAATATCGCACTGCATATACTAAAGGTGTCTCGTCATGTTGATTGATGCGGGATACAAAGAAAACAATAGTTTTATGTAAGGACATGCTTAATAGACAGATGTACTATGTACTAAATATAGGAAGGCATGCCACATTAACAGGTATAATGTATAAGCTAAGCAGACTAGCACATGCAGTTTAACCAGATTGGAAGAATTACAATCTAGACACCATATGCAACATGCAACCACATATCACGCTGCCAAGTTAGAGCAAGCACCTGCGATGCTAGTGTAGGGGAAATGCTGTAATCAACTACAGAGCTACGTTCACTATCTTCATCTAGCATTTCTGTTTCTTGAGAATCATGTCGGGAGACTGACGCTGCATTCTTTAAATGAGGAGTAGTCCCCTTGCCTGCCTGCCTCGTCATAAGTGATTGATGAGGGATACACAAGAACATTAGTTTGATGTAAGAACATGGTTAATACACAGATGTACTAGTATGTACCAAAAACAGAAAGGCATGTCATATTCAAAGGTATAATGTGTAAGCTAAGCAGATGCAATTTAACCAAATTGGAAGCAATACAAGCTAGACATCCGGCTGGAGTGGTGAGCATGATCATCTAGGACCCGAGAGCCTGGTGGGAGGCGGGCTGCTTCGCCACCATCACAGCTTTTTAGTTGGCTTCCAGGCGATGCCTATCTTTGCTGGGCTTGTCACTGGCTCGGCCAGTGCCCTGACTAGCTATTTGTCTTCTGGTGCTCACGGGATGGTGGTTCATGTAAAAAAATATCTTTCCTTATCTTACCGACTTCGGCCTTTCGAATACAAGCTAGACACCATATGGAACATGCAACCACATATGACACCGCGAAGTTAAAGCAAGCACCTGGGATGGTGGTTCATTGCGAGCGAGGTCATCAACTCCAGAGATACGTTTACCGTCTCCATCTGCTGACACTGCACCCATTATAGCGCTGAAATGTGTCTTGCCTACCCGCACACCAAACTGGAGCGACTTCTCTCTTTTCTTTTTGGCTTCTCTCATGGCGGCAGAGTCTGAAATACCCTTGCATAAAAACACAACAGTGAGAGTAAGGGTGAAGTGTGTGCAGAACTAGTGCACTGTAAAAGTAGCAGATAGCAGGTGGCTAAAAAATAAATGACAGGAGACATATGATAGCTCTACAACATTGCATGGCAAACAAAATTAGATTCTACTATCTATGATTTTGTAATATATGAGCACAGGAAATGCAGGTACTCCTCTAGCACACCACCACATGTGGTCATATCTAAGATAATAGTCAACTGAAAATAAATAGGTCAGTCGATTTTTTTAATGAACCGTCCGATCTATAAGGAACGGGCAAATGTCCTTCATCTACCTCCCGCCAGTCACTGTTGACGATCTTTCTCGAACCGCCAGCGACCACCGGCCCAGACCCCTGCCTCCGCCGCCCCGCCCTCCCATCGACCTCACACCACCGCTGTGGTTGGCAGCGCCCCCAGGCCATCCCTTTAATCCCGGCCGACCTCCAGATCGGGCGCCAGTAGCTCTAGGCCGCACACGCCCCTAAGATAAACACCAAGGCGCTGCTTCCCTGGCGTAATAGGCGTACTAGTGCCTGCTATGCCGGGGAATGCTTCTGTTAATTTGGAATCAAGTGTCCAGAAATTGAAATTCAGGGGGGCGACGGACCTCTAGCTAAGGTGAAATAGTATATGAGGAGAAACCTTGTGCATCACGAGTTACTAGGAACATCTAGTATCAAGAAGAAGCGGTCAACTAGTGTCTTCTGTGGGATGAATACCGTGCAAGCAGAGACGTAAGATTTGCACGAATAAGGGAAGAGGAGTACCTTTTTCGGTTGCCGGCGTGGTCACCTCCACAAGTCGCACCGATTTTCCTCTTTTTATCGGGGAAACCGATGTTCTGGAGGGTGCAGGCTTGGATGAACCCATGGCCAAATTGTTGACTGTGTTGCCGTGGCCGTATGTCGGCGGAGGGGAAGCAGATCCGAGGCGGCGAAGGACGGCGTAGCAGGAACAGCTCCGGTGCGGTGGAGGGTGGCGAAGTTGGAGCGACAGCGGTGAGGCGCAGGACGGCGTGGTTGAAATGGCTCGGGTACAGACGGCTCGGCCTCGGCTTCAACTACTAGCCGTGGAGGGCATTGCGGTTGAGATTGCGGTGGACGACGACGTCGGGGTATCGGCTCCGGCGTTACGGAGGAGGGCGGCGATTGATGGGTAGGATGGGGTGGCAGACGGAGCACGCCGGGGTTTCGCGGCTGGTGGAGAGGTAGTTTTGGTGCCCACGGAGTACGAATGGGGAATCGGACGGGTGGGGGGGGGAACCATGTTTCGGTCTGGGGCGCGCTTGTTTTTTGCTTTTTTGAACAAAAATGGGACGCACTTGTTTGAAATTTGGGGAAAGTACAAACTTTGCCCCCCTCTTAAATTTCGGACCTACTATGGGTCGGGGGTAGGATGGTAATCCCACGTGTCCCAAATAGTGGGTGGGAGCAATTTCGGCCGCGCGCATGTGTGCTTAGGCGGCCATTGTGTATGAATGTTTTTCGGATGCGGTTGCGTGGCGTCTAGATGAAGCTACAAACCTACCCCGGTTTAGACCTTTGGACGTCGGGCCGGTAGGTTTCACGGGTCGGAGTTATTAGAAAAGTAATTTCCTTGTACTACCAAACATTGGTCTCATGCGGTTTCGGGCGAGTAGAGGCTCTTTTGACGCTTCGTTCGAAATTTTGAAACACAAGCATTCACGTTTAGATTACTCTTGAACTATGAGGATTGACCTAAATATACAATGTTATATTTGATCTTGTATGTTTGAAAACCTCATTAAATTATCCGCTTCTTTTTGAAATTTTGACACTTGAAAATCCTATAACTACGATTATTTTGGAATGGAGGAGCTAAATTTGAATCTATTTTGTACACGACTACATATGCTATTATGTACAAAATCAGAGCAAATATTGGTGCCCCCATAATTTAGGTATGGTTTACAAATGCCATGATATCAAATTCAAATAATTGAATGGACTTCATGTTGAATTCGATTTTTTAAACCACCTTAAGTTGAATTCAAATGTATGCTAGTTCATAGGTAGTAGCTATTTATAATGTCCATTGTGTAACTTTCGTATGTATAATGTGCTTTACACACACAACATGAACTATACTCACGTTTATATTCGATTGCTAAAGCGATGCATTGTCTGGAGTTCAAAATACTAACTATGTGGATCAATTGTGTCGAATAATAACATAGACATGCTCAAATTCGATAGAATCTAGATGTCTGATGGATCAATGACCGCTCCTTACGCGAATTGCAAATATCATGATCCCATCCTAATATTTGGATACAATTTATATCTTTAATCAATGTGTAGAGCAGTCTTTTACGTGTAGTTTCACTCTCCATCGGTGGTCTCTCACACATGCTCACACACTCTCTCCCGAGGTGTCTTTCTCGCACACATGCTCTAGATATAACCCTCCCTCCCTCTCGTAACCATTTACAACTGTTTTCACTAACCTTTATCACAAGCACTCTTCCTCTCGCAAACATACACACGCACAATCCTCATCGACCCTTTCTATATACATGGACGTGCCTACGTGTCTTATGTACGCACATTATCTTTACGCCTATCTCTCACGCATTGTCTCACACCTCTCTTCCTAATCGACGAGTATTATTCTAGCAGAGCATTCTGTAGGATGCCCCTTAAAGTTAGGTTGGATGAATAGTAATATCAGAGATAAAGGGGTTACCTTAGTCCGAGAACCTAGGGTTAAAATCCTAGCCGGCTTTGTCAGTGGACACAGAGTCCTTCACAATTCTGCTATCTTTGTCTTGTACGACTAGTCATCCATGGGTCTTCCTAAATGCATCACGGGCCGACCAATGTGGCACAGGACGGAACAGAACGAAGGGCCTCACCTCGACCCACCGGACCTCACGCGGTGACACACCCTCTGCCCCCACGTCTCATTATCTTCTCACACCCACACATACCAACACAAACACCACACACACAGAAAATTTCTCCTGGTGCCTCTATTCCCTCCCCCCTTGCATATACACACTCAAGGGAATGGAATCTCTTATCGTGACGTCATATTCGTCTCTCTCTCTAGACCACTCTTATTTCTCGTGCTATCTCTCCCACGCCCCCCCCGTCGGCCCCTCTATCCATGCCTCTCTCGAATACGTAATACACACACATACCTCTCTAGGCCCCGCCAAATGCATCAACTACACATTCACACATGTTACATCACGTACCCCATTGATCTAAAAATCCCTCTCTTCACGTTTATTTCGCATACAACATTCCTTTTGAATAAAGGGTGGCCAAAAAATTATTTTAGAGTGTCTACATATATACAACATTACAAAGTTATATGGAGGAGTACGAACGCTAATTTGCATTGCATGGTGCCCACAATGATATTTATTCCGCACTATGAATTTATATATTTTATACTATATACAAAGTTAGTCATAATAAAGAGAAACGAAGAGCATCTCTCTCTCCATCGCATACCCCTTTCACGTATGCACACAAAACTATCTCCAGGTCCTCTAAAAGTAGGCCCCCAGAAAATTCACGCATGTTTCATCTTTCTCTCGCGATATATGCAATGACGATCATTGTATTTGAAGCGAAAGCACGATACGTACATTGGACTTCAGAATCCACTCATTATGTTCACCATTTACATTTAGTGGTTATTATGCAGTCACGGGCTCACCGTACAACTCTGTATTTGCTCATGACATGACTAGTTGACCAGTTAAACGCTCCACGTGGCACCTCTAGTGTTGCATCACATTATCTCACTACCATCGTGCCCACCTGTTGACTTGTATCCACTCTACATCTACACTCCTATAAAATACATAAAATACACTCATATAAAAAAATAGAGGTGGTGATGATGGTGTTCCTGCCATCCTGCAATATAGGCCGTCTGATTTATATCTGACGGATAGGAAAGAAACTATGGCAATTTTGCAAAAAGGTACCCACACACCTCTCCACATTTGCAAATAAGGCCTTACCTCGTTCATCCTTTTCTCTCACAAGATAAACAAGTCATACAAATGCATCTTGATGTTACATGCAACGCACGGGCATCTTGCTAGTAAGAATGAAAACAAACGACAAAAAAATATTTGGACGGTGGTTCGAAGCCATGACCGCGGGCACAACGGACAAGGTGGCCTTGTATTGGTATGCTGAGCCGTCTGTTTTAACACACAGGAGCTGGTGTGGTGATTATACACACACGCACGCATGCACACGAACTGCATCCATGCAACACTCACACAAACACATGCACCCATGCACGCATGCAACACTCACACGTACACACGCAGCCACGCATGCACGCACGCAACACTCACACACACACACGCACGCACGCATGCATGCACACACCAGTACACCACACGACCAACACACACTCTCACGCTCAAGTGCTCAACCTACACATGCATGCGCACACATCAGGCCCTGACATACACATACACAACCAGGTGATTCCCGCGCACGGGTTGGAGCCTTGTCGCGCCTGCGTAAATTTGTGTTTATCTGACCTTTTGCCTATGCGAACTGATAGGTGGGACCCACAACGAACGTGGTCAATTTAACTAGTCAACATGGCGCCACGCAGACTATTTGGCCGGTCAACAGAGTGCAATCCGATGCTGAGCTGTGAACAAGTGACCGTATAATCACTGCAAAACGTATATAGTGACCGTAATCAACTTATTCTGAAGTTCGGTGACCGTATTACACTTTTCTCTCTGTAGGCCCTCCAAAACTACATCTCTACACGTTCTCGCATGTTACATCTAACAACTATGCAATACAGCACTACTACTACAATCTAACACAATAAATCATGTGTTTTTAGTTTTACTAGATATCATATTGTTACTTATAATTATTCAGTTTGCATACATTAAAATTGCCTTTGAAATGTATGGCCAGTATCATCTACCGCGCGGGAAAAATCCCGCCCTTTCCTGTTTAATCGGGTTTGTATCGATGAATCATGCGAAACAACAAAACTATAGTACTATACAGTACAAGTGACAGTTCACTGGGCCGTCGTGTCGTCTACTCCTCCATCGTAAGAGTGGAGCGCTCGCTTTCATAAATCTTCTAGTCCCTTTCGCCTACATGTGGGACATCAAGCTACCGGGTCCACGTGCCATACCGGAATACAGTGGAGAGCAGCCAGGGTGAAGCACCCCAGTCATGGCGCCAGCGTAGTAATGAGCAATGAGGTGTCAAATCACAAAGCTGCACCTTTCCCGTAGTTAAGTTGAAGGGACGAAGCAACCATCATTTCACTCGTTGTTGAATCCGCTTCTCCCTCATCTTCTTTAACTTAACCATGTGTTGCTTCTGCCGTTGTTCTGCCTCATGTGGGACGCGGATCAGCTTGGTAAAGCACTGACACGTGGGACCACATGTTAGCAAACCGCCAGGACAACGTCCTCCAAAAATAAGAAACCCCCCCCGCCATCCGCGCGGCAAAATCACCTCCTTTTTACTAATCTCGATTCTATAATTTTTTAGATCAATATAATTGAGATTTGTATAGATAGCACACAGGAGCAAAACCAAGTGGTACGGTTAAGGGCATCCACAATGTGTAGCCAAATGTGAAAATAGCTTTTGGCATCATGGGAACCATTATGGACGGTGTTGCCAAAGCCAAAAAGATAGAACCGAAGCTCTCTGATTGATTGATTGAAGGAATAGAAAAATACAACGTCTCTCCTCTTTCTCCCATGCTTGGACGCATGTAGTACAGTATAGAGCATAGAGTCTACTCCCCTGTCCCTTCTATCACAAATCACAAAGCAGCGAGGCATCAAATCACAAAAGCATGGACGAAGCAACCATCATTTCACTCTTCGCTAACTCCGCTTCTCCATCGTCTTCCTCGAGAAGCCATCTCACCGCATTAGTTATAGTAGTACTAGTAAAGGACTTCCTGGATGCAAATAAGGCGGTTGTCTCAGCTTGTAGGCGGCACTTGCGAACGACTTACCATGGTCTCCCTCAATGGTGTTCTCCATCGAACGCACTTTGCCAAACCACCAAAAAAATATCGTCGACGTCACCGCAATGGGGAAGGAAGTCAAATATAGTTACTACTTCCTCCTTCCATCTATACAGGGCCTAATGCATTTTTCAAGGCTGCCTTTGACTATTGATAAGATTAATAATACATGAGATATATAATGTGAAAATTATATCATTGGAAGCTTCTTTCACGTACGAATTTGATGGTATGCTTTGTGTAACTTGCATGTCATATATTATTGCTCCAAAACTTGGTCAAAGTTAGTCTCAAAAAACATATTAGGCCCTATATAGATGGAAGGAGGGAGTACCTCCATTTTTTTTGTACACAAGGCCAGTATATCAAAATTACAATTTGCAAAGGGCCACTAACACTAATCGAGGCAAAATTGATGGGGTTAGAAACCAAGGACATTAATATCCCCTACATGCATGCGGAAGTGAGAAGGTTGGTTTGCATGGCGCTGCATTAATCAAGCGATGAGGAGTGAGATGGTTAGCTCTTTGGTCTTTGGAGAAAAAATACGCATTAATTGACACGTGAAACGAGGATTTGTATTGATTAAATCCCGCGAAGGAAAACCCAGCCTTTCTTTTTTAACACTAGTACTCCTAGTACGTACGTACTTATCCTGTTTGGGTCTAGGCCTTGCATTGCCAAACTTCGCCACACATTTTTTCCAATCTTGCCTAAAGTTTTCAAAATGAGAAGGAGGTACACTTGCGCACGGCTATTGTGGTCGCACCGCACCCTCACACGGTCGCTCCTGCATGCCGCGGTCGCACCGCACCCTCACACGGTCGCTCCTGCACGCCGCAAACCCAACCAAGGGAACGCACCCTCACTGACACGTGCTGCCGCATGGGAACACACCAAACTCAGCCATCCCATCGCTGACACATAATTTTCGTTCATAGAGTATGTTTATCCAACCGCATGTTGGGGAGTATCCGTACGGCCCGTGCGGTGGTATGTTGGGGAAGAAGAAGAGGTGAGGAAGAAGGAAAGAAGGGTTAGGAGACATAGGATATTCATCCAACCGCCTGAAATGGTAGACTGACCCAAGTCAGGCGACTTGCATAACAAATATATGTTTTTACACAGCAAAAGATCCATAAAAACAACAACATAAAGAAAAACTATCACTGCTCGTGGAAAGAGACGACCTCGTCGTCTTTGGCTGCCGGCGCGAACCAGCCGTCGCTACCGACATGTGTCTCCGCACCGTGGTTGTCTTCGGCCTCCAGCTACTCATTCAAGCGGAGCGTGCGGGTGCTCTGCACGGATGAGAGCACAGCCCGGTTCAAGTCGAGGACGTCCGGTTCCGCCTGCAGGAGGGCCTCGATGGCAGCGGCATCCGCGCGCTCCGCATCAAGTCGAGCCTCCGCTGCCCGGTTCAAGTCCAGGACGTCCGGTTCCGCCTGCAGGAGGGCGTCGATGAGAGCGACATCCGCGCGCTCTGCGTCGAGTCGAGCCTCTGCCGCCCGGTTCAAGTCCAGGATGTCCGGTTCCGCCTGCAGGAGGGCCTCGATGGCAGCGGTATCCGCGTGCTCCGCCTCAAGTTGAGCCTTCGCCGCCCGGTTCACATCCACAACATCCGATTCCGCCTACAGGAGAGCCTTGATGGCAGCGGCATGCACGCGCTCCGCGTCGAGTTGAGCCTCTGCCTCCCGGTCCTCCTTTAGTATCGCCATGTTGAACCGCTGGTTCGCCTGCACCATGGGGGACTCGGACGCCGGCACGAAGTCGACGTCCATCATCTCATACCCATCGGGGGCCTTCTGCGCCGCGACCTCCGCCATGAACATTGGATCGGCTTCCTCCTCCTCGTAGCTTGGCTCCAGAGAACTCGGGGATTGGCCCGCCGCAAAGCGAGCTTGGGAACGGAGGTCCGTGGCGCCGACCGCCGCCGCGATTTCTGCGCGGCGCTCCGGCGTCAGCATCTTGTAGTAAGTGATCTTGCGGCGCACCATGGCTTTCCGGCGAACTAGGGGACGCTTGATGCGGGCTAGGGGATCGAAAGGTGGGGGAATGGGCTAGAGATTTGGTGTGGTTTTAGGGCAGTGGCTGGCATTGGCCGAGCAACGAAGGTTCTAGTGTGAATAGTGGTTCCGGTGACGACCGGTCAATCGGTTTTGACTCTACATCGCTCTTGTCGCGTTCGCGTTGCAGCCCGGCATGCTGGACCCTCCACGTCGCTCACCAAATGGAACGCGCTTCGTCTTGCGTTTTCGCTCGCTTGTGGGACCGCAGTTGAGAGCAAACCGACGTCCCTCCCCCTCCCCCGCCCGCGTCATTTATTATACCACCACTCCCTCCGTTTTATGCGGAGTAAATAAAAACAGAGGGATACTACGGATGAGGATCCCCTGACGTGGCCGAACCCATTGAGTAACTGACATGTGGGGCCTAGCAAGCATGGGGTCCGCCAGTAAGTGACCGAAAGGGAGGGTAAGGCAGGGATACCTACGTCAGAGAATCCACTTCCACTATACTACTTTGACCAAATGTTAGAGTAATAATATATGACATGCAACTTACACAAATGTTAGAGTAATAATATATGACATGCAACTTACACAAAGCATACAGGGTCTAATGCGTTTTTTGAGGCTAACTTTGACCAAATGTTAGAGTAATAATATATGACATGCAACTTACACAAAGCATACTGTCAAATTCATATGTGAAAGGAGTTTCCAATGATATAATTTTCACATTATACATCTCATGTACTATTAATCTTGTCAATAGTCAAATTGGAAACCATCTCGAGTACAAATCTAGGAGTACGTACGAATCTAACAATATTGATTGGCGTTGTTGAATGTTGATACCTTTTTGATCAAAGTAGATATACTTTGACTACACATAAAACTTATATGTAAACTAGAAAGGATAGGAGGGAGTATATTGTACGTTCAAAAACAAAACGAACCTTGAATACCCTTTATATATGATTTGCGGATGCTATGATCACCGGTTCAAAATTTTGAATCCGCCTTAGGTATCATGTGCCCCCACTCGTTCCCTCTTGATTTCATCTTGGGGTCCGGAGATCTATTGAAAGAGGACTAGGGTGGGTACATGCGAATGATACTCGGCGGAATATTCAAATGAGGCATGCGGGAGGATGGACTCGACTGGAGGGCGACATGATCGATGGAGAAGAGGGTTGGAGAGGAATGAGAAATAAGCAAACGCCACATGATTATACTTGAACGGCTCAAATAAACAATATGTTGTTTCTCTTGGCCTACATAGTGAAAGGCCTAATGCGCAACACGGAGCACTGACGCTCGAATATGGCCGGGAAAACAGGGAAACAAACATGTGGGGCACACCCGTCGGGACGACTGTAACACCCCGGATGTAACTTTCCCAATTTGTACTCCAACTCTTGCCGTTTCCGGCGTTAAGTTATATTTATTTCCTCGGGTTAGGGTCTTTGTCTCTGTGTGTTTTTATCCTTGTCATGCATCTCATATCATGTCATCATGTGCATTGCACTTGCATACGTGTTCATCTCAGGCATGCGAGCATTTTCCCCGTTGTCCGTTTTGCATTCCGGTGCTTCTTTCTCCTCCGGTGGTCATTTCTAGCTTTCTTTCATGTGTGAGGATTAAACATTTCCGGATTGGACCGAGACTTGCCAAGCGGCCTTGGTTTACTACCGGTAGACTGCCTATCAAGTTTCGTACCATTTGGACTTCGTTTGATACTCCAACGGTTAACCGAGGGACCGAAAAGGCCTCGTGTGTGTTGCAGCCCAACACCCCTCCAATTTGCCCCAAAACCCACCTAACTCTGCTCCATCATCTAGATCGTTTGATCACGATTGCGTGGCTGAAAACCGCACCCAATTTGGACTCTCCTAGCTCCCTCTACCTATAAAATAGCATCTCCCCCGAAATTTCCGGATCAAATCCACCCTAGACCTAGATTCCCCTCCTCTCCGCACGGCCGGACGTGTCCGCCCGCCGCCGGACAAAAAATCCCGTCGCCACGTGGCAGCCTCCCATTCACCCGCGCGCCACGCCCACTTCCCCGCGCTGCCACCCGCATCCCCGGCCCGCAGGGCCTAGGCGGGGCCCTCCCCGGCCCGCGGCCGCCCGCCTCCACCGGTTCGCCCGCGCCGCCCGCGCCGATCCGCCGCCTGACGCCGCTCCACCGCACGCCGGCGTTGCGTGCCTCGCCGACACGAGGTCCGGCCGCCGCGCGCACCCGCGGGCCGGCGACCCAACTCCGGCGCCCACCTCCGCCGCCCCGCGCCCGTCCTCCTCCGTCGCCCCCGCGCCCGTCCTCTCCTCGGGCAAGCTCCGGCCGCCCTCTGCTTCGGACTCCGGCGAACCTCGGATTGCGTGCCCGATCTAGATCCGTGAACAGTAAACCCTAATCCGGAGGTTGTTTTTTCGTCCAAGTCCCTAAAATTCCGATCCATATGCTCCTGTTCGCAACTCCGTAACTTTGCATCCGTAGCTCCGATTCATGCATATAGCATATCAAAATGTTCATCTCAGAGAGTACATCATTTCATTCCATTGCATCATTTTCATTTGAGCTCATCTTGATGCCCAAAATGCTGTTAGAAGAGGGCTACTTGAGTTAATTGTCAGATCTGCTACTCCGTTTAGCTTTTTGTCATTTTTGCCATGATTAATGTGTGCATGCTATGCCCTGATGCTCTACATGTGTTTTGTTAAGGGTTTTGTCATCTTTCCAGAGGTGCAACCCATGTATTTTTGTGATGTGTATGGTGACTTGTGCAAGCTTGCAAAGTGGTGCACTTGATAATTCTGTTTTCACGGACTTAGTAATATCACTAAGTCCTGGAGCTGTTTATCTCATGTTGTCATATGTTCATGTTGTTTCCTAGTGATCCCTGCCTCTTTTGAGGATGATAAGTAAGGATGTTTTGTTAATATTGTAGTGCTCTATCCATAGATGTCTTTGTTTGCAATTATGGACCATCCTATCTTGAGTCAATCGAGCTCTACTTTTGCTACTTTGTGAATCTGGGCAGATCGTCAACTTGTTTGCAATTTTGCCGGTGATGTTGTAGTTGATCCGTGCATGCTATCCTATTGTTCTTGCCATGTCTAGCTTGCATTTTGTGCCTTCTTGATGGATGTATGCTTGTCTTGCCATGACTTGCACTGTAGTGAGTGCATCGAGCTCGTAAACATGCCTACTTGAGTTATATTTCAGCATGTGTCAGTTTTTCATTAAGTCTGAAAACTGATTATGTTTTTGCTATGTTCACATGCTTGCATTTATATTTTCTGATCCATTTTGGCTCAAGGTCACTAAGGGACTTTTGTTAAGCTCTTTGAGTAGCTCCATGCCATGCTTTACCTTGCCATTTTCAGGTCCTGTAGCATGTAGTTTTGATGCTCCGAAGAGTGCTACCTGATCTGAAATTCCAGACAAGTGTTAATTTCACAAAGTCTGAGATCTGTTTGTCATATGCATTTTTGCCATGCTTGTTTGAACCTGTTAATGGATGAATTGGCCGTAGCTCAGTGCTAGACTTTTGTTAAGCTTCTTGTGTGCATCCCTGCCACGTATTTTTTTGTCATGTTTGGGTGCTGTAGCATGTTCATCTCATTGCATTTAGATGGCTACTTGCTGTAGATCGCAGACCGGTGCCATATTTGAATCGCTTGCCATTTCCAAACCGTAACCCCGATTCCGGTGTTCTTTATATCGTTTTCAAGCGATTTCATCTCATCTTTCCATTGAGACACTTGGTTTTCCAAGTTGAGGCTAGGTTCATGTATTTCCTGTCATATCTTGCATTTCGCATCCCGCATAGCATACCATCTTTGCATTGCGTTGTTTGAGTTTGCACGTGGTTGATTGTATCCTTGTTGCTTGTTTGTCTTGTTTGGGTAGAGCCGGGAGACGAGTTCGCTAATGAGGAGCCCGTTGAGTTTGCTTTCGAGGATCCAGTCAACTCTGACAACTGTGCAGGCAAGATGATCATATCCTCGAAATCACTACTATCTTTGCTATGCTAGTTTGCTCGCTCTTTTGCTATGCCAATGCTACGATGCCTACCACTTGCTTTCAAGCCTCTCAAATTGCCATGTCAAACCTCTAACCCACCATTGTCCCAGCAAACCGTTGATTGGCTATGTTACCGCTTTGCTCATCCCTCTTATAGCGTTGCTAGTTGCAGGTGAAGATTGGAGCCCGTTCCTTGTTGGAACATTTATTTACTTGTTGGGATATCATTATATTGCTATGTTATCTTAAAGCATCTATATACTTGGTAAAGGGTGGAAGGCTCGGCCTCTTGCCTAGTGTTTTGTTCCACTCTTGCTGCCCCTAGTTTCTGTCATATCGGTGTTATGTTCCCGGATTTTGTGTTCCTTACGCGGTTGGGTTATAATGGGAACCCCTTGATAGTTCGCCTTGATTAAAGCTTTTCCAGCAATGCCCAACATTGGTTTTACCATTTTCCACCTAGCCTTTTCTTTCCCTTGGGTTCTGCAGACTCAAGGGTCATCATTATTTTAACCCCCCGGGCCAGTGCTCCTCTGAGTGTTGGTCCACCTGTCAGCTGCCGGTGGCCACCAGGGGCAACTCTGGGCTGGCCTACCCGTACCTAGGACAACCTGAGTGTGCCCTGAGAAAGAGATATGTGCAGCTCCTATCGGGATTTGTCAGCACATTCGGGCGGTGTTGCTGGTCTTGTTTTAACCTGTCGAAGTGTCTTGAGTAACCGAGATACCGAGTTTGATCGGAACGTCTTGGGAGGAGGTCTATTCCTTCGTTGACCATGAGAGCTTGTCATGGGCTAAGTTGGGACTCCCCTGCAGGGATTGAACTTTCGAAAGCCGTGCCCGCGGTTATGGGCAGATGGGAATTTGTTAATGTCCGGTTGTAGATAACTTGAACCTTAATTGATTAAAATGAATCAACTGAGTGTGTTACCGTGATGGCCCCTTCTTGGTGGAGTCCGGGAAGTGGACACGGTGTTGGAGTTATGTTTGCGTAGGTTGCTCTCTAGTTTCTCGCTCGCGCTTTGCCTCCTCTTCTCGCTCTCTTTTGCGAATAAGTTAGCCACCATACTTGCTAGTCGCTTGCTGCAGCTCCACTCATATTTTTACCTTGCCATACCTTTAAGCTTAAATAGTCTTGATCGCGAGGGTGCGAGATTGCTGAGTCCCTGTGGCTCACAGATTACTATTACACCAGATGCAGGGCCTGATGATTCCGCTCCAGGAGACGCACTGGAGCTCAAGTGGGAGTTCGACGAAGACTCTCAACGTTACTATGTTTCCTTTCCCGATGATCAGTAGTGGTGCCTAGTTGGGGGTGATT
The DNA here is from genome assembly GCF_003073215.2 of Triticum urartu. Lineage (NCBI taxonomy): Eukaryota > Viridiplantae > Streptophyta > Magnoliopsida > Poales > Poaceae > Triticum > Triticum urartu. The sequence continues at coordinate 482,747,966 of NC_053028.1, forward strand.
GGGACCATGTCGCTTGTTGGGTTCTCTTTTATTTTGGCGCCGTAGTCGGGCCATGAGTGTTTGGATGATGTAATGTTATTTATGTACTTGATTGACGTGGCGAGTGTAAGCCAACTATGTTATCTCCCCTTTATGATTTATATTACATGGGATGTTGTGAAGATTGCCTAACTTGCGACATATGCCTTCAATGCGATTATGCCTCTAAGTCGTGCCTCGACACGTGGGAGATATAGTCGCATCGAGGGTGTTACAAGTTGGTAATCAGAGCCTTCCCCGACCTTAGGAGCCCCATTGCTTGATCGTTTTTAGCGGCCGAGTTGTGTCTAGAAAAATGTTGAGTCATTTAGGAATTACATATCGGAGAGTTTAGGAATTCTTTTTTACTTCCCAGTCTCCTCATCGCTCTGGTAAGGCATCCTGACGTAGAGTTTTGACTCTTCTCGTCTCAAATTTCACTAAATTTTTTTTAGGATCACGCGAGTATCTTGGAATCGTTCCGATGGTTTTATGATGAGAACATTGTCTTGGTGCCTCCTGTCAGGGGTTTAGTGGAAGTGTCCCGGGGAGTTGAGCTCTGAGGTGTTGTCATCATAATTCTATCGTTGCAGTTCTGGAATACCTGAGTCTAGTACGCCGACATCGAAAATCTCTTTTATGCAGTTCGTTGGTGAGATAACCTCGACGCCACCTAGTACTGGGGCGGGAGTTCGGGAGTATCGCCATAACTTGTATAACGGATGCTTTTCGAAGGTTGAGGTAGATGGTTTCCGAAGGTTTCTTGGTTATGTGTTGAAGGATGGATACAGCTGGATGTAGGATTTGCTAGTTTGGGTGAGATATTATGCTTCCCCTGTATCCCCAACACCTGATTGCATAACCGGAAAGGTTCGGGAGTTTCATAGGTGGGAATTCTAGTAGCTCTAGTTCTTCTTCCACGGATATTGGTTTGAGATTGGGATTTCTTACCGATTATTCGTTCTTGATCCGTAGCTTGTTGAATTATTTCTCTACCTTAATTCTACGTGGCTTCTCAATTTATGGATATGTGACCATTTCAAGAGGAATGCATTCGTTCATTTTGTTCGGATGTGAAGACTATATGTTGCAATTTTCATTCCGTTGGATTCAGCTTCAATATTTATCTATCAATGTGCTAATGGACGTCAACCTCTTCAGGATGGCTCCTCCAACGCGCACGACTCCGAATCCTGATCCGCCACCACCTCCACCTCCTCCAAAGGCATGGCAAGCTGTGATGGCCGCAACCAATGCAAACACACAGTTGATCATGCAAATTCTTCAAGAGCGCAATCAAGGCAACCAAGGGAATCAAGGCAGCAATCAGAATCACTTTGCTACACTCAACCAGTTCCTTGCTAATGGGCCAAAGACTTTCAGCAATTGTGTTGAGGCAACCGATGCTGACGATTGGCTTGTGGATCTGTGCAAGCATTTCGAGTGTAGTAACGTCATGCCTGAGGACTTTGTTAAGTTCGCTTCCTTCCAACTCAAAGATCAAGCTGCAGAATGGTTCCAGCAGTACAAGGACTCCAGAGGTGGACGTGTTATCACTTGGGATGATTTCCGTCGAGATTTCCGAGCTCATCATATTCCGCAGAGCGTGGTTGAAAGCAAGCGTGAGGAATTCCGCAATCTGGAGCAAGGCTCTTTGTCTGTCTATGACTACAACAAGTTGTTTCAGAAGCTCGCCCGCTTTGCCAAGCAGGACGTCCCTGATGAGAAGAGCATGATATACCAGTTCAGGGGTGGTCTCAGAGAAGAAATTCAGCTGGCTCTTGTTCTCTTCGAGCCCTTGAGATACGATGAGTTCTACAACATGGCATTGAAGCAAGAGGCTGCTCAGTTGAGGTGTGATGCTTCCAAGAAGCGAGTCAGAGATGTTACTCCTTCTTCCTCTACTCAAGTGACCAAGCAGCAGAAGTATTGGCTTCCTCCTCCTCCGTTCCGTCAGCCGTATCAGCAGAAGAGCAAAGGTGGCAGTGGTTCTTCCCACCCACCCAACCTTGGCTTTCAGAACAAGACTTCGTCTCAAGCTCCAAGATCGAGTGCTCCGTACCACCGTCCGCTTTTAGAGGTCACGTGCAACAAGTGCCAACAGAAGGGTCACTATGCCAACAAGTGTTTCAACCAGAGGCGTCTTCCTCCTCCTCCTCCTCCTGTCAGATCGGCAAGTACAGCTGTGGTCAAGCATAACCCCAAGCACGCCAAGGTCAACTTGATGAATGCAGCTCAGGAAGAGGACTCGTCAGATGTGATCATGGGCAACCTTCCTGTTAATGATATTCCAGCTAAAGTTCTTTTTGACACTGGTGCATCGCATTGCTTCATCTCGAGACCGTTTACAAATAGGCATGATTTGGTTTCACAAGTTTTGCCTAGTCCTTTAGCAGTTGTCTCTCCCGATAAGCGCATGCATGCTAACTCCATCGTTCCGGATGTTTCTATCACTTTGGGTGACTACAAGTTCTTGGCTTCTCCAACGGTTCTTGGTAACTCGGATATTGATCTTATTCTCGGAATGGATTGGCTTTCTAAGCACAAGGCAAATCTTGATTGTGCTGCCAGGCAGATTCAATTGACTCATTCGTCTGAGGATGTAATTGTCTTTGCCGCTCGAGATGATATCATCCGTCTGTTTTCTCTCAATGAGAAGGGTGAACTCGACGCCATCTCTCAAATTCCAGTCGTTTGCGAATACCAAGACGTCTTTCCAGAAGAGCTTCCTGGAATGCCAACGCACCGGCCAGTTGAATTCGTTATTGATCTTGAGCCTGGCACGGAACCTGTGTGCAAACGTCCTTACAAGCTCGGACCTAAAGAGTTGAAGGAGCTGAAGAAGCAACTCGATATTCAAGATAAAATGGGTATCATCCGGCCTAGTTCTTCTCCGTGGGGTTGTGGTGTTCTTTTTGGGAAGAAGAAGGATGGAACGGACCGACTTTGTGTTGATTACCGTCAAGTGAACAAGAAGACCATCAAGAACAAATACCCACTTCCCAACATCAATGAGCTGTTCGAACAACTCAAAGGTGCCCAAGTATTCTCCAAGCTTGATCTCCGTATGGGTTATCATCAGATTCATATCCGTGAGCAAGATATTCCCAAGACGGCTTTCAGGACAAGCTTTGGTTCATATGAATACACTGTCATGTCTTTTGGCCTCGTCAATGCTCCTCCGACCTTCTCTCACATGATGAACTTCATCTTCAATGCCTACACCAATGACTTCGTTTTGGTCTATCTCGACGACATTCTGGTTTTCTCCAAGAACAAGGAAGATCATGCCAAGCACTTGCGTTTGGTTCTCGATAAGCTCAGGGAACATCAGTTCTACACCAAGTTCTCCAAGTGTGAATTTTGGCTCGATGAGGTTCTTTATCTTGGTCATATCATCTCTGCCAAGGGCATTGCCGTGAATCCTGAGAAGGTGTCTGCAATTGTGAATTGGGAACCTCCTCAGAACGTGAAGCAACTCCGTAGCTTCCTCGGTCTCGCAAGCTACTGCCGAAGATTCGTTGAAAACTTTTCTAAGATCGCGAAGCCTCTCTCAAATCTTCTTCAGAAGCACGTCAAGTACGTTTGGTCTCTGGAGTGTGACATTGCTTTCAACACTTTGAAAGAGAAATTGATCACTGCTCCAGTTCTGACTCCGCCTGATGAATCCAAGCCGTACGAGGTCTTTTGTGATGCCTCTCTCCAAGGTCTTGGCGCAGTATTGATGCAAGAGAAGAAAGTTGTTGCTTATACATCTCGCCAGTTGAAGCCTAATGAGAAGAACTACCCCACTCATGATCTCGAGTTGGCGGCAGTTGTGCATGCTCTTTTGACTTGGAGACATCTTCTATTGGGAAGAAAAGTGGACATTTTCACTGATCACAAGAGTCTCAAGTACATCTTCACTCAGCCTAATCTCAACCTCAGGCAAACTCGATGGGTCGAAATGATTCAAGAGTATAATCCGAGTATCGATTATACTCCAGGCAAGGCCAATGTGATTGCTGACGCATTGAGCAGGAAGGCTTACTGCAACAGTCTGATTCTTAAGCCTTATCAACCCGAGCTTTGTGAAGCTTTCCGCAAACTTAATCTGCAAGTTGTTCCTCAAGGATTCCTCGCCAACCTTCAAGTCTCTCCTACCTTGGAAGACCAGATTCGCCAAGCCCAGCTTCTTGATGCTATGGTGAAAAAGGTGAAGATTGGGATTGCCAAGAGTCAGTCCAAGTACAAGTGCTACCGCCTTGATGACAAGGACACTCTCTTCTTCGAGGATCGTATTGTTGTACCCAAAGGTGAACTTCGTGAAGTGATCATGAACGAGGCTCACAATTCTCTCCTCTCCATCCACCCTGGGAGCACGAAGATGTATCAGGACCTCAAGCAAGCTTATTGGTGGACTCGAATGAAGCGCGAGATTGCTCAATTCGTGAATGAATGTGATGTCTGCAGAAGAGTGAAGGCAGAACACCAAAGGCCAGCAGGTCTCCTCCAACCTCTTGCCATTCCAGAATGGAAGTTTGACCACATTGAAATGGACTTCGTGACTGGGTTTCCAAAGTCCAAGCGTGGCAATGATGCTATATTCGTTGTCATCGACAAACTCACCAAAGTGGCTCATTTTCTGCCTATAAAAGAGTCGATCACTGCAGCTCAATTGGCGGAACTCTATATCTCTCGTATTGTCTCTCTGCACGGTATTCCACAAGTTATCTCTTCAGACCGTGGCAGCATCTTTACCTCAAAGTTTTGGGATTCTTTTCAGAAGGCCATGGGCACCAACATCCGCTTCAGCACAGCTTTCCATCCTCAAACTAGCGGTCAAGTCGAGCGTGTCAACCAGATTCTTGAAGATATGCTCAGGGCTTGTGTGATCTCTTTCGGCATGAAGTGGGAGGATTGTCTTCCTTATGCTGAATTCTCCTACAACAACAGTTTTCAAGCAAGTTCGGGCAAGGCCCCATTTGAAATTCTGTATGGCAGGAAGTGCCGTACCCCTCTCAACTGGTCTGAAACCGGTGAACGTCAGCTTTTGGGTAATGACTTAATCACAGAGGCAGAAGAAATGTGCAAAGTCATTCGAGATAACCTCAAAGCAGCCCAATCCCGTCAGAAGAGCTACTATGATAGTAAGCACCGTGATTTGGCTTTCGAGATCGGAGATCATGTTTACCTCCGTGTCTCTCCTATGAAAGGTACTCGTCGCTTCAGTATCAAAGGGAAGCTTGCCCCTAGATACGTGGGACCTTTCAAGATTGTCAGCAAGAGAGGCGACCTCGCCTATCAGCTCGAGCTTCCTTCAAACTTTGCAAATGTTCATGATGTGTTCCATGTCTCTCAGCTTCGAAAGTGCTTCAAGACTCCTGACCGCACCGTCAACTTTGAGGACATTGAGCTCCAAGAAGATCTCTCTTATCGTGAGCACCCAGTTGCTATTCTCGAAGAGACTGAACGCAAGACTCGCAACAAGTCAATAAAATTTCTCAAAGTCAAGTGGTCACACCATTCCGACCATGAAGCTACCTGGGAACGCGAGGATCACCTCCGTTCTGAGTACCCGGCATTCTTTCAGTCCTAGATCTCGGGACGAGATCCTTTCGTAGTGGTGGAGTGTTGTAGCACCCCGGATATAACTTTCCCAATTTGTACTCCAACTCTTGCCGTTTCCGGTGTTAAGTTATATTTATTTCCCCGGGTTCGGGTCTTTGTCTCTGTGTGTTGTTATCGTTGTCATGCATCTCATATCATTTCATCATGTGCATTGCATTTGCATACGTGTTCGTCTCAGGCATTCGAGCATTTTCCCCGTTGTCCGTTTTACATTCCGGCGCTTCGTTCTCCTCCGTTGGTCATTTCTAGCTTTCTTTCGTGTGTGGGGATTAAACATTTCCAGATTGGACCGAGACTTGCCAAGCGGCCTTGGTTTACTATCGGTAGACCGCCTGTCAAGTTTCGTACCATTTGGACTTCGTTTGATACTCCAACGGTTAACCGAGGGACCGAAAAGGCCTCGTGTGTGTTGCATCCCAACACCCCTCCAATTTGGCCCAAAACCCACCTAACTCTGTTCCATCATCTAGATCGTTCGATCACGATCGCGTGGCCGAAAACCGCACCCCATTTGGACTCTCCTAGCTCCCTCTACCTATAAAATAGCATCTCCCCCGAAATTTCCGGATCAAATCCACCCTAGACCTAGATCCCCCTCCTCTCCGCGTAGCCGGTCGTGCCCGCCCGCCGCCGGACGAAAAATCCCGCCGCCACCGACGCCACGTGGCAGCCTCCCATTCGCCCGCGCGTCGCGCCCAGTTCCCCGCGCCGCCACCCGCGTCCCCGGCCCGCAGGGCCCAGGCGGGGCCCTCCCCGGCCCGCGGCCGCCCGCCTCCACCGGTTCGCCCGCGCCGCCCGACGCCGCTCCACCGCACGCCGGAGTTGCGTGCCTCTCCGACATGAGGTCCGGCCGCCGCACGCACCCGCGGGCCGGCGACCCAACTCCGGCGCCCACCTCCGCCGCCCCGCGCCCGTCCTCCTCCGCCGCCCCCGCGCCCGTCCTCTCCTCCGGCAAGCTCCGGCCGCCCTCTGCTTCGGGCTCTGGCGAAGGCCCCCAGCGAACCTCGGATTGCGTGCCCGATCCAGATCCGTGAACAGTAAACCCTAATCCGGAGGTTGTTTTTTTCATCTAAGTCCCTAAAATGCCGATCCATATGCTCCTGTTCGCAGCTCCATAACTTTGCATCCGTAGCTCCAATTCATGCATATAGCATATCAAAATGTTCATCTCAGAGAGTACATCATTTCATTCCATTTCATCATTTTCATTTGAGCTCATCTTGATGCCCGAAATTCTGTTAGAAGAGGGCTACTTGAGTTAATTGTCAGATCTGCTACTCCGTTTAGCTTTTTGTCATTTTTGCCATGATTAATGTGTGCATGCTATGCCCTGATGCTCTACATGTGTTTTGTTAAGGGTTTTGTCATCTTTCCAGAGGTGCAACCCATGTATTTTTGTGATGTGTATGGTGACTTGTGCAAGCTTGCAAAGTGGTGCACTTGCTAATTCTGTTTTCAGGGACTTAGTAATATCACTAAGTCCTGGAGCTGTTTATCTCATGTTGTCATATGTTCATGTTGTTTCCTAGTGATCCGTGCCTCTTTTGAGGATGATCAGTAAGGATGTTTTGTTAATATTGTAGTGCTCTATCCATCCATGTCTTTGTTTGAAATTATGGAGCACCCTAGCTTGAGTCAATCGAGCTCTACTTTTGCTACTTTGTGAATCTGGGCAGATTGTCAACTTGTTTGCAATTTTGCCGGTGATGTTGTAGTTGATCCGTGCATGCTATGCTATTGTTCTTGCCATGTATAGCTTGAATTTTGTGCCTTCTTGATGGATGTATGCTTGTCTTCCCATGACTTGCACTGTAGTGAGTGCATCGAGCTCGTAAACATGCCTACTTGAGTTATATTTCAGCATGTGTCAGTTTTTCACTAAGTCTGAAAACTGATTATGTTTTTGCTATGTTCACATGCTTGCATTTATATTTTCTGATCCCTTTTGGCTCAAGGTCACTAAGGGACTTTTGTTAAGCTATTTGAGTATCTCCATGCCATGCTTTAATTTGCCATGTTCAGGTCCTGTAGCATGTAGTTTTGATGCTCCGAAGAGTGCTACCTGATCTGAAATTCCAGACAAGTGTTAATTTCACTAAGTCTGAGATCTGTTTGTCATATGCATTTTTGCCATGCTTGTTTGAACCTGTTAATGGATGAATTGGCCGTAGCTCAGTGCTAGACTTTTGTTAAGCATCTTGTGTGCATCCCTGCCATGTATTTTTTGTCATGTTTGGGTGCTGTAGCATGTTCATCTCATTGCATTTAGATGGCTACTTGCTGTAGATCGCAGACCGGTGCCATATTTGAATCGCTTGCCATTTCCAAACCGTAACTCCGATTCCGGCGTTATTTATATCATTTTCAAGCGATTTCATCTCATCTTTCCAGTGGCACACTTGGTTTTCCAAGTTGAGGCTAGGTTCATGCATTTCCTGTCATAGCTTGCATTTCGCATCCCGCATCGCATCCCGCATAGCATACCATCTTTGCATTGCGTTGTTTGAGTTTGCACGTGGTTGATTGTATCCTTGTTGCTTGTTTGTCTTGTTTGGGTAGAGCCGGGAGACGAGTTCGCTAACGAGGAGCCCGTTGAGTTTGCTTTCGAGGATCCAGTCAACTCTGACAACTGTGCAGGCAAGATGATCATACCCTCGAAATCACTACTATCTTTGCTATGCTAGTTTGCTCGCTCTTTTGCTATGCCAATGCTACGATGCCTACCACTTGCTTTCAAGCCTCCCAAATTGCCATGTCAAACCTCTAACCCACCATTGTCCTAGCAAACCGTTGATTGGCTATGTTACCGCTTTGCTCAGCCCTCTTATAGCGTTGCTAGTTGCAGGTGAAGATTGGAGCCCGTTCCTTGTTGGAACATTTATTTACTTGTTGGGATATCATTATATTGCTATGTTATCTTAAAGCATCTATATACTTAGTAAACGGTGGAAGGCTCGGCCTCTCGCCTAGTGTTTTGTTCCACTCTTGCCGCCCCTAGTTTCCGTCATATCGGTGTTATGTTCCCGGATTTTGCGTTCCTTACGCGGTTGGGTTATAATGGGAACCCCTTGATAGTTCACCTTGATTAAAGCTTTTCCAGCAATGCCCAACATTGGTTTTACCATTTTCCACCTAGCCTTTTCTTTCCCTTGGGTTCTGCAGACTCAAGGGTCATCATTATTTTAACCCCCCGGGCCAGTGCTCCTCTGAGTGTTGGTCCACCTGTCAGCTGCCGGTGGCCACCAGGGGCAACTCTGGGCTGGCCTACCCGTACCTAGGACAATCTGAGTGTGCCCTGAGAAAGAGATATGTGCAGCTCCTATCGGGATTTGTCGGCACATTCGGGCGGTGTTGCTGGTCTTGTTCTAACCTATCGAAGTGTCTTGAGTAACCGAGATATCGAGTCTGATCGGAACGTCTTGGGAGGAGGTCTATTGCTTCGTTGACCGTGAGAGCTTGTCATGGGCTAAGTTGGGACTCCCCTGCAGGGATTGAACTTTCGAAAGCCATGCCCGTGGTTATGGGCAGATGGGAATTTGTTAATGTCTGGTTGTAGATAACTTGAACCTTAATTGATTAAAATGAATCAACTGAGTGTGTTACCGTGATGGCCTCTTCTCGGTGGAGTCCGGGAAGTGGACACGTGTTGGAGTTATGTTTGCGCAGGTTGCTCTCTAGTTTCTCGCTCGCGCTTTGCCTCCTCTTCTCACTCTATTTTGCGAATAAGTTAGCCACCATACTTGCTAGTCGCTTGCTGCAGCTCCACTCATATTTTTACCTTGCCATACCTTTAAGCTTAAATAGTCTTGATCGCGAGGGTGCGAGATTGCTGAGTCCCTGTGGCTCACAGATTACTATTACACCAGATGCAAGGCCTGATGATTCCGCTCCAGGATACGCACTGGAGCTCAAGTGGGAGTTCGACGAAGACTCTCAACGTTACTATGTTTCCTTTCCCGATGATCAGTAGTGGTGCCCAGTTGGGGGTGATTGGGACCGTGTCGCTTGTTGGGTTCTCTTTTATTTTGGCACCGTAGTCGGGCCATGAGTGTTTGGATGATATAATGTTATTTATGTACTTGATTGACGTGGCGAGTGTAAGCCAACTATGTTATCTCCCCTTTATGATTTATATTACATGGGATGTTGTGAAGATTGCCCAACTTGCAACATATGCCTTCAATGCGATTATGCCTCTAAGTCGTGCCTCGACACGTGGGAGATATAGTCGCATCGAGGGTTTTACAACGACGTAGCGCAGACTAGTCCAATGGAGGAGCTGGCCCACGACCTCGTCGCCACTGACAACCGTTTATGTGGGTCATTGGGGCCAACAATGGGGCGCAGCTCCAGCACCGCCTCTGGACATGGCGACCACGGTGAGCGACACGCTCATATCGTCGCTAGAAACGGTTGGTTTCAGTTTGCCGAGGGTGGCTTTAGTGCTGTGGCACGACCAACGGTATGTTTGCTTTGTGCCCAAGGTTGCCCCATCAAAGCATTGGGTAGCCAAAATTTTGGTTGAGGTATTGGTTGCCCATGATTTGGACGACATTGGCAAGAAAAATGAACTTGAGTTGGCTAGAGTTCATTGGCATGCCAAAGAAATGGCAATCGTCCAAACAAAGACCAATCTTTGGGTCATGACCAAAATTTTGGTTGAGGCATTGGTTGCCCATGATTTGGCCAACATTGGCAAGAAAAATGAACTAGAGTTGGCTAGAGTTCATTGGCATGCCAAAAAAATGGCAACCATCCAAACAAAGACCAATCTTTTGGTCATGACCAAAAAATTGGCAAGGTGCACTTTGGCCACAATCCAAACACACCCCAACACTCGGCTCGTCGAGGATGCACGGGGCGCCGTGATGCATCCGCGGAGTGGTGTAGCGTGGCCAACTGCATCCTCTGGACCTGAGACCATGCCGGGTCGTCTTGCTTTTCCAATGACATGCGGGGATCGCATGTGAGCAAAGGGCATCTCCAATGTTGCCACGACCACAGCTGACTACCCTGGCACACCAAAACCCTCGTCCCTCGCGCCGTCACGCGGTGCGTTCCCAGCCGGCACCACCTGCCCGCATTCATGCCGTCCGTTCATATGTCGTCATTAAGAGGCTCGGTGCCCGCGGAACCAACTCCGGCGATTTAATGATGCACCCGGACGCTTGGCCTCACCGGAATGCACTACTTAAAGCGGCAACGCCCAGCTAACCTCCACACCATAGCGCATCGTCCTTCTACCTGGAACCACATCCGCCATGACCGCAAGCGCGAACGCTCTGCGGGAGAGCTTGTCTTCGGGGATGGAGCTCGAGGTCGCCGCCCTCGCTCAAGTCGCCGCACAAGCGGTGGCCACGCTGGCGGCCGACGATGGGAGCACCGTCAGCCACGCGTCCTACTTGCCGCTGTCCAACGTCCGGCACCGCCGGGGTCGGGGACTCCTCCGAGGATGAGTAGGGCATGGGAGGCGGCAGGGCATGGTGTGCCAACTGGCCGGTCCGTCTCCCGTGTTCTACTTTTCCTTGCCGGAGACCGCACCTTCACTTCACGGGTCTTGAACCCCGCCCCCGTACATGGAGATCACAGATGGAGGACGTCGGTCGCTGCCGTAGAATAGGTTTAGGGTCGGGTTTATTTTATTTTTTGTCCTATAGAAGTTCGAAATGTAATGAAAATCTGCCGTGTTTGCATTAATCTCGGCCGGTGTATATGAACTTTCACAATAATATACATATTGTAGGAGTACTAGCAAGATGCCCGTGCGTTGCACGGAAGATCAAGATCTTGTGGGAGAAAAGGATGAACGAGGGAAAGCCTTATCTGCAAATGTGGAGAGGAGTGTGGGTAAATTGTCATAGTTTCCTTCCTATCCGTTAGATATAGATCAGATGGCCTATATTACAGGATCGGACACATCTTTCTACATCTACGGGAACCTACGAAAGGGTTAACGTAAATTGCCTCTCTCTCTCCTCCCCTGGTTTTCATGGTGGTGGGCCCCTCCCTCCCCCCAATCTACAATCAACAGCTCACACGTTTCACATTGCGTTAATTACGTAACTGGGATTACGTAGGTGTAGCATTCCTCGTCCTAAAAAACCCAACTAAGCCAACCTCCCAACATATCGCACGGGAAAAGACCCGGCCGTGCCGTTTTAGTCGGGATTACCGGATTACTAGTAGTAGTATCGATGGATCGCGCGAACCAACAGATTTTTTTGAGGGGGCGAAGCACCTAGTTTAAGGCCTCCTTTGGTTCATAGGATAGAAATGTTGTAGGAATAGGAAAATCATAGGAAGTGAGATGACATGCATCTCAATTCCTATAGAGAAAGAGATGTCATTTGATGCATATTATAGGAATTTTCCATTGAGTCTTAGCTAATGTTTTTTTCCTCCAAAATGTGAAGGATTGATTCCTATCCTATATAGGAATAGGAATCCATTCCTACAAACCAAAGGGCCTCAAAGGAAATTTTCCTATGCAAATCCTATCCTATAGAAATCCTATGACATTCCTACAAACCAAAGGAGGCCTAAAAGGAAAAAATGCGGTACATTCACATCACTCATGTCGCGGTCGCATTGCACCCCACACACGTTCAGTCCTGTACACAGCTCACGCAAACGGAACGCGCTTCAGCTTGCCTCTTCACTGACACGTGGGACTGCACTTGGAGAAACCGACCATGCGCCAAACTCCCCCCGCCCATCGCGTGAAAATCTCCCCCCCCCACACCCAAAAATTCCCCCCAAATCCGATTCAATCGCCCTTCGGCCAACTAGCCAATAATATTCCCCAAACCCCCTCCCCCCTGTCCCCCTCCACTCCATTCGCTCCGCCAAAGACGCCCTCCCCGCCGCGCCGATACGTCGGCGCCGCGGTTTGGCGATCCTCTCGCTCCCACAGTACGCTCTCGTAGACTGCCGTCCTCTAGCCACGCCGCCACCTCTGGCTACGTTCTTGTGGAGGCGCACGGCGGTCAGCGCCGCCACCGCTGGCATCGTTCGTGTGGAGACGCACGGCGGTCAGCTTCTCCCACGGTACACACATTCTAGACTGAGGCCCCGTTCATGTCGGTGTAGCGCTGAATGTTAGCTGATAGACGCTGTTAATATCACTGTTTGCTGAAGTAGTTTACTGTCAATATGCTCTGCTTAAGAAGCTTCCTTGCCCTGTTCTGCACTCAATCTGCTTAGCTGAGATGGCATGCCAAGGCCGATTAGTTGCTAAAATATCCTGCCATATATTTATTGTGACGTAGATTGCCATGGTCTAGTAGCCAATCTGTTAGCTGAAATAGCTCTACACCGTTTTATACTCGATCTTTGTTGCTGTGATGGCCTTCGATAGTTCGATGGCTGTGTGCTCGGCCTCATTGACTGCTGAAACAACCTGCCATAATTTGGCACTCAAATCTATTTGCTGAATTAGCTTTACATATATTTCGTTACTTAGATCTGCTCGTCCAAATATCTTGCCATAGCGTTAGACATCGACCTAGGTATTTTTTCTGGACTTCATAAAAAGCATGTATGTTTTCCTGTAATATCTAGTAGAAGAACTAATTTGTATGTCTAACAGATGGACATGACTTGGATAGCTTCTGCTCGAAGATTCTCCGCTGCATATGTCGAGGGGGTTGAAAACTTCATGAACTTTATCAGAGTTGAGTACGATGGTCCGAAATCAGATGTGCTCTGCCCGTGTAGCAGTTGTATGAATTCAGTTACAAGACCCCATTTAACTGTGCAAAAATCATCTACACTTGTATGGGATGTCGGTCACATATACTAGGTGGGTTCATCATGGTGAAGCTGTTAACGCCAATGTTATTGACTACGTGGAAGCAGCAGATCACCATCTTGATCTTCCTGATGCTCAGGTGGAAGAGGAGGAGGAGGTGGTGGTGGCGGAGCTAGTGAGTTTGACCAACATTGAAACAATGCTACGAAATGCTCGTGCATTCCGTGAACTTTCACCTACAGAAGGAAAACGGTGGGCCCGCATGTTGGAACAATGCAACGTTGCTGTCACCCCAGGAAATAAGCTGTCAGTATTCTCAGCCATGGTCACCTTTCTTCAGGTGAAGACATCTGAGTGGATGACCAACAAATCATTCGATGCGATGTTGGCTGCTTTTCGCGAATCTTTCCCAGATGCATCTGAGCTGCCACACACCTACAGTAAAATGAAGAATTTCCTTTGTGCAGTTGGAATTGGATATGATATGATCCATGTTTGTAAGAATAATTGTGTTATGTTCCGGAAGGATTATGCCAACTTAAGTGAATGCCCGAAATGCAAATCATCAAGATGGAAAGATGGCGATGCTATGAAGAGGATTCCTCATAATGTTCTGAGACATTATGCAGAGGTTGTTTCATGATGCTGAAACAAGAGAGGATGTACTGTGGCATTCTAGGAACTAGGAGTACAGAGATTAGAATGTAATGAGCCATCCATCTCATGGTAGTGAGTGGAAAAGCTTCAATGATAAACACAAAGAGTTTGCTGCTGACCCGAGAAACATTAGACTTGGCTTAGCTTTAGATGGATTTAACCCATTTGGCCACCAGAGCACCACATATAACATGTGGCCAGTGCTTGTTATCCCTTACAACATGCCTCCAAATGTCTGCACCGAAGAATCAAACTACATGATGGCCTTGCTCATCCCAGGTCCAAAAAGTCCTGGAAAGGATTTTGATTTGTTCATGGAGCCTCTTGTGGAGGAACTTCAACAGCTATGGAAGGGTGTTCTCACTCGAGACCTATATAGCAGCCCACCAGTTGATTTCTTTCTGCGTGCTGCTATAATTTGGTGTATCCATGATTATCCGGCTTTGGGTACTATGTCAGGGCGAACGACACATGGTTACAATGCATGTGTTCGCTGTGACAGGAATCCGCTGTCATACGCAATACTTAGCAAGATCTGTTACATTGGACACCGCCATTTCCTTTCCAAGGACAAGCCGCATCCTAGAAAATATTGAAGACATGTGTTCAATGCAAAGCATGAAAACCGTGATGCGCCAAAGAGGCTCACCGCCGATGAGTTGCAAGTGGAATTAGAGAAGGTCAGGCATATTACACCTGGAAACCATCCTGGTAATGGTAGCGGGAAAAGGAAGCGTGGCAGGGTAGAAGAGAGATTATTGTTTACCCACAGGTCCACTTTGTGGGACTTGGAGTATTGGAAAGATTTGGATCTAAGGCATAATCTTGATGTGATGCACATCGAGAAAAATATATGTGACAGCATTATCAGCACACTTCTTAATATTGAAGGCAAGACGAAAGATACCTTAAAATCTAGGATTGATTTGACACACCTGGGTATCAGAAAGGATTTGCAGGTGCAAGATGAAGGTAAACCATGGGATATGGCACCAGCTGTGTACGTCTTGGACTAGGTAAAAAGAAAAGAATTCTGCGAGGTCCTGTCACGTGTGAGATTCCCACATGGATTTGCTTCCAACCCTGAAAGGAGAGTCAGTGCAGATGAAAACAAGGTACAAGGGTTGAAAACTCATGACTGCCACGTCCTACTTCAAAGGGTTTTACCTGTTATCCTTAGAGGATTGGGCCGCCCTGACTTATACAGAGCAGTTGCAGAGTTGGGACAATTCTTCAGGGAACTCTGCAGTGGGAATATCAGGATAGATGCTTTGGAGCGTCTTAGAGACAAGATACCAACTATCCTATGCGACCTTGAGAAGATATACCCTCCAGCCTTCTTTGATGTGATGGTGCATTTGGCTGTTCATCTACCTGATGAGGCACTACTTAGAGGTCCAGTACAGTATGGCTGGATGTACCCTATTGAAAGGCGGCTAGGCACTTTCAAGGGCTATGTTAGGAACAGAGCTAGACCCGAGGGTTCCATTGCAGAGGCCTACATTGCTACATAAGTGTTGACATTCTGCTCAAAATACATTGAAACAGCTGATCAACTTAGCAAAGAGGTGGGTGAAGACAATCCCGGGCTCAATGTTTTCGATTATTCTGTTCGAGTTACAGGGAAGAGTCGACAAGAGGACAAACCTAAAGATTTGGACAAAATAGTTTGGTATGTGTTGAATAACTGTCCTGAGATACTACCTTATATCAAGTAAGTGCAGTATTGCAGCTTATACATCGTAATCTACTAAACTTGCAGCACATTCTTATATATTTAGATGTTTGACACGATCACTATGTTGTGCAGCATCTACAAAGAGGATTTACTGCCGCAAAATCCAAGAAACATTGACAAACTGGTTATGGCAGGATTTGCGAAATGGTTCAAGAACCATGTAAGCTTTTGAAGTGCACTATCAGTTTTTTTAATATATTGAGTACATAAGATGATCGGCTTGTCTATTTTCTAACCATAGGTTAAGAAGATGCGGGAGGATGGGCAGGCAGTTGATGATGCCCTTTACTCACTAGCAATGGGTCCTGATACTCGGGTAAGACATTATGAATCTTGCGTTGTTGGAGATGTGCGCTACAACACCGTTGCACGAGACGAAGGCAGGAAGACACAAAACAGTGCCATCATGAGCACGGATACGTATGACAAAGAGACAACTGAAATGTATGCTAACATAACAAACATTATTTAGTTGCAGTATATCTCCAGTTTCGAGGATCATCGGTGTGTGGTTCTGTTGTGCTGTCATTGGTATAACCTGTTTTCCAGGATCGAAAAACCCAGAGCTGATGATTATTTCAAATCCATCAATGTCAAGGCGGCGTACCAGACCAACGAGCCTTTTATTTTGGCAAATCAAGCAACACAGATATTTTTTTGGAAGACACATTTGCACGTAGCGATGACTGGAGAGTATTGCAAAGGTTTGAGCAAAGGAATCCGTTTAATGAAGTTGCATAACAAGATGATGCTACACTGCTCCTGATGTACAAGATAACACAGATGTTCCTAATATCTTTGAGAACCATCACGTCAATGACGCCGGCGAAAAGATTGTCTGTCGTGCTGTGGACATACAAGAGTTGATCAAGAAGAAGCCAACGTCCGAGGACGTTGAGGACGAAGAAGAAGATGACACCATGGGGAATTACGATTCAAACTGATACACATGGCGAAGATGTTGACGCTGCTGCTACGGATGATGATTACATTTCTTTTGTCGTATTTGCCTGTCAGAAGACGTTTTTTTATCTACTATGTGAAATTGTGTTTGCTATGACAACTGAAACCTGATGAACATGTTGTTTAGTATTTTGCTGTGAGAACATCACTTGTTATGTATGCTGATTTGTGTTTGGTGATTGTATGACAACTAAAACATGATGACATTGTTGTCTAGTTGTACTCATATTTGGCTGTGAAACTTGAATTTGATGACATAGTTTGCTGTTGGACTGCAATTTGCTCGACGTCTTCGAATGAGAACAAAGCTGACCCGACAGGGCCTCTGCTATTTATTTATTTGTATGAGCAAAAGGGGATACCCCCTGATTTCCGTTAATAGAAATCTTTAGATGTTCACAACACTATGCCCAGCCTGCTACACAGGTTTCATTCATTACTAGTTTCAGCAAAGTGCTCGTGTCGTAGCCACTGAATACATCACGAGTGCTACATACACTGCAAATAAAGAGACAATCATCCTACAGAGCACATCGATTTTGCCCATTATCTTCACAAGCTCTTTCATCTCCTCATTGCTGTCAAGGCCGTTCAACAGCTGTTGCTTGGCCATGATCAGAGGAACTGCATCTTTAAGCTTCTGCTCTGCATCTTCCTCTTCTTCCGTTCCTTTAGTTACTTGTCCAACACCCCAACCTGCTGGTATTGGGATTCCTTGGCTAACCAAATAATCAGCGTAGTTGCATTCCCCCACATCAGCAACTTCCCAGAAATACAAATCACACGAATCTTCCCTTTTCTGCACGAATCAAATTGGTAGATCATCAACCAAACTATTAAAAAAACAGCAACTGAAAGCAGCAGAATAACACCTAAACATATTATTACCCCATGATTCGGGAATTTGTAGAAGACTCGGCCAGGGTTGCGGATTGTGGTTGAGACGCGATGGATGACTCTGCGTGGTTTGCAGCAGTGGCACCACACAAACGGCAGCAGGTTGCGATGAGCAATCGGCTGCGGTGCGCGTGCCGACGAGGGTGTGATGAGACCCACAGGCGATGGTACGGGTTTTGACTTGGCGCATATATGGTTGTTGCCTGCTGAAGAGCAGGTGGACGAGCAGCCAGCGGACATGGTTGCTGCGGCCAGAGCTTCTGATGCTAGGCAGAGTAAGTAGAGAAGAGGAGAAGCAAACACTGGATATGTCAATTTCATTACTTGCAGAGAAGTTTGATACTTGATAATTGTTTTGAGATATGGAGATGGTGATATTAGAGTCATGCTAGTTGAGTAGTGGTGAATTTGAGAAATACTTGTGTTGAAGTTTGTGATTCCCGTAGCATGCACGTATGGTGAACCGTTATGTGATGAAGTCAGAGCATAATTTATTTATTGATTGCCTTCCTTATGAGTGGCGGTCGGGACGAGCGATGATCTTTTCCTACCAATCTATCCCCCTAGGAGCATGCGCATAATACTTTGTTTCGATAACTAATAGATTTTTGCAATAAGTATGTGAGTTCTTTATGACTAATGTTGAGTCCATGGATTATACGCACTCTCACCCTTCCACCATTGCTAGCCTCTCTAGTACCGCCCAACTTTCGCCGGTACCATAAACCCACCACATACCTTCCTCAAAACAGCCACCATACCTACCTATTATGGCATTTCCATAGCCATTCAGAGATATATTGCCATGCAACTTTCCACCGTTCCGTTATTATGACACGCTTCATCATTGTCATATTGCTTGCATGATCATGTAGTTGACATTGTATTTGTGGCAAAGCCACCGTTCATAATTCTTCATACATGTCACTCATGCATCATTGCACATCCCGGTACACCGCCGGAGGCATTCACATAGAGTCATATTTTGTTCTAAGTATTGAGTTGTAATTCTTGAGCTGTAAGTAAATTAAAGTGTGATGATCATCATTATTAGAGCATTGTCCCAATGAGGAAAGGATGATGGAGACTATGATTCCCCCACAAGTCGGGATGAGACTCCGGAAAAAAAATAAAAAAAGAGAAAAAAAGAGAAGAGGCCAAAAAAAAGAAGGCCCCAAAAAAATGAGAGAAAAAGAGAGAAGGGACACTGTTAGTATCCTTTTTCCACACTTGTGCTTCAAAGTAGCACCATGATCTTCATGATAGAGACTCTCCTATGTTATCACTTTTATATACTAGTGGGAATTTTACGTTATAGAACTTGGCTTGTATATTCCAATGACGGGCTTCCTCAAAATTTCCCTAGGTCTTCATGAGAAAGAAAGTTGGATGCACACCCACTTAGTTCTTTTGTTGAGCTTTCATACACTTATAGCTCCAGTGCATCTGTTGCATGGCGATCCCTACTCACATTGATATCTATTGATGGGCATCTCTATAGCCCGTTGATACGCCTAGTTGATGTGAGACTATCTTCTCCCTTTTTGTCTTCTCCGGTGGCCATCTTCATCATCTCGATGCTCTCCATGACGAGGAGGGAGTAGTTCTCCCTCGGGGCTGAGGGTATGTATCAGTAGCTATGTGTTTGATCTCTCTCTCGTGTTCTTGAGGTGATACGATCTTGATGTATCGCGAGCTTTGCTATTATATTTGGATCCTATGATGTTTTATCCCCCCTCCACTCTCTTGTAATGGATTGAGTTTCCCCTTTGAAGTTATCTTATCAGATTGAGTCTTTAATGATTTGAGAACACTTGATGTATGTCTTGCCGTGCGTATCTATGGTGACAATGGGATATCACGTGATTCACTTGATGTATGTTTTGGTGATCTACTTGTGGGTTCCGCCCATGAACCTATGCATAGGGGTTGGCACACGTTTTCGTCGTGATTCTCCGGTAGAAAGTTTGGGGCACTCTTTGAGGTTCTATGTGTTGGTTGAATAGATGAATCTGAGATTGTGTGATGCATATCGTATAATCATACACATGGATACTTGAGGTGACATTGGAGTATCTAGGTGACATTAGGGTTTTGGTTGATTTGTGTCTTAAGGTGTTATTCTAGTACGAACTCTAGGATAGATTGAATGGAAAGAATAGCTTCGTGTTATTTCACTATGGACTCTTGAATGATCGATCAGAAAGGATAACTTTGAGGTGGTTTCGTACCCTACCATAATCTCTTCGTTTGTTCTCCGCTATTAGTGACTTTGGAGTAACTCTTTGTTGCATGTTGAGGGATAGTTATATGATCCAATTATGTTATTATTGTGGAGAGAACTTGCACTAGTGAAAGTATGAACCCTAGGCCTTGTTTCAACGCATTGCAATACCGTTTACGCTCACTTTTATCATTAGTTACCTTGCTGTTTTTATATTTTCAGATTACAAAAACCTATATCTACCATCCATATTGCACTTGTATAACCATCTCTTCGCCGAACTAGTGCACCTATACAATTTACCATTGTATTGGGTGTGTTGGGGACACAAGAGACTCTTTGTTATTTGGTTGCAGGGTTGTTTGAGAGAGACCATCTTCATCCTACGCCTCCCACGGATTGATAAACCTTAGGTCATCCACTTGAGGGAAATTTGCTACTGTCCTACAAACCTCTGCACTTGGAGGCCCAACAACATCTACAAGAAGAAGGTTGTGTAGTAGACATCAAAGCTCAACAAAAGAAGCTAAGTGGGTGTGCATCCAACTTGCTTGCTCATGAAGACCTAGGGCAATTTGAGGAAGCCCATCATTGGAATATACAAGCCAAGTTCTATAATGTAAAATTCCCACTAGTTTATGGAAGTGACAACATAGGAGACTCTCTATCATGAAGATCATAGTGCTACTTTGAAGCACAAGTGTGGAAAAAGGATAGTAACATTGTCCCTTCTCTCTTTTTCTCTCATTTTCATTTTTTATTTGGGCCTTCTCCCTTTTTTGTCCTTTTTTTAATTTCGTCCGGAGTCTCATCCCGACTTGTGGGGGAATCATAGTCTCCATCATCCTTTCCTCACTGGGACAATGCTCTAATAATGATGATCATCACACTTGTTTTTACTTACAACTCAAGAATTACAACTCAATACTTAGAACAAAATATGACTATATGTGAATACCTCTGGCGGTGTACCGGGATAATGAATCAAGAGTGACATGTATGAAAGAATTATGAACGGTGGATTTGCCACAAATACGATGTCAACTACCTGATCATGCAAAGCAATATGACAATGATGAAGCGTGTCATAGAAAACAAAACGGTGGAAAGTTGCATGGCAATATATCTCGGAATGGCTATGGGAATGCCATAATAGGTAGGTATGGTGGCTGTTTTGAGGAAGGTATATGCTGGGTTTATGGTACCGGCAAAAGTTGCGCGGTACTAGAGAGGCTAGAAAATGGTGGAAGGGTGAGGGTGCGTATAATCCATGGACTCAACATTAGTCATGAAGAATTCACATACTTATTGCAAAAATCTATTAGTTATCGAAACAAAGTACTACGCGCATGCTCCTAGGGGGGTAGATTGGTAGGAAAAGACCATCGCTTGTCCCCGACCGCCACTCATAAGGAAGGCAATCAATAAATAAATTATGCTCCGACTTCATCACATAATGTTTCACCATACGTGCATGCTACGGGAATCACAAACTTCAACACAAGTATTTCTCAAATTCACAACTACTCAACTAGCATGACTCTAATATCACCATCTCCATATCTCAAAACAATCAAGTATCAAACTTCTCTTAGTATTCAATGCACTTACATGAAAGTTTTTATTATTGCCATGTTGTTCTAAAGGAATCTCAAAATAATATAAGTGAAGCATGAGAGATCAATTATTTCTATAAAATAGAACCACCGTCGTGCTCTAAAAGATACAAGTGAAGCACTAGAGCAAAAACTATATAGCTCAAAAGATATAAGTGAAGCACATAGAGTATACTAGTAAATTCCAATTCATGTGTGTCTCTCTCAAAAGGTGTGTACAGTAAGGATGATTGTGTTAAACTAAAAGCAAAGATTCAAATAATACAAAACGCTCCAAGCAAAACACATATCATGTGGCGAATAAAAATATAGCTCCAAGTAAAGTTACCGAAAGACGAAGACGAAAGAGGGGATGCCTTCCGGGGCATCCCCAAGCTTAGGATTTTTGGTGTCCTTTTATTTTATGTTGGGCTGCCATGGGCATCCCCAAGCTTAGGCTCTTGCCACTCCTTGTTCCATAATCCATCAAATCCTTACCCAAAACTTGAAAACTTGACAACACAAAACTTAAATAGAAAATCTCATGAGCTCCGTTAGCGAAAGAAAACAAAACACCACTTCAAGGTACTGTAATGAACTCATTATTTATTTATATTGGTGTTAATATACTGTATTCCAACTTCTCTATGGTTTATAAACTCTTTTACTAGCCATAGATTCATCAAAATAAGCAAACAAGACATGAAAAACAGAATCTTAAAAAAACAGAACAGTCTGTAGTAATCTATAGCTAATGCAAACTTCTGAAACCCCCAAAATTCTAAAATAAATTGCTGTACGTGAGGAATTTATCTATTAATCATCTGCAAAAATAATTAACTAAATAGCACTCTCCAATAAAAAATGGCAGCAATTCTCGCGAGCCCTAAAGTTTCTGTTTTTTACAGCAAGATCAAAAAGACTTTCCCCCAAGTCTTCCCAATGGTTCTACTTGGCACAAACACTAATTAAACACAAAAAACACAACTGAGGGAGTCCTGGATTAGGGGTGTCTGGATGGCCGGACTATACCTTCAGCCGGACTCCTGGACTATGAAGATACAAGATTGAAGACTCCGTCCCGTGTCCGGAAGGGACTTTCCTTGGCGTGGAAGGCAAGCTTGGCGATACGGATATGTAGATCTCCTACCATTGTAACCGACTTTGTGTAACCCTAACCCTCTCTGGTGTCTATATAAACCGGAGGGTTTTAGTCTGTAGGACAACATACACAACAACAATCATACCATAGGCTAGCTTCTAGGGTTTAGCCTCTCCGATCTCGTGGTAGATCTACTCTTGTACTACCCATATCATCAATATTAATCAAGCAGGACGTAGGGTTTTACCTCCATCGAGAGGGCCCGAACCTGGGTAAAACTTCGTGTCCCTTGCCTCCTGTTACCATCCAGCCTAGACGCACAGTTCGGGACCCCCTACCCGAGATCCGCCGGTTTTGACACCGACATTGGTGCTTTCATTGAGAGTTCCTCTGTGTCGTCACCATCAGGAAGGATGCCTCGCCCCATCTTTAAAGACGGCACCATTGCTAAGGGAGCTTTGTCTGTCGGCCAAACCCTCCGGCTAGGTGGTTTTCTTATGACCGCCTGTTCGGCTTCTGCGCCGACGATGACCTCTCGAGCCATCGAAAACAATCTTCATGTCAGCTCGGAACTCGCCGAGCAGTTAGATCCAATGGAGCTTGTCAGATTTCGGGTTCTGGCAGACCCTTGAGGTTCGAACACTGGGGTGCGCGCGGAGATTTCGCCTTCTACCTACCGCCTCGCTAAGATCTAAGCTATGGAAAGAACAGCGCAAGAGACACAGGGTTTATACTGGTTCGGGCCACCGTTGTGGTGTAATACCCTACTCCAGTGTGTGGTGTGGTGGATTGCCTCTTGGGATGATGATGATGAACCATACAAGGAAGAACAGCCTCGCGAGGGTCTGTTCTTGGCTGAGGGGATGAACTGCTAGGAGGAGTTCAGTCACCCTTCTCTCTCTCTCTCTTCTCGATTCTCTCTCCGATTTCCATTCCTCTACCCTGGGGGTGGCTAGTCCTATTTATAGGCAAAGGCCCTGGGCCTCTTCCCAAATATTGAGAGGGAAGGGCGCCAACAATGGGCCATTTTGAAGGGGAACATCTGGTACACTTATCCTGACTAAAGTTGGTCCTCGCCTGCCAAAGGCTCTGGTGGTGACGTTGGCTTGGGCTCCACAATGACTTCCTCCCTGCCGTTGGACTGGTCTTGGTCTCGTTGCACCGAAACGGGTGCCTTTGCTTGATGCTCTCGCCTGCGCTTGCTCCCTTTGCACCAAAGAGTAAAGGAGGACACTGTGCAGGCTGGCGCCCGCCTGGCACCCTTGGTTGTCATGGCTTGCGTCATGGGCACCTCGTGAGGTACCCCGCCTTGATCTCTCCGCCTCCTCGTGAGCCAGCCTGACGAGGCCGTGCCTGAGGAAGCTCCGTGTCGTCCGCCCCGTGAGGCTTGGTCCCTCGCGAGGGTCTTGGGTCTGTGTTGATGAAGACGGGCCGTGCTGGGCCCCCTTTGAGCCACGCCGCAGGCCGCAGGCAGGCAAGTCTGGGGACCCCCGTTCCCAGAACGCCGACAGTAGCCCCCGGGCCCAAGGCGCGCCCGGACTTGGCCATGCAGGGAGGCGAAAGGGCAAGGGCGAAGAGCCGCGGGCCCTAACAGCCTGCGGCCTTGGGCGCCGCGTGGCGGTTGATTGGGCGTGGGCGGCACTGTTCCCCCACGCCCCCCTTATTTTGCGCCATGCTAGGCGGACTCGTAGTCGTACACAGCCGCTCCCCTTTCTGTTGCTCGAGCGCCCTCTGTCCTTCCTCCGCTCGAACTCCAGCTTCTGTTTTCAACCCAATCTCGAACCTCCCCCCTTCCCATCGCCATGGCTCCGACGAATAAGGGAAGAGGGAAGAAACCCATGCCTCCGCCTTGCTCGCCGCCGTTGGCGGCCCCCGCCGAGAGCTTGGGTAAGGTCAGCTCGGCTCTGGCCACTATCTTCAACGAATGCGGGAGGACGATGGCCTGGCCCGCGTCTCACTTCTCCATCGACAGGATAGTCACCGATGTCCAGTATTTCGCCGACGCCCTGTGGGCGGGTCTGGTTCCCCCCTTTTCTGATTTCTTCAATGCCGTGCTTTCCCACTATCAGATCCACATGATGCATCTGGGTCCTGAATCCATCACCCTTCTTTCGGTCTTCGCCTTTGTTTGCGAGGCAATGATGGGCATCCTTCCTTCGGTTTCCTTGCTGCGCCACTTCTTCTCTCTGCGTCTTATCGACCCTACCCAATGCTCGGCGTGCGTGAGCTTTGCTGCCGTGTCTGAGACAGCGGCCTCAGGGATTGACTTCAGGCTCCCTCCGCCTGCGGCTGGGTTCCGCGAGCGGTGGCTGTATGTGGATGTAGGGGTGCCCAGCCCCCTGCTATTGGAGCCAACTTCGCCTGCTGTCCCCAATTCGGGCTGGGGCCAGGAGACGCTTGAGAGCCCCCGGCTCGTCTTCGTCTGGCACCGCTTCGCGTTCTTGAGGTCGCTTGGCATGACAGTGCCCAAGGTGGTGAAGGAGTTCCTGCTACGCCGCGTTGCTCCTCTCCAACGCCACTCCCGCCGAATGTGGGCCTTCAGCGGGCGTGATGATCGTACGAGGCTCCAGGAAGAGGACCTGACGCCCGAAGTGCTGAGGACAGCGCTCTTGATCCTGATTGAGGACCCCAACCCTGGCAGCATCCAGCAAGGAGGGGCCTTGCTGTACCTCTGCCAGAACAGGGGTGATTTTGTGAATCAGATGCCTATCTTTGATGAGTGGGGGCCGCGCCCCGCCGGGCTCCAGGGGCCTCGCAAGAACCCAATGATGGTGACTGCCCTTCCAGTCGGCCCAGGCGACTCTTCCTCAAGTGGCGGAGCAGGGAGGCATGAGGCGCCAGAGGTCGAGGGGGCTCCCGGCGGGGTGACAGCGCCGGGCGATGCTCATGAGGGGGCAGCTCTTGGGGCCCGTGCTGCTGAGGCTGAGGGTGGCAAGCAGCTGCCCTCAGCGCCTGCGACTGAGGCCCCTGAAGCTCCAACCTCTTCTCTTGGCGAGGCGATTGGCAGCGCATCAGGCAGGCGCCCCTGACGCAGATCGCCTTGACGCTCCGTCTTCGTCACAGGTTGATCCCTGCGCTCAACTCTTGGGCCGCTTCCGCGTGGACTTTGAGGCCCTCCGGAAGAGAAGGGAGGCCCTGGGCGACGATTACCCTTGTCGCCTACTGAAGCGTAGGAAGTACTTCGCCACTGATAAGTAATCCTTCTCCTTTCCCAGCTCCCGATCCTTCTGTTGCTTTTACTAATCCTTGCTCCGCAGGCCCCTTCCAGCCGAGCTCGCGGAGATGGCTGAGGTGCCGTCCCCCTTGGCTTCACCCCCTCCACCGTCCTCAAGCGCTCCGAGCAGCAGAGCCCTTGTGGTGAGGGCGATCGGGGAGGCGAAACGTCCTGAGGCGCATCGTGGCCCTGCGCACCTCGTGATCCTTCTTCACGGGCCTTCTTGTGGCATAGCCAGCCTGCCGTGGGCTTCTCGCCTGGTCGTGGACTGCGATTTGCTGAGGCGCTCCCTGCGCTCTTCATCTGGGGACGAGCTGGCTCCAGGCCGGGCTTCTGGCATGACGTGCCCGGCCGTCGCAAGGGTGCCAGCCCCCAGCCCCCTGCCCGGAGGGGGAGTGCTGATTCGTGGCCCTCGGCGCTTGCTTGGGGCAGATGATGGTGTGGAAGATGTGCTCGAGCGCGCCCGGGAGCGTCGCGCTCTTCGCCAAGGATTCCTTCGAAGGGCGGCTGACGCGGTGAGCCTGCTTGGTGAGGAGCTTGCTGATGAAGACACGCGCCTTGAGGCCGAGGGCCTGCGCCTGGCTGCAGAGAGGCGCGAGCTGGAGGACGCCATCGCCCTTGCGTGCCGTCAGCGCGATCTTGACGACGCAGAGGCCAAGGCGTCGCTGGTGGTCTCTCGGGAGGCCCGATCTTGGGCCGCTGAGGAGGCCCGGGAAGCTGACCGGCGGCGAGAGGCGGCGGAGGAGTGGGCTCGGGAGCTCCTGGCCTGGTGCCACTCACTGGAGGAGCAAGTGGAGCTGCACGAGGCAGCCCTCGCGTCGATGAAGGTGGCCTCTGGCGACCCAGCAGAGCTCTAGAAGCGTGAGGAGGCGCTGACACTGGAAGCCGCCGAACGTACCCGCGAGTACGAGCGTCTGGAGACGAGGGAGCGCTTAGTGACGCAGGCGGAGGATGATGTCGTTGCACGGGAAGCCCGTGTCCTGGAGGAGGTCGGACGTCGGGTGGCGATGGCGCGCTTGAACCTCGAGAATGAGTTCGAGGAGAGGCTGGGGTTGATCCAGGCCGAGGCTGAAGGTAGGACTGCTCCCTTGAGGGCCAAGCTGGAGGAAGCGACACGGCGGGCCGATGCTTTTCGGGCCGCCCTTGAGGTAGCGCAAGGGGAGTCAACCACCTCCCAGGCCGAAGTACTCCTTCTTCGCCAGCGGGTGGAGGAGGCTGAGGTCGTCGCGCGCCAGAATGCGGACGAGATACGTCAGCGGCGGATCCTGGAGCATGAGCACGGCCCCATGCTCACCACGCTCCGGGAGAGAGCCAACACAGCCTTGGGCAACATCTGCGAGGCGGCTGCTGGTGAGCCGCACGCAGTCAACTACGCCGGCAACCTTCAGTTCTTCACCGACGTGGTGACGCAGCTGGAGGCGCGGTCGGTCAGGGCTGACAGGTTGGTGGAGGAGAGGAGCCGTGCCCTGATCGGGCGCGCCTTTTCTCGTGTCTTCAGCCATCTCCGGAACATGGATCCCCACTTCGATTTCGACGCCGCCATCGCCCCAGTCCCCCAGGCCGTCCGAGACGACCTGGCGCACTGGGTGGAAGACAATGTGGATGCTCTTGTCAGGGCCTTCGCTTCAGACAACGACGGCGTGATCATGGCTGCCGACGAGGGCGGTGTGGTGAACGGCCCTGCTGCCGCTGGCGGCAACGCAGACAGCGATGGCGAGTCCAGCGACGCCAGCAACGGTTCGAGTGGTGCTCGTGAGGACGCATTGGGGGATTTATCCGACTGATTGTGCATCGTTCCTGCTTCCTTATCCTGCATGAATAGAACTCAGGTTTTGGCCTGATGGCTGTGAGAGCATTTTGGAGGGGGAGCCCCTCATGTAAAACTTGTGTTCATCGTATTAGTAGACGCTACATTGCCCATGCGCCCGCGCCAAGTGGTTTGCTTAAGCGACGCGCTGGTCGGCTAGTTTACCTTTGTCCCGTGCGGGCCCTGAGGTAGCCTGTGGGAGGCTGTGGTGTCCCGAGTGTTCCCTGATCGAATCCGTAGGATCTGCAGTAAAAAACCCTCCTGAGAGGACGCGGTGGCGGCAGTCTGGGCTGCGCGCAAGCTGGGCCTGACCCGGCTCGCGAGGGGCTCACGAGGGGAGGCAGTTGAGGCGAAGTGGTAATCAAAACGCGAGAAATTGCTTGAACAAGACTAAGCACCCCTTCCCCGAACACACCCAAATCTCAAATTCGAATCCAACTTAAATCCAGCGGGGGAAAGTGACAACCAAAGGGAAAAGCAATGAAAGCAAACAAAAGGCCGCGTCCGGCACCTAATCTAGTCTTGGACGTCTTCTCACCAGTGCGGAGCTAAGTGCTGCCACTGGGCGTGGGAGGGAGCCCCAGGGCCTAAGGCCGGCACCCCTAAGACTCCGGGGCGTGTACAGCCCCACTCATTATTACGTGAGAGTGTCACGGGGCAGCGAGCTTCACAGGCACTGGGCCTTCTTCACAGGTACCGGCCTTGCTTCATATCGCCAGACGAGGGCCCCGCCTTGCGCCACACTCTAGTGCCATCAACGACCACCGGAAACCAGGACGCCGCCGATGGGGTAGAGCGGTCGCCAGCGGTTCCCCTGACAACCACGGGTCCTCCGCCAGGGGCAGGCCCTGAGGCACCTCCCCAGCAGAGGGCCTACCTCCTGAGAACACCTTGCTCCGAACGCCGCGGTGGTGATGTCGGATCTCGGCCCCTCTCCTGCAGCCCCCTGCGCCCTCCTCCCGAGGGGTAGGAGACTGTGGGAGCGGGGCAGCTGCTCGCTGTGGCGACCTGCACCTCCTGCGATCCATGATTAGCGTATGCCTGCTCCTAAGGAATTAGCGGTACCCGATAATCACTGCCTCCAGCATGGCCGGTGGGACCGTCCCGGGGCTCCTGGAAGAGCTCAGCTTCTGGCGCCTCGTCCGCCCAGCTTGGGCTGAGGAGCGAGCCTTGTTTTCCCTCATGAGGGTGCCCTTGGTCCATCATGTGGGGCATGTATTCTTCTGGCGCCGTCATCCCGAAGGCCACGCCGTAGTGCTCCGCATGCCATGCAGCTCTGCTTGACGCGCCCACCGTGGGGTGGTAGCGCGGCTGTCCACTGGGGCCGTGGGTCGCGTCGAGTCCTTCTTCTTCGCGGACCGGGAGCAGGGGCAGCGCCACCGCCGGTCCGGTGCCGACAGCTTCGCTGGCGTTGGAGTAGCCTTGGAGCCCGTGGGCGCGCGCGCAGTCCCCGTGCGGGCCGCCCTGGGCTTGAGATGGGAGCTGGGTGGAGAAGGGGTTAGCCCCCGAGGCGGCGAAGCCCAGGAGCTCTGCCACCCTCTCCAGCAGTACGTCGTGGCCGCCCTCCAGAAGCCTGCACTGCAGCAGCTCTCGGGCCACTGTGAGCGCGGCCCTCGAGTTTGCCTGCTCCCGGCGGGTGTACGGTGTAGTGGTCGCGGCGTGATTGGAGGCCCTTGCTGCCGACCGCGCCTGCCGCAGTGTGAGAGCTGTCGAAGCCTGTCCGCGTCGCCCACGGCCCGCAGCGCCCTGCGGACCGCGAGCTACCTGGGGCATGGGGTCACCCGAGGCGAGCGGCTCTACGCTGGCGGGCCACGCCGCCCAAGGATCTGGGTTGCCCGCCTGGTCGCCGGACATGGTGATGACGACGCGACGGGACACGAAGCGGTAGAAGGTGGATTCCGGCGCACCCCTACCTGGCGGGCCAAATGTTGGATTTCGGGTTCGGGCAGACCCTTGAGGTTCGAACACTGGGGTGCGCGCGGAGATTTCGCCTCCTACCTACCTGCACCCCCCGCCGCCGCCATGCTAGGATCTAAACTATGGAAAGAACAACACAAGAGACACAGGGTTTATACTGGTTCGGGCCACCGTTGTGGTGTAATACCCTACTCCAGTGTGTGGTGTGGTGGATTGCCTCTTGGGCTGATGATGATGAACCATACAAGGAAGAACAGCCTCGCGAGGGTCTGTTTTTGGCTGAGGGGATGAACTGCTAGGAGGAGTTCAGTCACCCTTCTCTCTCTCTCTCTCTTCTCGATTCTCTCTCCGATTTCCATCCTTCTACCCTGGGGGTGGCTAGTCCTATTTATAGGCAAAGGCCCTGGGCCTCTTCCCAAATATTGAGCGGGAAGGGCGCCAACAATGGGCCATTTTGAAGGGGAACATCTGGTACACTTATCCTGACTAAAGTTGGTCCTCTCCTGCCAAAGGCTCTGGTGGTGACGCTGGCTTGGGCTCCACAATGACTTCCTCCCTGCTGTTGGACTGGTCTTGGTATCGTTGCACCGAAACGGGTGCCTTTGCTTGATGCTCTCGCCTGCGCTTGCTCCCTTTGCACCAAAGAGAAAAGGAGGACACTGCGCGGGTTGGCGCCCGCCTGGCACCCTTGGTCGTCATGGCTTGCGTCACGGGCACCTCGTGAGGTACCCCGCCTTGATCTCTCCGCCTCCTCGCGAGCCAGCCTGACGAGGCCGTGCCTGAGGAAGCTCCGTGTCGTCCGCCCCGCGAGGCTTGGCCCCTCGCGAGGGTCTTGGGTCTATGTTGATGAAGACGGGCCGTGCTGGGCCCCCTTTGAGCCACGCCGCAGGCCGCAGGTAGGCAAGTCTGGGGACCCCCATTCCCAGAACGCCGACAGAGCTCTCCTCCATAAACGAGCTCTTGGATCGCTTTGCCGCCCTGGGAGTCACTACGGATTACGACCATATTGGGCCTAAACCCGATCTGAGAGAGATTAACTCTCCCCAAGTCACCCATCACGTTGCCGTGGTAGAGGGACAATGCGGCGACCCTTCATCTATCTTAAGGACTCGCTACGTCCGGATTCCCGATCCCTCCAAGCCGGATACCCGCGGAGGGGAGGATATCACTCAAGACCTGAACTTAGAGTCAGGCGACGGGCTGGATTCATTGGACAACATCCAGGAATCCAAATTTTCGAGTTCGGAAATTCCTCGGCCTCTGAGCCTCAGATGGGGTGAGGCTTCGGATTTAATTCCACCCACCCACCCCAACATAAGCGATATATCCAAAATCAGGCAAGAACCCAATGAAACAGTACATCATTACTGGGCCAGATTCCTCCTGGTTAAGAACAGGCTAAGGGACTGCCGCGAGGAAGACGCAATCTCAATCTTCTGCAATAATTGCACGGACAAGGGAATACTCAACGCCATAAGTCGCTGTGATATTACACGCTTCGCTGACTTGGCGTCCATTGTATGAAAGTACTGTGCGATGGAAAGCGCCTGGAAAACCGAAATAAAATTTTGGGACAACCCGGCCCTGAATACAAACCCAGTCCGAAATAAAAGGGTGCATCATCACCAGACACCCGGGTCAAGCACTAAAAAGCAAAAACCCTCTACAGGGCATGGAACCATACTGGAAGGATGGCTTAATGGACCCTGTAAAATTCACAGTACAGAGGACGCCACACTAACTCACAGCCTTAGAGCATGTTGGATACTCCGGCAGGTGGCCAAAATTGGCGAAAATCTCCTAATTCCGGAGGCCACAGAAAGCCACCCCAGAGACACCAATACGGTATTAACAGTCTTCGAGACTTTCCATCAAATAATATGCGAAAAAGGACACTCCACAGCCTTGCCGAAGTCTACCAAGTAGCAACAATAAACCCATGGAGTGACACGGCTATTACCTTTAACGCCAGTAATGAACCTAAATTCCGAATAGCCCGAGCACCAGCTGCATTGGTCCTCAGTCCAATAGTGGACGGCTTTCGTCTTACCAAGGTACTCATGGACGGCGGCAGCGGATTGAACCTCATTTATGAGGAAACCCTTCAAAAATTGGAAATAGACTGGAACCGCATTGAGCGAAGCAGCACAACCTTTAGAGGAATAATCCATAGTCGGGAAGCGCGTTGTATAGGAAAAATCACTCTAGATGTGGTGTTCGGCACGCCGGATAATTACAGGTCCGAAGAGATCGCGTTCCATGTGGCTCCGTTCAGCAGCAGTTATCACGCTCTGCTAGGGCAGGAAGCGTTTACAATCTTCCAAGCAATACCCCATTACGGGTACATGAAGCTCAAGATGCCCGGGCCTAACTGGATCATCACTCTCGCTAGTGATCCGGACACAGCACTCCGCGCCGAAAACAAGACAACCGCACTGGCCCTCGAGGCACTATCCGAAGCCCTAGCGGCTAAGGAACTGACTGCGCTGCGCTCTACGGTGAATAGGGACGATGTGGTACTCGACAAAAGATCCAAGTCCACCTCCTTTAAGCCGGCGGACGAAATAGTCAAATTCCAAGTCCATCCAACGGACCCCAATAAAATAGCTTCCATCGAGGCATAGTTAAACCCTGATGTAGACGCTGCACTGCAAGAGTTCCTATGAGAGAACTGGGACATTTTCGCCTAGCACCCTTCAGACATGCCAGGAATCCCACGCAGGCTGTCCGAGCACAGCTTAAATATCCAAACAGGATTCAAACCTGTCAAATAGGCTCTTCGGCGTTTTTCCGAACCTAAGAGACAGACCATGGGAGAGGAGCTAGCAAAGCTATTGGAGGCCGGATTCATCAGAGATATAAAACATCCGGACTGGCTAGCAAACCTGGTGATGGACCAAAGAAGGACAAATCCTAGCGCCTGCGTGTTGATTTTAAAGACCTTAACAAGGCTTGCCCAAAGGATCCCTTCCCCCTCCCCCGCATTGATCAAATTATCGACGCTACCGCATGACACGATTCGTTGTGTTTCCTCGACGCATATTCCGGCTACCATCAAATCAAGATGGCAGAACCAGACCAAGCCGCAACGGCATTTATCACACCATACGACCCATTCTGCTTCAACACGATGCCCTTCGGGCTAAAAAACACCGGCGCAACATATCAGCGCATGATTCAAACATGTCTGGCAAGCCAGATCGGCAAAACAGTGGAGGCATATGTAGATGATGTGGTCGTCAAAACAAGACATGTCGAATCTCTAGCAGACGACTTGAGGCTCACATTTGATAACCTCCGAACAACGACATCAAGCTCAACCCGGAAAAATGCGTTTTCGGCGTTCCAGCCGGAAAGCTCTTGGGCTTCATTGTATCCGGTAGAGGAATTGAAGCAAATCCAGCCAAGATCCGAGCTCTGTCGCAACTGGATATCAGCCAGGACATCTGCCGCCTGATTATTTTCCTGGGCTATATGGTGAAATTCAAGCCCCTCGAACCGAGCTAACATTTTTAGGTGAAATTCAACCGCTTCATAATTGACCAAGTCCTGACTGGTGGAGCGTACCGCCTGTGGGATGCATCAGATAACCGACTCGAGCCGAACCCATGGAACGCAGCCCATCTCCGAAGATTCTATGCCTAGCGCCGGACTCTGTGTTCGTCTCCTTCCTCTGTCCACTTTTTATATATTTTCTGTCTTACATTTCTCTTCTTCTTCTCTCTCTCTCTCTTATAGCCTTTAAAGGCTCATAAAGTGACGCGCTATCCGCGCTCATTAAACCTGGGGGCTTCTTTAAACAGAAGCTTATTCATACGGGCTTCATGCCCAACACATGTGTCACACTTCCGCATGTACCTTTTATTCATCATTATATGCATCGATATGACTTAAGTTTTGGCCAAGCTGGGTTGCCTGGCTCCTGTGCTTACCCCTATGTTTCCGATTGTTCGGCTAGGTGGTAAAGGGAGCACCTCTGCGATTGTTACTACCGGGTCAGCCGGACGTGTACCTCAGACTGGGTGAAGCCGAAAGCTAGCGTTCTTAAGGGAATATTCGGTCGGTCAACTAAAGATGATCTTTTTTTATTTTTATCTATACGCCCCCAGATGTTTTTCCCGCGTTTCTTTTCGCAGCATGGACATGCACCTTAGGGCATGCCTCCCAGGGAAAGGAACCCGTAACGGAACTATTCTCCCTGGAAGATGTTTCTTACTAACCATGTAATATAACATAACTAGTCGGGCACTTGTCTGTTCACGCACTAATGACCCCTACGCCTGGTCTCCATGCATTCCCCGGTTCCTATATAACTGCATGGGAATTCGGACACACTCCGGACCGTCAGGTCCCGAGGCTGAAGCGAAAAGGTCAGCCATGACAAATGATCTACAATCCGGCTAGAAGGCATTATAAATGTCAATTAAATTACATAGTCATTTTGACTGATTGTATTCCTCTTCAATACCATCTAACAGGCTGTCTAATTTATAGTCCTATTGGGAATACTTTGCGGCCAACTCTACTTGGCCGTATACTAAGCTTACAGGGATCTCCTTCCCATCGGGCCCTACAGGACCGACCTCGGCCATGTGGTTGGGGTCAGCCTTTGCGTACCGCGTCTTCACCATAGCCCAGGCCTCCCTAGCACCTTGACGGCAGGCCGATATCTTCCACAATCGGAAGCGCCGCCGTGCTCCCTTTAGCTTCTCTGCAAGCTCTCCAAGACCTTCGGGCATGGAGACGGATGACCACAGGGCCTGGGCGACGCCTTGCATCGCCTGCCGAACTCGATTGAGCAGTTGCGAGGGCTCGAGAAGAAGGTCACCCGTAGAACCGGGCATCTCCTCTGCAGGACGACCTGTTAGCACACCTACATACATTGCTCTATTAGTCGACTTCCCCGCCGAACTTTCTTTCAAAGGTTCGTTCAAGCACTTACTAAATATGCCGCGCCGAAGCCGCTGATTCTCCTTCATGGAGTCTGACAGCTGGGCACGAACATCTTTCATCTCGACGCCCAGCTTGGTGTTGGCATCTTGGAGATCGTTCTTCTCCCACCTCACCTTTGTCAGCACCTTCTCACCAGCCTTTAGCTGGCGTAGGAGGTGTTGCCTTTCCGGATTCAATCCGGCGCCATCTGCAATTTC
The DNA here is from genome assembly GCF_003073215.2 of Triticum urartu. NCBI lineage: Eukaryota > Viridiplantae > Streptophyta > Magnoliopsida > Poales > Poaceae > Triticum > Triticum urartu. Next base: position 482,782,608 of record NC_053028.1, read on the forward strand.
ATTTGTCAGATTTGCACCCATGCCGTGCTTCGCAAAATACTTATCTTTCGAAGTGTATATTACCAGAGGGGGTCTCCTTGGGCTCCCCTGCCGCGGCTAGTGCGGCCTCAAGTTGGGCTTTGCACTCTTCCAGCTCCTTGGACAGTAGGGAATTCTTTTCTGTAAGAACCTGCATAACAAATGATCCTTAAATCAGTTATTCTAACTGTTTCAAGTCTCGGGGGCTACTGGTATATATATAATTACCAAATTTTTTTACCCATATGTCTTTTACATATTGCTCCGTGGCTCTGGCTAGACCATTTTGAGCGGCACAGAGGTACGCATCTCCCGAGTTGAAGGCATCTAACGCCCCTTGGGAGAAACAAGCGTCGCGAAGAATTGTCCGGCGACGCCTGTGGTTCAAGGCACTCTCCACCTCAGAGTTGGTGGCAGACAACCCGTCCACATCCTCCATCGGAGGAGCGTCTGGCGCGCGCCTTGCGTTCGCCTCCGCCTCCGGACCAGGCTTTGGAGCCTGGCTGGTGGAGGCGCGATTGGCAGCCTCTCCGGATATAGTCCGGCGAGGTCTCTTTGTCCTGAAGAGAGCACGAGTGTCAATGTGCCTCGAAGGTATAACACCTGGGATAAGGGGGCGTGCCATACCTTTGCGCTGACGCCTCGGTCCGGACTGCACTTCTTTTCTGCCCACGGGGCCCTGCGGCCCCTCGTTGGCTTGTCGCTGCAAGTTCGGCCTTCCACCTTAAAAACCTCCCCTGCAAAGTTCGGTTGTAATCAGGAAACTGAAAACACGGGAGGGTGGACACCTATTCGGGGTACTGGGACTTCGATCTCGGTTACCTGGGAGGCCGGGATTAGCCCTGGGTAATCGGCCGTAATGGCCACCAAGGCGTTGTCCTTGCTCAATTGATGGAACACTCCATCAATCAGCTCCACAGATATGTCCGGATCCTCTTGAGAGGCCGGGTCGAGGGACCGTCCTGGGTCCTCAGGTTGTGGAGGAGGGCTGCTTATTTCCTTAACAGCCCGGTGCAGTTCCTGCGTTGAAGTCGTCAGACTGAATATTTAATAATGGGAATACAAAATGGATGGGCAAGTAAATACGACCGCTTACCCAGCTTGGGGGATTGTGCATAGGGAATCCACCCTATGGGTTGACGCGGAGAAATTCCTCCTCTTCTCCCTTATACAAAGTGGACAAGATCTTTAGTAGAGCGGTAGCTGAATCCGGCCCCTTACGGCCGTAGCGGGTGGCGTCATCCTCCCCGTTGAAGTCCCACATGGGGTGGCTTCTATACTGAAGCGGTTGCCCCCCCCCCCCCCGCATAATGCATTCGGCCATAACCCCGATCATGGTTAGTCCGGAATGGGCTAACAATCTTATTCGGCCCATCAGGTAAATGATGTCCCTGTCACTTTCCCTCTGAGAGCTCTATGGACGCCAGCTTAGGCGCTTCTTTAAGGGAGCACTGTCAAATTCAGGGAGGCCGATCCGGACAGGATCCGGCAGTGGGACGTCTTCTATATAAAACCATTCCGATGGCCAGTCTTCGGACGCCTTCTTTGGGGTTCCGGACAGATATCCGGTCCCGGTGATGCGCCACACTTCGGCTCCGCCCACTTGATACATTGACCCCTCCTTAGAGCGGGGCACGAGGCAGAATAACCTTTTCCATAGCCCGATATGAGCCTCGATACCCAAAAACAGCTCGCAGAGGGCTACGAAGCCCGCGATATGCAATACGGAGGTAGGCGTGAGATTGTGCAGCTGGAGGCCATAGAACTCCAGGAGCCCCCGGAGAAATGGATGGATTGGAAATCCGAGCCCCCTTATTAAATAAGGGACGAGGCACACCCGCTCTCCTTTGGAGGGATTAGGGGCACTCTCCGCTTGCTCTCCGCCATTATAGATGGCATGGCCGGCTCGAACCGGGACCATATAGGACGGGGGGAGAAATCCCTTGGTCTGGAGCGTCACTAGCTCGCTATGCGGGATGGAGCATCTCTCCCAATATCTGGGCTGAGGGCTGGAAGGGCGAGAGGAGGAGTCGCGACGGCTGGCCATGGTGGAATGGACCTTTGTCGGATGCGCTCTGATGAACACTCGCGAAGGGAGGAAGATGTGGTTTGGATCTAAATCCTTGCCCCCTTAAATAGGTTAGCTCATTTACGTGGCTAGGGGTGTGAATGTAAAAACACTCAGACTTTTCATATTCGTTTGACACGTGGGAAGCGGCCATTATTGGGCATAGAAGCCAAGGAACGCAACATCTACAAGAAACCGGACTTTATTCAACAGGTACACGGAATTTGGAGGAGAACCCGCCTTGCAATGCCGAAGACAATCTGCGTGCCGGACTCATCATCATTGAAGCCTGGTTCGGGGGCTACTGAGGGAGTCCTGGATTAGGGGGTGTCCGGATGGCCGGACTATACCTTCAGCCGGACTCCTGGACTATGAAGATACAAGATTGAAGACTCTGTCCCGTGTCCGGAAGGGACTTTCCTTGGCGTGGAAGGCAAGCTTGGTGATACGGATATGTAGATCTCCTACCATTGTAACCGACTTTGTGTAACCCTAACCCTCTCCGGTGTCTATATAAACCGGAGGGTTTTAGTCCGTAGGACAACATACACAACAACAATCATACCATAGGCCATCTTCTAGGGTTTAGCCTCTCCGATCTCGTGGTAGATCTACTCTTGTACTACCCATATCATCAATATATCAAGCAGGACGTAGGGTTTTACCTCCATCGAGAGGGCCCGAACCTGGGTAAAACTTCGTGTCCCTTGCCTCCTGTTACCATCCGGCCTAGACGCACAGTTCGGGACCCCCTACCCGAGATCCGCCGGTTTTGACACTGACAACAACCAAAACAGAGGCTAGATAAATTATTTATTACTAAACAGGAGAAAAAGCAAGGAATAAAAATAAAATTGGGTTGCCTCCCATCAAGCGCTATCGTTTAACGCCCCTAGCTAGGCATAAAAGCGAAGATAGATCTAGGTATTGCCATGGTAATGATAAAGTAGATCGCGAAAGCTCATCTCATACTCCCTATGCTCAGCAGCAAGCTTTCTTTGTGGCAAGAAAAAGTAATCAAAAGGGCTTAATTTAATGGGACAAAAGTCCCCAAGATCAAGCTCGGGAGGAGTTGGTTCCTCCTTTGGCCCCTCATATTGCACAATCAATTCATCATTATAAGCATTCTTTTGGCAAAAAGTCACGAGTCTTTGTTCAAGGGAAAAACCTAGCCCATTGTTTTGGATGGAAAAATTATCATTAAGTTCAGAAATCCTATTAACAAGAGCATCAGCAGGAACCTTTTTTCTAAGGTTTTCATTAAAAGCAACATGATCTAAAGATCGTAAACGCATAATGTCTTCTTGATAGAAAAGGATTGCTTCTATGGGAGGACGGCCGGCATCCACCCTATAATGCGCAAAAATTTCATTAGCTTCTTTTATTATAAATCTGAACTCATGAGCTAAAAAGGTGGTAGCAGCCCGCTTAACAAAAGAATGCTCAATATTAGAAAATTCTAGGAAAATCCTTTGTATGGAAGGATGCATATATAAAAATTGTCTTTCAAGTTCAACTATGCACAAAGATATAGCATCTGCGAGACTACTAGTTTTATGAAGGATAGATGCACTCATGGTGGGAAAAGCACCGACACAAGTAAAGAAATCTTGAATAACTCCCTTCCCAATAATATTACCGCTTCTAATTAGAAACTTTTTAGTGTGTAAAATAGTAGGATTTTCAAGAGTATCATCAATAGCATCAAAGTTTAACATATTATTATCCTTATCAATGATAACCTCCCCAGTTTTAGACATGATGATAACAAATTACAAAAAGAACGAGCACACAGAAGCCAGGAGGGAAAAAGAGGCAAACGGAAAAGAGAGGGCGAGTAAAACAGCAATGGTGAAGTGGGGGAGAGGAAAACGAGAGGCAAATGGCAAATAATGTAATGCGAAGGATAATAGTTGTGATGGGTACTTGGTATGTCTTGACTTGGCGTAGATCTCCCCGGCAACGGCGCCAGAAATCCTTCTTGCTACCTCTTGAGCACTGCGTTGGTTTTCCCTTGAAGAGGAAATGGTAGTGCAGTAAAGCAGCGTAAGTATTTCCCTCAGTTTTTGAGAACCAAGGTATCAATCTAGTAGGAGACCACGCGCGAGTCACCTCGTACCTACACAAGCAAATAAGAACCTCGCAACCAACGCGATAAAGGGGTTGTTAATCCCTTCATGGCCACTTGCAAGAGTGAGATTTGATAGAGATGATAATGATAAGATAAATATTTTTGGTATCTTTGTGATATAGATTGAAAGTTAATAAAGCAAAATAAACGGCACAGAAATAGCTTGTTGATGGGAGATTAATATGATGGAAAATAGACCCAGGGGCCATAGATTTCACTAGTGGCTTCTCTCAAGATAACATAAGTATTACGGTGGGTGAACAAATTACTGTCGAGCAATTGATAGAAAAGCGAATAATTATGAGAATATCTAGGGATGATCATGTATATAGGCATCACGTCCGCGACAAGTAGACCGACTCCTGCCTGCATCTACTACTATTACTCCACACATTGACCGCTATCCAGCATGCATCTAGAGTATTAAGTTCATAAGAACAGAGTAACGCCTTAAGCAATATGACCTGATGTAGAGGGATAAACTCATGCAATATGATGCAAACCCCATCTTTTTATCCTCGATGGCAATAATACAATACATGTCGTTTCCCTTTCTGTCACTGGGATCGAGCACCGCAAGATTGAACCCAAAGCTAAGCACTTCTCCCATTGCAAGAAAGATCAATCTAGTAGGGCAAACCAAATTGATAATTCGAAGAGACTTGCAAAGATAAACCAATCATACATAAAAGAATTCAGAGAAGATTCAAATATTGTTCATAGATAGACTTGATCATAAACCCACAATTCATCGGATCTCGACAAACACATCGCAAAAGAAGATTACATCAAATAGATCTCCAAGAGAATCAAGGACAACTTTGTATTGTGATCCAAAGAGAGAGAAGAAGTCATCTAGCTACTAGCTATGGACCCGAAGGTCTGAAGTAAAACTACTCACACATCACCGGAGAGGCCATGGAGTTGATGTAGAGGCCCTCCGTGATCAATTCCCCCTCCGGCGGAGCTCCGGAAAAGGCCCCAAGATGGGATCTCTTGGGTACAGAAGGTTGCGGCGGTGGAATTAGGTTTTCGTGGTGCTCCTAGATGTTTGGGGGGTACGTGGATATATATAGGAGGAAGAAGTACGTTGGTGGAGCAACGAGGGGCCCACGAGGGTGGAGGGCGTGCTTAGGGGGGTAGGCGCGCCCCCCTGCCTCATGGCCTCCTCGATTGTTTCTTGACGCCCACTCCAAGTCTCCTGGATCACGTTCGTTGAGAAAATCACGTTCCCGAAGGTTTAATTTCATTTGGACTCCGTTTGATATTCCTTTTCGGTGAAACACTGAAATAGGCAAAAAACTTCAATTTGGGCTGGGCCTCCGGTTAATAGGTTAGTCCCAAAAATAATATAAAAGTGTAAAAATAAGCCCAATAACATCCAAAATAGATAATATAATAGCATGGAGCAATAAAAAATTATAGATACGTTGGAGACGTATCAGGGATCTAGCATTTGGGGTTTATCTTCCTTTTCTGTTGGATTTGACCGTAGTCGGTCTATGAGTGTATTTGGATGTTGTATGAATTATTTATGTATTGTGTGAAGTGGCGATTTTAAGCCAACTCTTTATCCCTTTCTTATTCGGTACATGGGATTGCGTGAAGATTACCCCTCTTGCGACAAAACTACCATGCAGCTATGCCTCTAAGTCATGCCCCGACACGTGGGAGATATAGCCGCATTGTGGGTGTTACAGTAGCCCAATACTTTTGAGGCAAAGGACATGCCAAAACGGTCTCTTATGATAAGGAAAGCATTCTTGAGGGTACATGGGATTTTCGTCTAGTCACTTTCACCATGTTGGTTTGATTTGTGTTCGGTACTTTCATAATTTGATGTGTGGGTGGACCGGTGCTTAGGTGTTATTATTACTTGAACAAACCTCCTACTTATGATTAACCCTCCCACAAGCATGCGCAACTACAAAAAAAGTACTAAGAATAAATTCTAACCATATCATTAAACTTTTGGATCCAATCGGTCCCTTACGGAATAGCGCATAATTGGGGTTTAAGCTTCTGTCACTCTCGCAACCCATCATCTAATTGCTACTCCACAATGCATTCCCTTAGGCCCAAATATGGTGAAATTTCATGTAGTCGACGTTCACATGACACCACTAAGGGAATCACAACATACATATTATCAAAATATCAAACACATATCAAGTTCACATGATTACTTGCAACATGATTTCTCCCGTGACCTCAAGAACAAAAGTAACTACTCACAAATGATAATCATGCTCAAGATCAGAGGGGTATTAAATAGCATATTGGATCTGAACATATAATCTTCCACCAAATAAACCATATAGTAATCAACTACAAGATGTAATCAACACTACTAGTCACCCACAAGCACCAATCTATAGTTCCCGTAACAAGATTGAACACAAGAGATGAACTAGGGTTTGAGATGAGATGGTGATGTTGAAGATGTTGATGGAGATTACCCTCCCCAAGATGGGAGAGTTGTTGGTGATGATGATGACGATGATTTTCCCCTTCGGGAGGGAAGTTCCCCCGGTGGAATCGCTCCGTCGGAGGGCAAAAGTGATCCTGCCCAAGTTCCGCCTCAAGACGGCGGCTCTTCGTCCCGAAATTCCTCTCCCAATTTTTTTCTAGGTCAAAATGACCTATATACCAGAAGATGGGCACCGGAGGTGGGTCTGGGTGAGCACAACCGACCAAGGCGTGCCTGGGCTCCCTGGCGCCCAGGTGGGTTGTGCCCACCTGGTGGGCCTCCTCTGGTAGTTATTTTCTCCAATATTCCTCAAATATTCCATAAACAATCACACATGAAGTTTCAGCTTGTTTGGAGTTGTGCAGAATAGGTGGCCTGACGTAGCTTTTCCAGGTCCAGATTTCCGTCTGCCAGAATTCTCCCTCTTTGTGTGTACCTTGCATATTATGGGAGAAAAGGCATTAGAATTACTCCAAAAAGCATTATTATGGATAAAAACATCATAAATAACAGTAAGAAAACATGATGCAAAATGGACGTATCAACTCCCCCAATCTTAGACCTCGCTTGTCCTCAAGCGAAAACCAAAATCGAAAAACATGTTCACGTGCTTAGAGAGAGAGGTGTCGATAAAAACAAAATACGAACATAGAAGCATCATGTTCATTATTATAACAACAACAAAATTAAACATCAGACTGTTATCATAGAACTTTTATCATATACTTCTCATAAATAAGTAACAATTCATCACACAATTGAAGTACAAAGCAAAAACTCTATTAAAACTAACAAACTATGTTCTCTGTCAACTTTGCAATTACAATTCATCATCCTTTCAGGAAGGGTCACGTATCGGAGCCTTTAGGCAAGCCCACATACTCAACCATCATATAATCTTCTATGATTGCTAACACTCACCGCGTACACATGAGCAAAACGTTTCAACCGGACACATAGAAAGATAGGGGCTTATAGTTTCGCCTCCCAACGTATTCACCTCAAGGGTGATGTCAACAATAATAACTCATGCTATCTATATTCAACTGGACATATGTGCCTATATCTTTCCTCACCACATGATGCTTGCCAAGGAGAAAATAAAAAGGAATAAAGAGAAAACTTTGACTCTTTGCATAAAAGTAAATACATAAAAGTAAAAGATAGGACCTTCGCAGAGGGAAGCAGAGGTTGCCATGCGCTTATTTTTTTGTATGCTCAACCCCTTAGTAAAAAAGAACGTCACGTTGCATTGCCCCTTGTGATAGCGACCTTTATTATGCAGTCTGTCGCTTTTATTCTTCACCATCACAAGTTCGTGCAACGCTCAATTTTCTCTTACACTAAATGATCTTACACTTTTAGAAGCAATTTTTATTGCCTTTTTGCACCGATGACAACTTACTTGAGGGATCTTGCACAATCCCTAGGTAGGTATGGTGGACACTTGAAAATAAGATTTGGGTTTAAGGGTTTTTGGGTGCACAAGTAGTATCTCTACTTAGTGCAGAATTTTTGGCTAGCAAAGATAGGGGTAAAGCACCACATGTTGAAGGATCCATGACAATATGACTTCTATGTGAATATAAACAAACGTAAACCATTAAGTTGTCTTCCTTGTCCAACGTCAACAATTTTGGCATATAATATTTTGATGAGGGCTCACAATCACAAAAGATTTCTCGGATAGTAAATTTATATGTGAATCTTCTCTTCCCTTATTAATTCTTTCATGAGTTGCATCATTGACTAATGCTATTTTTGTCAATCTCTAATAATTTTTTCTACTTATACTTTTCCTTATGTGGTGTCATCACCTACCATAAGATTAGTATATGATCTTTTTGATTTATTCCATTTCTTTTATTTATGTCCTTTCCTTTTTATTCCTTTCTTTTATTTGCAACATGAAAGTAAAGAAAGTAAAAAGTCAAATTAAACTTTATTATATATCTTACACATGATTACAAGAATAGATCACTAAGCAAACTGTCAAAGAAGAAAGGATCGAACTAAACTTTTATTCATCTAAAGCAAAAGATCGAACTAAAATAAGTAAAGGAAAAAAGATAGTGGGATGATACGATACCGGGGCACCTCCCCCAAGCTTGGCGGAAGCCAAGGGGAGTGCCCATACCCGATACTCGATTCTCTTTTGTTGGTGAAGAAGATAATGGTGGTGATGGCAATTGTGCCTTCAACTTTTTCATATTATACTTGAGGAGAGAAATTTCCTCCTTTAAATCATCGACTTCCAACTCCAACTTAAAGATTTTGCCACATAAATCCCCTTAGCTTTTCTATCAAAAACGAAAAGGAATAGACTGGTTTTTAGACCGATTAGCTCTCTTAGGGAGACTTGACTTCTTGAACTCCACGTGCATGTCCCCAGGTTGAGGTAGAGGAACATCCTAGTCATCCGAGCTTGAATCATCAATCCTCATCAAGTGAGCGTCCTCCTCGTCATCCGTAGTTTGAACATAAGGAGATAGGTCCCCATAGGTCTTTGGGTTAGCAATGAGATGTGAGACATAGCTCTCTCCGTCAGAGTCTTGGGACGCCATATTTTTCAGAACTACGCAGAAACAACAAGAAAAGAGAACAGAGGATTTCTCCGCGATACGGTAATCAACATGTTCGGGAAGTATATATAGATTTTTTTATCTTGGGGTACAAGCAAACTATAGAAAAACGGAGTCCAGAAGGTGTCCCAGGTGGGCACAACCCACCTGGGCGCGCCAGGTGTCTTGTGCCCACGAGAGTACGCTTCCTGGAAGTTTCTTATTTTCCTAATTTTCTAAATATTCCAAAACTGATAAAAAATATTTGTGCGGATTTTTTGGAGTCCGTTTACTTACCGTATCACGTACCTCCTTATTTTCACGTACCTCCGTTTCAGATTCTTTTATGTGCTCTTCGACATTATTTATTTTGATGGCTCCAGACCGGTAAACCTCCTCGATAACATAGGAGCCTTCCCATTTTGAGAGGAGTTTTCTTGCAAAGAATCTGAAACGAGAGTTGTACAAAAGAACATATTCTCCGACTTTAAACTCACGCTTTTGGATTGTTTTGTCATGCCATCTTTTAACTTTTTCTTTGAATAATTTTGCATTTTCATAAGCTTGGGTTCTCCATTCGTCTAAAGAACTAATATCAAATAACCTCTTTTTACCGGCAAGTTAGAAATCATAATTGAGTTCTTTGATTGCCCAATATGCTTTATGTTCTAACTCAAGAGGCAAATGACAAGCTTTTCCATAAACCATTTTATAAGGAGACATACCCATAGGATTTTTATATGCTCTTCTATAAGCCCAAAGTGCATCATCTAATTTCTTAGACCAATTCTTCCTGGACCTATTGACAGTCTTTTGCAAAATTAATTTTATTTCTCTATTGCTAAGTTTAGCTTGACCACTAGACTCAGGATGATAAGGTGATGCAATTCTATGGTTAACATTATACTTGGCAAGCATTTTATGGAAAGCACCATGAATAAAGTGTGAACCACCATCAGTCATTAAATATCTACGGACACCAAACCTTGGGAAAATAACTTCCTTAAGCACTTTAATAGAGGTGTTGTGATCAGCACTACTAGTTGGAATAGCTTCTACCCATTTAGTAACATAATCAACAGCAACCAAAATATGTGTATACCCATTAGAGGAAGGAAAAGGTCCCATGTAATCAAATCCCCAAGCATCAAATGGTTCAACAACAAGTGAATAGTTCATAGGCATTTCTTGACGCTTATCGATATTACCTATTCTTCGACATTCATCACAAGATAAGATGAACTTACGGGCATCCTTGAAGAGAGTAGGCCAATAAAATCCAGATTGCAATACCTTGTGAGCAGTTCTATCTCCAGCATGATGCCCTCCATAAGCTTCGGAGTTACATTTCCGTAGGATTTGTCCCTGTTCATGCTCAGGTACACAACGTCTAATAATACCGGATGACCCACAAGTGTAGGGGATCTATCGTAGCCTTTTCGATAAGTAAGAGTGTCGAACCCAACGAGGAGCAGAAGGAAATGATAAGCAGTTTTCAGTAAGGTATTCTCTGCAAACACTGAAATTATCGGTAACAGATAGTTTTGTGATAAGATAATTTGTAACGAGTAGCAAAGATGGACCAATCCTTTTTGTAGCAAAGGACAATCCTGGAAAAACTCTTATATGAAGGAAAGCACTCCCGAGGACACATGGGAATTATTGTCAAGCTAGTTTTCATCACGTTCATATGATTCACGTTCGGTACTTTGATAATTTGATATGTGGGTGGACTGGTGCTTGGGTATTGTCCTTACTTGTACAAGCACCCCACTTATGATTAACCCCTATTACAAGCATCCTCAACTACAACAGAAGTATTAAGGTAAACCTAACCATAGCATGAAACATATGGATCCAAATCAGCCCCTTACGAAGCAACACATAAACTAGGGTTTAAGCTTCTGTCACTCTAGCAACCCATCATCTACTTATTACTTCCCAATGCCTCCCTCTAGGCCCAAACAATGGTGAAGTGTCATGTAGTCGACGTTCACATGACACCACTAGAGGATTGACAACATACATCTCATCAAAATATCGAACGAATACCAAATTCACATGACTACTAATAGCAAGACTTCTCCCATGTCCTCAGGAACAAATGTAACTACTCACAAATCATATTCATGTTCATAATCAGAGGGGTATTAATATGCATAATGGATCTGAACATATGATCTTCCACCAAGTAAACCAACTAGCATCAACTACAAGGAGTAATCAACACTACCAGCAACCCACAGGTACCAATCTGAGGTTTGGATACAAAGATTGGATACAAGAGATGAACTAGGGTTTGAGATGAGATGGTGCTGGTGAAGATGTTGATGAAGATTGACCCCCTCCCGATGAGAGGATCATTGGTGATGATGATGGTGATGATTTCCCCCTCCCGGAGGGAAGTTTCCCCGGCAGAACAGCTCCGCCGGAGCCCTAGATTGGTTCCACCTCTTGGCGGCGGAGTTTCGTCCCGAAAGCTTGCTTACAATTTTTTCTCGGACGAAAGACCTCATATAGCAGAATATGGGCATCGGAGGGCCACCAGGGGGCCCATGAGGCAGGGTGCGCGCCCAGAGGGTAGGGCGCGCCCCCACCCTCTTGGCTGGTGGGTGGCCCCCTCTGGTACTTCTTGCGCCCAATATTTTATATATATTCTGAAAAGTGCTCCCGTGGAGTTTCAGGACTTTTGGAGTTGTGCAGAATAGGTCTCTAATATTTGCTCCTTTTCCAGCCCAGAATTCCAGCTGCCGGCATTCCCCCTCTTTATGTAAACCTAGTAAAATAAGAGAGAATAGGCATAAGTATTTGTCAGGACCCCGATCCTAAGTCACACTGATCTAGCATGTAACTGCTACCTCTTGAGCACTGCGTTGATTCTCCCCGAAGAGGAAGGGATGATGCAGCAAAGTAGTGTAAGTATTTCCCTCAGTTTTTGAGAACCAAGGTATCAATCCAGTAGGAGGCTATGCGCGAGTCCCTCGTACCTACACAAAACAAATAAATCCTCGCAACCAACGCGAATAGGGTTTGTCAATCCCTACACAGCCACTTACGAGAGTGAGATCTGATAGATATGATAAGATAATATTTTTGGTATTTTTGTGATAAAGATGCAAGGTAAAATAAAGGCAAAGTAAAGACCAAAGGAAATAACTAAGTAGTAGGAGATTAATATGATAAATATAGACACGGGGGCCATAGGTTTCACTAGTGGCTTCTCTCGAGAGCGTAGGTATTCTACGGTGGGTGAACAAATTATTGTTGAGCAATTGACAAAATTGAGCATAGTTATGAGAATATCTAGGTATGATCATGTATATAGGCATCACGTCTGAGACAAGTAGACCGACTCCTGCTTGCATCTACTACTATTACTCCACTCATCGACCGCTATCCAGCATGCATCTAGAGTATTAAGTTAAAAACATAGTAATACCTTAAGCAAGATGACATGATGTAGAGGGATAAACTCATGCAATATGATGAAAACCCCATCTTGTTATCCTCGATGGCAACAATACAATACGTGCCTTGCTGCCCCTACTGTCACTGGGAAAGGACACCGCAAGTTTGAACCCAAAGCTAAGCACTTCTCCCACGGCAAGAAAGATCAATCTAGTAGGCCAAACCAAACTGATAATTCGAAGAGACTTGCAAAGATAACCAATCATACATAAAAGAATTCAGAGAAGATTCAAATATTGTTCATAGATAGACTTGATCATAAACCCACAATTCATAGGTCTCAACAAAGACATCACAAAAAGAAGATTACATCAAATAGTTCTCCACAAGAGAGGGGGGGAACATTGTATTGAGATCCAAAAAGAAAGAAGAAGCCATCTAGCTAATAACTATGGACCCGTAGGTCTGAGGTAACTACTCACACTTCATCGGAGGGGCTATGGTGTTGATGTAGAAGCCCTCCGTGATCGATGCCCCCTCCGGCGGAGCTCCGGAACAGGCCCCAAGATGGGATCTCGTGGATACAGAAAGTTGCGGCGGTGGAATTAGGTTTTTTGGCTCCTCTTCTGATCGTTTGGGGGTACGTAGGTATATATAGGAGGAAGGAGTACATCAGTGGAGCAACAGGGGGCCCACAAGGGTGGAGGGCGTGCCTCGGGGGGGGGGGGGAGGCGCGCCCCCTACCTCGTGGCCTCCTATTTTGTGTCTTGACGTAGGGTCCAAGTCTCTTGGGTCTTGTTCGTTGAGAAAATCACGTTCCCGAAGGTTTCATTCCGTTTGGACTCCGTTTGCTATTCCTTTTCATCGAAACCCTAAAACAGGCAAAAAACAACAATTCTGGGTTGGGCCTCCGGTTAATAAGTTAGTCCCACAAATAATATAAAAGTGGATAATAAATCCCAATAATGTCCAAAACAGTAGATAATATAGCATGGAGCAATCAAAAATTATAGATACGTTGGAGACGTATCAAGCATCCCCAAGCTTAATTCCTGCTCGACCTCGCGTAGGTCAATGATAAAAACAGAATTTTTGATGCGGAGTGCTACTCGGCATAATTTTAATGTAATTCTTCTTAATTGTGGTATGAATATTCAGATCTGAAAGATTCAAGACAAAAGTTTAATATTGACATAAAAATAATAATACTTCAAGCATACTAACAAAGCAATTATGTCTTCTAAAAATAACATGGCCAAAGAAAGTTATCCCTACAAAATCATATAGTCTGGCTATGCTCCATCTTCATCACACAAAGTATAAAAATCATGCACAACCCCGATGACAAGCCAAGCAATTGTTTCATACTTTTGATGTTCTCAAACCTTTTCAATTTTCACGCAATACATGAGCATGAGCCATGGACATAGCACCATAGGTGGAATAGAATGGTGGTTGTGTAGGAGACAAAAAGGGAGAAGATAGTCTCACATCAACTAGGCATATCAACGGGCTATGGAGATGCCCATCAATAGATATCAATGTGAGTGAGTAGGGATTTCCATGCAACGGATGCACCAGAGCTATAAATATATGAAAGCTCAACAAAAAGAAACTAAGTGGGTGTGCATCCAACTTGCTTGCTCATGAAGACCCAGGGCAATTTGAGGAAGCCCATCATTGGAATATACAAGCCAAGTTCTATAAATGAGGAAATGAGAGACTCTCTACTATGAATATCATGGTGCTACTTTGAAGCACAAGTGTGGCAAAAGGATAGTAGCATTGTCCCTTCTCTCTTTTTCTCTCAATTTTTTTTATTTGGGCCTTTTCTCTTTTTTATGGCCTCTTTTTTTAGTCTGGAGTCTCATCCCTACTTGTGGGGGAATCATAGTCTCCATCATCCTTTCCTCACTGGGACAATGCTCTAATAATGATGATCATCACACTTTTATTTTTCTTACAACTCGATAATTAGAACAAAATATGACTCTATATGAATGCCTCCGGCGGTGTACCGGGATATGCAATGACTCATGAGTGACATGTATGAAAGAATTATGAAGGGTGGCTTTGCCACAAATATGATGTTGACTACATGATCATGCTAAGCAATATGACAATGATGGAGTGTGTCATAATAAACGAAACGGTGGAAAGTTGCATGGCAATATATCTCAGAATGGCTATGGAAATGCCATAATAGGTAGGTATGGTGGCTGTTTTGAGGAAGGTATATGGTGGGTTTATGATACCGGCGAAAGGTGCGCGGTATTAGAGAGGCTAGCAAAGGTGGAAGGGTGAGAAAAAGTGCGTATAATCCATGGACTCAACATTAGTCATAAAGAACTCATATAATTATTACAAAAATCTACAAGTTATCAGAGCAAAGTATTACGCGCATGCTCCTAGGGGGATAGATTGGTAGGAAAAGACCATCGCTCGTCCCCGACCGCCACTCATAAGGAAGACAATCAAAAAATAAATCATGCTCCGACTTCATCACATAACGGTTCACCATACGTGCATGCTACGGGAATCACAAACTTTAACACAAGTATTCTTCAAATTCACAACTACTCTACTAGCACAACTTTAATATCACCATCTTCATATCTCAAAACAATTATCAAGCATCGAACTTCTCTTAGTATTCAACACACTCATAAGAAAGTTTTATTATTAATCTTGTATACCAAGCATATAAGGATTTTAAGCAAAATACCATGCTATTTAAGACTCTCAAAATAATCTAAGTGAAGCATGAGAGATCAATAGTTTCTATAAAACAAATCCACCACCGTGCTCTAAAAGATATAGGTGAAGTACTAGAGCAAAACTACATAACTCAAAAGATATAAGCGAAGCACATAGAGTATTCTAAAAAATTCCAAATAATGTATGGCTCTCTCAAAAGGTGTGTACAGCAAGGATGATTGTGCTAAACTAAGAAGTAAAGACTCAAATCATACAAGACACTCCAAGCAAAACACATATCATGTGGCGAATAAAAATATAGCTCCAAGTAAAGTTACTGATAGAAGTAGACGAAAGAGGGGATGCCTTCCAGGGCATCCCCAAGCTTTGGCTTTTAGGTGTCCTTATATTATCTTGGGGGTGCCATGGGAATACCCAAGCTTAGGCTCTTGCCACTCCTTGTTCCATAATCCATCAAATCTTTACCCAAAACTTGAAAACTTCACAACACAAAACTTAAAGTAGAAAATCTCGTGAGCTCCGTTAGCGAAAGAAAACAAAAGACCACTTCAAGGTACTGTAATGAACTCATTATTTATTTATATTGGTGTTATACCTACTGTATTCCAACTTATCTATGGTTTACAAACTATTTTACTAGCCATAGAT